>NC_064621.1:507581020-507887320 GCF_023898315.1 Schistocerca nitens
GGCTTAGCCACAGCCTAGGTGATGTTTCCAGAATGAGATTTTCACTCTACAGCGGAGTGTAGAGCACTTGCCCGAGAAAGGCTAAGGTCCCGAGTTCGAGTCTCGGTCAGGCACACAGTTTTAATCTGCTAGGAAGTTTCACTAAGTTATTTGATCAACAAGCCAAAGTTGGCAGCCTCCGCCGCTTATCTTGTCCCTATGTCCTGGTGGACTATTTCTTAATGTCTGCTGGAAGTTTGCCTACGGAGCCTGGACTCTTATTATGGTCACAAAAGCAAGAATAAAATTTAAAATTTTCTATGGTCACAACAGTGTCGAGTGGAATAACACATCAGTGATCACTCAACATGTGATCCTGTTCATGTCACTCATATACCGTAAAAGGCCTGGTAACAACACTAAACACGAACAAAACTAGTGCACTCTTGTGGCCGTTCTATCGGTCACAGAGAATTCCAAGTCTAAATCATTTACACGCCTGCCCGTGGTGTGTACGCGAACGAATTTACATTGACACGAGACCATACCTGCTGGGTGCTTCACTCTTTTATGTCAAGCAGTGGCTTTTTTTCCGAAGTGCGCGGTGTAAGGTGAGGTGTGCCGGCCGCTCGGTGATTCAGCGCGACACCTCTGCAGCGCCTCCCGCAGCGGCCACCCAGAGCGGCGCGGCGCGGCGCGGCGCGGCAGGACTGGCTCGCTGCCTGCCTAATGAATGCCGGACCAGCCCGACAGCCGGCTGTTGTTCGCGCTGCGCTGTTGCTGTTGCTGTTGTTGCCGTTTCAGCGGCGCGGCCTATAATTTTTTGTGTCACGGTGGCGGGGCGCAGCGCGGCGGGTGCTCAGATATGAATACCAAGTGTGGGAAAGGCGTGCGCCGCGTCCCGGCCAGGGTCAGCGGCCGGCGAGCCGGCAGACGGCAGTCGGCAGCCGCGCCGCTCCCAGCACGCCCCCCTTGTCACGCCTCCTTGTCCGCGGGGAGCGCCCGCGGCTGCCGGACACAACACGTCCTACACACTGAGTTGACAAAAATCACGAGATACCGCTATGCACATCTCCACATGGCGATGCATTGGGCGGAGTTGTCATTCGTACTCACAAGGGAACCTCCCCATCGCACCCCCCTCAGATTTAGTTATACGTTGGCACAGTGGATAGGCCTTGTAAAACTGAACACAGATCAATCGAGAAAACAGGAAGAAGTTGTGTGGAACTATAAAAAAATAAGCAAAATATACAAACTGAGTAGTTCATGTGGAAGATAGACAACATGAAGGAAAGCATAAGGTTAGTAGCGCCGTGGTCCCGCGGTTAGCGTGAGCAGCTGCGGAACGAGAAGTCCTTGGTTCAAGTCGCCCCTCGAGTGAAAAGTTTAATTTTTTATTTTCAGACTATTATCAAAGTTCAGGCACTCACACATAATCAACTTCGCTCTCCAGAATTCCAGGACATGTTCAGATTTGCTTGGACATATGCAGGAAAAATATGAAAACGTTAAAAACACATGTTTTGACAGAGCACAGGGAAAACTGTGCGACTGTGAAACTGTTACATTCATTTGCTGCAGTTTATGTGACAAACTCTTATGTTGTCGTCACTTTTTTGGGAGTGATTATCACATCCACAAGAAAACCTAAATCGGGCAAGGTAGAAGAATCTTTTTATCCATTCGCCAAGTGTAGAAGTCAGGTGGGTCGACAACATATTCCTGTCATGTGACGCACATGCCGTCACCAGTGTCGTATAGAATATATGAGAAATGTTTTCCTGTGGAGGAATCGGTTGACCTATGACCTTGCGATCAAATGTTCTCGGTTCCCATTGGAGAGGCACGTCCTTTCGTCTATTAATCGGACGGTTTTGCGGTGCAGTCGCAAAACACAGACACTAAACTTATTACAGTGAACAGAGACGTCAATGAACGAAAGGAAAGCTCATAATTTTGCGAAATAAAGAAAGTAAAAGTTTTCATCCGAGGGAAGACTTGAACCAAGGACCTCTCGTGCCGCAGCTGCTCACGCTAACCACGGGACCACAGCGCTACTAAGCCTACACTCTCCTTTATGTTGCATATCATACGCATGGACTACACAGTTTGTATATTTTGTTTATTTTTTCCATAGTTCCACACAACTTCTTCCTGTTTTCTCGATTGATCTGTGTTCAGTTTTTCAAGGCCTATCCACTGTGCCGACTTATAACTAAATCTGAGGGGGGGTGCGATGGGGAGGTTCCCTTGTCAGATGAGTCATGTGAAAAGGTCTCCGGCATGACTGTTACCGCACGACAGGAATGACTTTGAATGCGGAATTGTACGAGGGTCGTTCAATAAGTAATACCCCACATTTTTTAAAAGCCATTAAAATTCTTAGACAAACGTCCTTCTTGGTGCTTCACCTTTGATGTTTGTTCTCTATGCCGGTGAAGTTTCGAACCGTTCTGGCAGATGGCAGAGGGGTTGCGACACTTGTGAGGAGCGACAGTTGTGAGGAGCGACATTTGTGAGGAGACCCGGCCGAACAGGTAGCGGGCGGTCTACAGGGACACCAAACAGGTAGCGCGCCGCAGTTCAGTACTGCATCGTCACATCACTGCCGTCACACAGGAGTGCAAAACGATCGCTGCAACGCATCAGGCAAAAAGCATGGGATCTACACAAGATCCGACCGATGCTGCAGGAATATTTCTGCAAGAACATCATTTGCTAATGAATGATGGGAGCAAATTTTTACTTGCAGATGACGATAGAGGACTAAATGATAGGATATTGGTGTTCGCCAGCGACAGGGGGAAAATTCTGTTTAACAGACTGCAATGGAAAGTTCGAAAGCTCCAGCAAGCAGTTTGGACAGTTATTTACTGTTCATGCCGATATTTCTAGTTCTGAGGAGGAAACAAACATAGTTCCAACCGTGTACGCCTTGCTACCCAATAAAAAGCGAGAAACGTACGAACGCTTTTTCACAGCTGTTGAGAGCAACGTACCTGGATGGAATCCTACAACTATCATGATGGATTTTGAAGCTGCAATCAACCAATCAGTAACACATTTGTTTCCTGATGCAAAGATTAATGGCTGCAACTACCATTTCAATCAGTGCTTGTGGAGGCAAGTGCAGAATTACGGCCTTGTTGCTGCCTACAAGGAAAACGAAGAAATTCGTTTGTGTTCCGCTTTGGCTCACATTCCCCTGGACATGTTAGATGATGGGTGGCTATGCATTCAGGAGAGCACGCCAGATAATAAGAAACTGCAGGATTTTTACGACTATTTTGTTGAACAATGGTTGGATAATGAACACATGCCAAGATATGTATGGAACTGCGCAGGAAGGCGTCACCGCACCAACAATGTTTCAGAAGGATGGAATCGGAGGATAAATACATTAATTTCGAAGGTTCATACAAATTTTTACTCCTTAGTAAAAATTCTCAGAGAAGACGCAGAATATCATGGGCAGTTTTAAATCTAGTTGGGAAAAGAAGAAAGAAGTCCACAATTAAGACAGGTGAGATAGTTTCTAAGACCCTTACAAAACTACAAGTTGACGGCAATATAAAATCATTTCTTACTTGCGTGGCCTATGCACAGAAATTACAATGAAAGAGAAATGGCTGAAGCTGCAGCAACACTTGTAAATATTGAAAAGGGGTTCAGTTCACGCCGATAGCCCTATTGTAAAAATTGTAAATAAATAATCATCCTGTAAATATTGTAAATAAATATAATGCGGGACGAAGAGAGACTACCTCCTCGTGGTGTTCCATGGAAACGACACAAAGTCGGCTAAATGTCTCTTGCATATTGTAAAAGATTCACTAATGAAGTCTGAAAAGTCATAGCTTTTCTAACAATCACAATCAGCATTTTTGTGTAGAGAATATTAAAACCCGTTTCTGTTTGAGTGGACGATGAATACATCTTGTTTCAATACATAAATTACATTCCTTAACGCTAATTGCTAGCAGGACTCACATTAGACCTCAGTACACTTCCCTGCGTGGTACGGAAAAATTGAGGTTTATTTCGAAATAATTAAAGAAAAACTTTCTACCGAGAATCAAATTCTTTAGTTGGCTCCTCTTAATATACGATAAAAGGTTGCCGCTCCTATCATATCAAATTTCGGGCGAGGGGTTGAAAGATGGAAAACATTTTCGGTTTCTATAGTTTCTGTACAATACATCGTTAAGTATGAGGTTCGAAAATTATGCCCTATGTAAGATCAATCAGAACAAAAATTCCAATGAAAAAGGTCTTACGCATAACTGTGCTGCAACTAATGGTTGACATGATATCGTGGGGGCAAAATCAGCTCCGATTTCTAATTTGACTAAGGCTACACTTCCTTGCCCAAAAAAATTCTGAAATAATGTAACCTGGCTGCACTGGAGGGGTGTGAATGCCCCTCGGCAGCTGCCCGGGCCGGCACAAGCCGAGCACTCAGTCACACCAAGCGGCGGCGGCATGTAGAGGTTCAAATGGTTCAAATGGCTCTGAGCACTATGGGACTTAACATGTTAGGTCATCAGTCCCCTAGAACTTAGAACTACTTAAATCTAACTAACCTAAGGACATCACACACATCCATGCCCGAGGCAGGATTCGAACCTGCGACCGTAGCAGTCCCGCGGTTCCGGACTGCAGCGCCTAGAACCGCAAGACCAAGCATGTAGAGGACGAGCAGGTAGTGGCGCAGCATTTGCGACACACCCTGTGCCGGTCCCTTAGCATCCCGGATTTCTCACAAGTGTCGCCACATTCCAGTTTCTCACAAGAGTCTACAACTCGATGCCAGAGCCGTAGTACAGCGTCAAAATGGATTCTACATACGAGTTGCGTTACTAGCACCTTGCTGTTATTGAATTTTGAGTACAGAAAAGGAAACAGTGGTGAACATCCATAAACGATTGTGTGCAGTGTATGGCGATGCTGCAATTGATAGGAGTGCAGTTGGGCGATGGGTAAAGAAAGTTATAGCCTCAGAAAATGCAGAAACAGAGCTCCATGATCAGCCACGCTAGGGACGTTCCGTCACAGCTACTGCTCCAGACATGCTGAATCGTGAGGACGCCATTATTCGTGCCGACCGGCGCATTACAATACGACAATTGGCTTTACAGTTGTCGGTCAGCGTTGGAGGTGCGTATGCAATGATCGAGACTCTCGGATATTCAAAAAGATGCTGACGATGGGTCCCTTGAATGCTGATAGCGGACCACAAGATTCAAAGAAAGGCCATTTCATCTGAATTGTTGGAGCGTTCTGAGACCAACGGACAGGCATTTCTGTCACATCCTTACGGGGAAAGAAAGCGGGGTGCACCACTTAACGCCGGAAACAAAGAGACAGTCCATGGACTGGCATCTTACTCACTCAACACAAAGGAAGAAATTCAAGGCAACCCCCAATGCTGGAAAAATCATGGTGACAGTCTTCTGTTACTGTGATAGCGTCCTTCTCTCGGAGGTGATGCCAAGAGGGGCAACCATCAATTCAGAGACATACGTGAAGACTCTCAATAAACTCAATAACATTTTCCGACGTGTTTAATCGGACAATAATTCAGCAGAAATCTTGCTCCAACACGATAATGCATGCCTACACACAAGTCTGGTAATTCAGTAACACATCACCAAATTGGGTTGGACATCATTTCCTCATCCACCCTACAGTCCAGACCTGGCACCTTCAGACTTCCATCTCTTTCGGCCGCATAAAGATTCTGCACGGGGAACACACTTCGAAGATGACAAGAATGTCAGTCAGTCAGTGAAAACATGGCTACACCGACAGAACAAGAGCTTTTAGCAGCAGGGAATACATGCTCTTCCACAACGTGGAGCGTCTAGAACCGCTCGGCCACAACGTCCGGTAACGTGATGGAGACTAAGTAGAAAAACAGGACATGGGCAAGACATGTTGATGTATATTGGCACCAAATTCTGACTCTTGACAGTAAATATGTTCTGAGAAAAAAAAAAGTTGGGCATTACTTATTCAACGACCCTCACAGTTAGAACTAGATACATGGGACATTCCATTAGGGAATTTGATATTTCGAGATCGACAATGCCGAGAATACAAAATTTCAGATGTTGCCTCTCACCACGGACAACGCAGTGGCCGACGGACTTTACTCAACGACCGAGAGCAGCGGCCTTTGCGTTGATTTGTTAATGCTAACAGGCAAGCAACATTGCGTTGCGTGAAATAACCGCGGAAATCAATGTGGGACGGACGACGAACGTACGAGGGCAGTTCAATAAGTAATGCAACACATTTTTTTTTCTGAAACAGGGGTTGTTTTATTCAGCATTGAAATACACCAGGTTATTCCCCAATCTTTTAGCTACACAACACTATTTTTCAACGTAATCTCCATTCAATGCTACGGCCTTACGCCACCTTGAAATGAGGGCCTGTATGCCTGCACGGTACCATTCCACTGGTCGATGTCGGAGCCAACGTCGTACTGCATCAATAACTTCTACATCATCCGCGTAGTGCCTCCCACGGATTGCGTCCTTCATTGGGCCAAACATATGGAAATCCGACGGTGCGAGATCGGGGCTGTAGGGTGCATGAGGAAGAACAGTCCACTGAAGTTTTGTGAGCTCCTCTCGGGTGCGAAGACTTGTGTGAGGTCTTGCGTTGTCATGAAGAAGGAGAAGTTCGTTCAGATTTTTGTGCCTACGAACACGCTGAAGTCGTTTCTTCAATTTCTGAAGAGTAGCACAATACACTTCAGAGTTGATCGTTTGACCATGGGGAAGGACATCGAACAGAATAACCCCTTCAGTGTCCCAGAAGACTGTAACCATGACTTTACCGGCTGAGGGTATGGCTTTAAACTTTTTCTTGGTAGGGGAGTGGGTGTGGCGCCACTCCGTTGATTGCCGTTTTGTTTCAGGTTCGAAGTGATGAACCCATGTTTCATCGCCTGTAATAATCTTTGACAAGAAATTGTCACCCTCAGCCACATGACGAGCAAGCAATTCCGCACAGATGGTTCTCCTTTGCTCTTTATGGTGTTCGGTTAGACAACGAGGGACCCAGCGGGAACAAACCTTTGAATATCCCAACTGGTGAACAATTGTGACAGCAATACCAACAGAGATGTCAAGTTGAGCACTGAGTTGTTTGATGGTGATCCGTCGATCATCTCGAACGAGTGTGTTCGCACGCTCCGCCATTGCAGGAGTCACAGCTGTGCACGGCCGGCCCGCACGCGGGAGGTCAGACAGTCTTGCTTGACCTTGCGGCGATGATGACACACGCTTTGCCCAACGACTCACCGTGCTTTTCTCCACTGCCAGATCTAGACATTCTGCAAGCGCCTATGAATATCTGAGATGCCCTGGTTTTCCGCCAAAAGAAACTCGATCACTGCCCGTTGTTTGCAACGCACATCCGTTACAGACGCCATTTTAACAGCTCCGTACAGCGCTGCCACCTGTCGGAAGTCAATGAAACTATACGAGACGAAGCGGGAATGTTTGAAAATATTCCACAAGAAATTTCCGGTTTTTTCAACCAAAATTGGCCGAGAAAAAAAATGTGTTGCATTACTTATTGAACTGCCCTCGTATATGATAGGACGGTGCGACGAAATGTGGCGTTAACTGGATATGGCAGCAGACGACCGACGCGAGTGCCTCTGCTAACAGCGCAACGTCGTCTGCAGCGCCTATCCTGGGCTTGTGACCATATCGGTTGGATGTTAGACAACTGGAAAAACGTGACCTTGTCAGACGGGTCCCGATTTTAGTTGATAAGAGCTGATGGTAGAGTTCGAGAGCGGCACAGAACCCCTGAAGTGGTGGACCAAGCTGTCAACAATGCACAATGCAAGCTGGTGGTGGCTCCATAATGGACTGGGCTGTGTTTACATGGAGCGGACTGGGTCCTCTGAGCCAACTCAACCGATAGTTAACTGGAAACTTATATGTTCAGCTACTTGGAGATCATTTGCAGCCATTCATGGACCTCATGTTCCAAAAACCCGATGGAATTCTTATGGATGACAATGTGTCATGTCACTGGGCCAAAATTATTCACAATTGGTTTAAACAACATTCTGGACATTTCGAGCGAATGGTTCGACCACCCAGATCGTACGAATGAATCTCATCGACAATTTATGGGACGTAATCGACAGATCAGTTCATGTGCAAATTTCTGCACCAACAACACTTTCGAAATTATGGAGAGGGCTGTAGCGGCACATGCCTTCATACTTCTTCAGGACACTCCCAGCGACTTGGTGAGTGCATGTCACGTCGAGCTGCTGCACGACCCCGGGTCGGACACGATGTTAGGAGGTATCCCATGGCTTTTCTCACCTCAGTGTACCGTGTGAGATGTATGTTTTTTCTTCTGCTCCATGGTACGAGGGTGGGACATGGACCTGGCGGAAGGAAAATGAATGAAATTTGTGAGTTGTAATGAATTAAAATACATGTTGAGCTCTTGTTCAGATTTCGGCACGATTAAATTGCAATCTGTCAATTTACGTTATTGATCTTTGGGAGGTGGCTCTATTACCAATGGATGTAATATAGTAGTAATAAACTCCTTAAATGTTGAAACTTTCCTGGCAGTTTAAAACTGTGTGCCCGACTGAGACTCGAACTCGGGACCTTTGCCTTTCGCGGGCAAGTGCTCTACCATCTGAGCTACCGAAGCACGACTCACGGCCGGTACTCACAGCTTTACTTCTGCCAGTATCTCGTCTCCTACCTTCCAAACTTTACAGAAGCTCTCCTGCGAACCTTGCAGAACTAGCACTCCTGAAAGAAAGGATATCCTGTCTGTCTGTAGGCCTGTCTGCTTCCTGGATATAATGAAGGAGCGTGGTATGAGAGCACCACTTGATGGTGTTTACACCGTGATCCGTATTGTCTTACATTTTTCACTAACTTATTGCATATTTTTGCGAAAAGTTTCAATGTCAGCATTAACAACCGTTATATAATTGTAATAGTATTTTTAAGAGCTTTCGGATGGTTTTAAAAAGTGCATCGTTCCACTGTAAAAACATGGTTTGTTGATCACTTTAATTCATTCAAGAGTTAATTGGGTTAAATATGCAATAAAACTCGTGCCCCTCTCGATGCCATCATTTGCCGAAAGCCTCATTTAACTATTTTGAACTATTTCCGAAGTGAAACAGGTGCAAGTTTTGCGTGAGTCATCCTTGATATACACAGAGAATTCAGAACATAAGTTACGCATGTCGTCCTGTGCTAGTACCACCCCGTATCAAGAGTAGTGAATCGTCAGATAAGAGTACACGTCCTGGGTTTTCTGCAGACAGTTTTGCTGCGATACGGGTAACAGATGCTTTATAGTTTGTTACTGAAATGGCGCCGCAACTGGAAACATATTCCAGAGTTGAACTTCGCGACATAATAGATTCTTGTGCGCACTTAGGACCAAATGGAATGGCGTTTCCAACCTTAGTGAAATGGTGCCAATAACACTATCAAGGTCACACAGACGTGGGTGACGCTGTTCAGAACAGAAAACCATCGACATCGACCACAGACAGTAATGTGCAGTCAATCTACTCGTAAAGTTGAAAGAAAATCTGGGGGAAAGAGATTTCTCAACGATTTCAACGTTGACACAGCAGTTGTCGAATGGCTCTCTGACTGAAAAGCGAATTTGATCGCCGAGGAACTGAACGATTGGTAGATGGTCGTTACATGGACTTGGTGACTATGGTGAAAAATAGTGTCACGTATCTGCGCCACTTTCAAGTGTACTGCAGCATTCAGTAAAAGTTACTTGGCCTGCTGTAATAATGGGTAATATAATTTTCAAAGTTCTATTGTATCATTGCCGGGAAGCTTACGAACTATGGACTGTATCATGAATTTATGACAAAAATACAGTAGTATGACACTCGTGAATTTGAGAAAAAATTACAGAGTAGAGATTGAATATGGAAATTTTTGTGTCGTTGTTAAGATCGTTTGCAATGCCTTGCCGGTTGTACGTTTACTCGACGCACTCCTCGAAAAGTAAAGATACCGGGTTGAGACGCAAAGTCATAGACCGGTTCAAATCCGCTACCGGCCATCCAGATTTAGGTTCTCCCTGACCACTCGAGGCGAATGCCGGGATAGTTCTTTGAAAGAGGGAGGACGATTTCCTTCCCCAACCTTGAAACAATCGGAGCTTGTGTTCGGTCTGTAATGACCTCGATGTCGACGGGATGTTAAACCCTAATCTTCTCTTTTCTTTCAGTGACACTCCTACAAGCCTGATCCATGAAGACAGAGGTAGGACGAGGACACTTCAGCCTACGCCTCCAAAGAGCAAAATACGCCGTTGAGAGTGGCGGTGCTGTTTTGCGTGTTGACCGAAGTAACCTACAGGATGGCTCACCATTCAAACGGCCGCAGCAAGAGCGCAAAAATATCCATAATCAGTTTAGCTATCTTTCCGTAATATCTTGTCACACCTACAACAGAGCTGTGTCACGGGACTTGTCTTTCATAGATCTACTATTCTGGCGCAACAACACCATAGGTTCTTAAAAAGAGTTACACACCTAAAAGTCCCTTTCAGAAGTTTTCTCACTTTCTTCTTTTAGTAGCCGGCCGCTGTGGCCGAGCGGTCCTAGGTGCTTCAGTCCGGGACCGCGCTGCTGCTACGGTCGCGGGTTCGAATCCTGCCGCGGGCTTGGATGTGTGCGATGTACTTAGGTTAGTTATATTTAAGTAGTTCTAAGTCCATGGGACTGATGACCTCAGATGTTAAGTCCCATAGTGCTCAGAGCCATTTGAATCATTTGATTCTGTTAGTAAACAGACAGTTAGGATTTCATCAGTGCACGTCAGAGGGTTGGGCAGCCACTCGCTAACCTTAGGAGGCAGTCCAGTTCCAGTCCCGTGGGAGACTCAGCGAGCGTGACCTTGTCTCTGGCGCCCGCTATGATCGAGCGACCGTTACGAATATCAAGGAGAAATCCAGTCCAGCTTATAGCTCAGAAAACAGCTGCCTGGCCTCCTCGCGTCACGCTCTCGATTTAACCACGTGGCTTGTGCACGACTTACTGAGTCGTTAATCGTTCAGAACAAACGGAAACAGATATCTAGGTGGCTCAGTTCCTATAAAGCAATGCTCTTTATCTTGTAGACCAGAACACTTGTTGCTCGCCTTTCTCAGCTGCAATTTTTCTTTCTGTGTAACAAACCATGTTAATTTTTTCAGCCATTTCAGTGATCTGCTACGAAATCAACAGAGATAAGGGTTTGCTTAACTATACATTTTGTGCCTTGACATATTTAGTGTTTCATAGCAGCACTTTTAGGTTACCTTAATAATTACGTTCTTTATGGGTGTTGGATTGTGATTCAGCACTTACTTCTACCTCTCCCATGCTCAACGAGTGTCTATTGGTTCTAGTGTAAGCACTTCTGTACTCAAAGTTCTCTGATACGATTTCAATTCACCTTGTGTCATAACCATGTTGGTCACTACTGGTAGGTTAACTGAGCGATAGTGCGAACTGTAGAGCAAAGCAATAGAGTGAAATGTTGGGATGCCTTGGTTCAAATGGCTCTGAGCACTATGCGACTCAACTGCTGAGGTAATCAGTCGCCTAGAACTTAGAACTAATTAAACTAACCTAAGGACATCACACACATCCATGCCCGAGGCAGGATTCGAACCTGCGACCGTAGCGGTCGCTCGTCTCCAGACAGACTTTAAAATGTTGGTATAGATGATAGTTTGGATGACATGGTAGTGGGGGCACCCTGGCGATGTTCATGTGTGTGTGTGTGTGTGTGTGTGTGTGTGTGCGTACGCGCGCACGACCCTGCGTATGTGTGGATGTAACATTAATTTCCTCTTTATCTAAGAGGGGCGTTTCAACTATAATTTAAAAAATTTGTTTTCTTGGGCAATTTCAGTTCAAAACTTGCGGAATTTGTTGTGAGGCATTGTGAAATATTCCCGCTTCAGCCCCTGTAGTTTCCATTAAGTTCGAATAGATCGCGAGGCTATATGTAGCCTTCAGATTGGCGTCTGTAACGGAGATGCGTTCAAAGCTGAGATGTTATTGAGTTTGTTTGGGCGAAAAAACAGAGCAATAAAAACACGATTAGGCGCAGAGCGAGATGTCTGTCATCATCGTTTAAGATCGTGCAAACCTGTCCGATCTTCCGCGTGCCGGTCGGCCGCACATAGGTACGCCTCTTGCAGTGTTGGAACGTGTGGACACCCTCATTCGAGGTGATCGACGGATCACAATCAAACACCTTGCTGCTGCACAACTGAACGTTTCTGTTGGCAGTGCTGGTGTACTCTTCCACCAGTTTGGCTACTCGAAGGTGTGTGCCCGCTTTTCGCAACACTTCTATCTATTTGGCCCAATTAAGGATGCATTCCGCGGGAAACAGTACGTGGATGATGGAGAGGTTATTGAGGCAGCAAGACATTGGCTCCGATGTCGACCGTAGACTGGTACCATACTGGCACGCGGGCCCTCTCAGTCCGGTAGCGCGAGGATGTCGCACTGAATGGAGACTATGTTGAAAAATAGGGTTTTGTAGCCATAAGAGTGTGGAATAGTATGGTGTACTGGAATCCTGAATAAAACCAATGCTACTGCCAGAAAAAATACTTATACATTACTGGCCATTAAAATTGCTACACCACGAGGATAACGTGCTACAGACGCGAAATTTAACCAACAGGAAGAAGATGCTGTGATTTGCAAATGATTAGCTTTTCAGAGCATTCACACAAGGTTGACGCCGGTGGCGACACCTACAACGTGCTGACATGAGGAAACTTTACAGCCGATTTCTCATACACAAACAGCAGTTGACCGGCGTTGCCTGGTGAAATGTCGTTGTGATGCCTCCTGTAAGGAGGAGAAATGCGTACCATCACGTTTCCACTTTGATAAAGGTCGGATTGTAGCCTATCACGATTGCGGTTTATTGTATCGCGACATTGCTGCTCGCGTTGGTCGAGATCCAATGACTGTTAGCAGAATATGGAATCGGTGCGTTCAGGATGGTAATACGCAGCGCCGTGCTCGATCCCAACGGCCTCATATCACTAGCAGTGGAGTTGACAGGCATCTTATCCGCATGGCTGTAACGGATCGTGCAGCCACGTCTCGATCCCTGAGTCAACAGATGGGGACGTTTGCAAGATAACAACCATCTGCACGAACAGTTCGACGACGTTTGCAGCAGCATGGACTATCAGCTCGGAGACCATGGCTGCAGTTACCCTTGACGCTGCATCACAGACAGAAGCGCCTGCGATGGTGTGCTCAACGACGAATCTGGGTGCACGAATACCAAAACGTCATCTTTTCGCATTAATCCAGGTTCTGTTTACAGCATCATTATGGTCGCATCCGTGTTTGGCGACATCGCGGTGAACCCACATTGGAAGCGTGTATTCGTTATCGCCATACTGACGTATTACCCGGCGTGATGGAATGAGGTGCCATTGGTTACACGTCTCGGTCACCTCTTTTTGGCACTGACGGCACTTTGAACAGTGCACGTTACATTTCAGATGTGTTACGACCCGTGGCTCTACCCTTCATTCGATACCTGCGAAACCCTACATTTCAGCAGGGTAATGCACGACCGCATGTTGCAGGTCCTGTACAGGCCTTTCTGGATACAGAAAATGTTAGACTGCTGCCCTGGCCAGCACATTCTTCAGATCTCTCACCAACTGAAAACGTTTGGTCAATGGTGGACGAGCAACTGGCTCGCCACAATACGCCAGTCACTACTCTTGATGAACTGTGCTATCGTGTTGAAGCTGCATGGGCAGCTGTACCTATACACGCCATCCAATCTCTGTTCGACTCAATGCCCAGGTGTATCAAGGCCGTTATTACGGCCAGAATGCTTCAAATGGCTCTGAGCGCTATGGGACCTAACTGCTGAGGTCATCAGCCCCCTAGAACTTAGAATTACTTAAACCTAACTAACCTAAGGACATCACACACATCCATGCCCGAGGTAGGATTCGAACCTGCGACCGTAGCGGTTCGCGTTGCTCCAGACTGTAGCGCCTAGAACCGCTCGGCCACTTCGGCCGGCTATTACGGCCAGAGGTGGTTGCTCTGGGTACTGATTTTTCAGGATCTAAGCAACCAAACTGAATGAAAACGTAATCACATGTCAGTTCTAGTACAATATATTTGTCCAATGAATACCCGTTTATCATCTGCATTTCTTCGTGGTGTAGCAATTTTAATGGCCAGTAGTGTACTTATTACTTACTTAGCACCCCTCGTACATCCGGATTTCTTTGTCTTCATTTCCTAGCGATTACTTGTCAAACCCGTCCGCTGTTTTCATGATCCGGTAATTAATTTTAACTTTGCGGCCCGATGCCCTTCCTATCACTAAAATCGTTAGTTAACCCAATAAGCAAGAGCGCGGTGTCACGTGCTACATCTGTCTGTTTAACTTTTTTGTGTGCGTTATTGTATTTTAGCGTGGAAAACAGACTGAAACCCACAGTCAGGTTAGTCAGCGTAACAGATTAGCCCGATCCGGATCAAGCTCACCTAGATGCCTTGCAAACTAGATCGCTACACGTTAAGCTATATGAACGGATATTCCTGAATTCTGTGACGACCATAAAACACATAAACGAATTATATGCAAATGCTTGGCTAAAATCAGTACTAAGCACTCATTTAAAAAATAAGAATAACAGTTATTCTTATTTATGATATAAACAGCATAGAACTAGAAATGAGGAAGAATGGCTTCAAATATTAGGGATAATTCTTGATACTATTTTGCTTCACTAACATGGATTAATTAGCTACAAAGAAGGAGATATACCCAGGTAGAAGGTACTAAGAAGGGAAATGATTTTCTGCTCTTCTCAGTTTGTGGGCTCGTTATTTATCAGTCCTCAGGTTAAACAAGAAGAAATGAAAAATGTACTGTTCAACCACCCAGGGTGTGTTTAATCAGGGGAAATCACAATTTGCTTACACTGAAGTGATTAAACCGATCATGGATCTAAACCGTAATAAGTGCACGTGAACTGCTCTCAACTAAGCCGTACTAGTATTATCTTCCGTCCAAGAATCATCCAGAAGCAGCTATGTAGTCGTCGAAACACACTGCGTGTAGATACCAGGATGTGGCAACGTGCATAATTACAGCATGTGTGATCGCTGTGTAACCTGTTATTCAAGGAAGCTGTTTTTATTGAGCCTCTGGTTTGTTTCTTGGATGTGGAAGTTAGAGCAAACATGTCGTAAATTATTCAGAGAAATTACTACACGTATTAAGAAGGAAGTTAATATGCAGACTGCATACTTTGCGAAATTTTTATAAATCTATTCCCTTGATGCAAGAAAAGAGCGGGCGAAACCTTTAATTATGGTGTCGGTGTCGAGAATAACAACAGATACTGCTTGCAAATTGTAGGACTCGTAGCGATAACACAACGATAATATCCGACGTTAACGCCTGGGAATTCCCGCTGAATGCGTAGTGGCTGCGAAAGACAGTCCTTTTAAGTCAGTTACTCTCGGCATGCGGGAGCGAATCAAGTTACTAAGATTACACTGAACAACAAATTTGAAGTGAAAATGTGTGAATTGCATGATTTTGAGTTAGTTATGTTTATGTAAGTATAAAAGATACAAAATCATCACCTTCATAAATATTTAGCTCTAATTTTCTGAAAAAAGTTATCTACATTTTTGTACAAATAATTCATCAACTAAACATGCATACATGTTCCAAGATTCAGCATAACAAATTTTAAGTGAATATTTACTTGAATTATGTTATATGTTATGCACTGATAAATTTCAGTGCCATTCTGGAAGTACACAAGTAAAATATTAAGAAAAAATGAAGATAATACTACATGTATGAAAATACTTTGTAAGTCTACTTTGCACCAGAACTATGTAAAGCACAAAAGAAAATATATGAATTAACTGTTCACAAATGTGTATAAAGGATTACAAATGTTAAATGCCCATATGTATTGCATATACAATTACACATTTTGTTCAGAGATAAGTTCCCTTTTCGCTTGGCTTGACGTTTATACACATACTCGGGACCATCCCTTATGACAGTCCAGCAGTAATCTGCTAAAATAGTAGGGCTAGGCTTTCCGGCATACCTCTTCTCAAATGTGGCAATATCTTGATGAAATCGCTCCCCATCTTCATCACTTACAGCACCACAATCTTTGGGGAAGAATTCAAGATGATTATGAAAGAAATGCATTTTCAATGACATGTGTAAATTACTGCTGTTTTGTTCCCTAAGAACTGTAAACAGACTGTCTTAAAACATTCTCATGAATGCTTCTCATCAGCTTGTATGATTCCATCAAAAGTATGGTCTCCAAAAAGCTCTCGAATCTGTGGGCCTACAAAGATGCCCTCCTTTACTTTGGCATCACTTAAGTAAGGGAATTTTTGCCTTAAAAAAGCGTCACCATCTTTGTTGATTCCCTTAACAAAGTTTTTCTTGAGACCCAGCTTGATGTGCAAGGGCAGGAGCATAATCTTTTTAAGGTCTATTAGAGGTTCACTGTTAATGTTCTTTATACCTGGCTGAAGAGATTTTCTGGTGGGCCATTCATGTTTAATGTAATGAGATGCACGAGCTCGGCTATCCCATTCACAGAGAAAGCAGCAATATTTAGTATACCCTAACTGCATACCTAACAGCAGTGCAACCACTTTCAAGTCACCACAAATCTGGTATTGACAGTCATTATACTTGATGGCTTCTTCTAAGATTTTCGTGTTTTGGTATGACTCTTTCATATGCACACTATGCCCAGCTGGAATAGAAGGAAGCTCATTACCAATATGTAACAGCACTGCTTTTAAGCTCAACTTTGACTAATCAATAAAGAGTCTCCACTCATCAGGGTTTTAATTAATTCTGAGAGCCTTCATTAGACCATTTATGTCCACACATGCCACAAAAATATCTTGCATGTTAAAAAAAAGGAGTGAATTTGTTGATCTCTTCTGCTGTAGAATGAAACATTTACATTGCTCTCCAGAAAATTCCGCGGCTGCAATCTTGATGCTAAAATCTCAGCCTTAGCTTTAGAGAGCTCCAAATCACTAAAGAGATCACTTAACTCATTTTGAGACAATTTTTGTGGATCATCAGTTGATGATATATTTGGAAGAAACTCTGGATCTTGCGAAGTAGATTGTTCAGGACATTCAGAATTCCCTTCAGAAGTAATCTCGTACTCTGTCGGTGGTTAAGGTATTGGCAATCCTTCCCCATGTAGAAATGGACGTATGGTAGATGGAATGTTAGGGTAGATCACTGTCCGCTTCTTCTTCTTAGATATTCCCTTCTTGATAGAAGGAACCATACAAAAGTAGCAGTCACCGACAGGGTTAACTGGCTCACTCCAGATCACGGGCACTGCGAAGGGCATTGAAAGTCCTTTCCCATGCATCCAATTCCTGAGGTTGCTGGCACAAGTGTTGCAGATCACATGTGCAGCCCAGGGTTTGCACCCAAAATAACAACTGTAAGCTTTTTTAATCAGTGGAGTTATTTGCTGTTTTTGTGGAGCAATTGTCATTTCTCCAGACACATAGCAAAATGTGTCAGCAGTGTTAACACAACTCGTGGCATTTTTGTTCACTTCAATAGCAGTCAACTTGAACAACTGGCAGTTAATCACGAAACAAATGTGCAAAAATTATTACATGCATTAATAAAGTCACTGAAGTTTAAAAGGAGGGAAACAAAAAGGTAACTAAAATTGGTATCAAAATGTTTATATCCAAAATATTGCACACAAGTGAGGCCAGGGACAATAATACAACCCACTGTTACTAGTTACTATGACTTTGACAGACCATTACAATACTTGATTTTAAACTTAACATAAAAATCCGTGTATAATTATCTCAGCTTAATAAAACAGTGCAAAATGAAAACTAGAGCTAATTTTGAATTGTCTTTGTGATATTCGCGATCACCACATTAGAATTGATAGGAACTGGCTATTTTCATTCGATTTACATTTTCATTGTTGCATAGTGTTATTGCTGCAGGTCGAGGAAGCATTTCAAAAAATTGTATAATTAGAGCAAAGAGTTTCATAATATTATCTCGCTTACTATGTCATCTCAGTTGAAGTAAAAACCCTGACCGTGTAATGTCTCCCATCATTATTGTCGGGGTTTTAATCCCTGGTGATGAGAGCGATATAACTTATAAAACAGTAAAGTTATTTGTCCGAAGAGATATGGCGTAGTAACAAAAATCGTTTCATGTGTAAACTCCACTCCGAAATGCTACGTTGCCAGAGCACACATGCGGTTGTTATTCATTGACTTCTCGAACGTTGAGTTCCTTAAGCATTATTATAACTGGAAAATGCTACTTGATTTCATTTTTAATAAAGTTACGTGTCTGTAATATTTATCAGACTTACCCTGAAGATTCATACTTCTTTTTGTACGAATTTATTTCCAGTTACTAGCTACCTCACACACTTCTTAAATTGTGGAGAGAAGTTTCTTGTTCTCACACAACCCATCTTTGAATTGTAAAAGCGGTTTGCTATGTTTAAGAAGTGCCAGGTCTGATACGCGTACAGTGTGTCTAAGAATAACTTATGGAGGTAACTTGTGAAGGCATAATAAAATAATACAAAGGAGCAGTAATTACAACAATAAATTAGAATTCTAAATGATTGCTGAACGAATTACATAATGGATTTCGACTGGAGAGATACTTCATTAATGTTACACGTCGGTTATCAATCTGGACACTGGTACATCAAGCTTGATATGCTGGTCTTAACTTTGAGACTACGACGACAATTTTTTAAGAAGAGAATGCACTAAATTCAATTTAATCTCGAGGAGTGGTCTTCCAATCAGCATGAAACAGTTTGGGGGCAATAGTATGGTGAACTCTCTGGTCTCCAAACGGGTTTGTCACTTTCTAACGTACTATATGTATCATTTGTTTGATGGTACAGTGTCAGGCACACAAGTAATCTTACATTACGTGTGACAAAAATTTTCAACACGAGGTACCACAAGCCGCGCGGGGTAGCCGCGTGGTTTAAGGCGCCTTGCGCGGTTCGCACGGCTGCCCCCATCATAGGTTCGGGTCCTTCCTCGGACCTGGGTGTGTGTAATGTCCTTAGCGTAAGTTAGTTTAAGTTAGATTAAGTGGTGTGTAAGCCTAGGAACCGCTGACCTAAGCAGTTTGGTACCGCAAGAACTTTCCAAATTCCCCAGAGGCACCACAACAACCCTTAAATGGTCGCAGTCGGTAGGCAGCATCGAGCACTCCCACGAACTTATCACGTAAGTCGTACCTAGACATCAGTTGGCACCATTGATCCTGATTTTTTGTAGTACACAGGATAAAATCCTAACTCCGCGATTAGGGTCAGAGGACGGTCCGATACTGACCGTCGACAATGTCATCCACTACTGTATGGAGGGGCACGAGGTCAGCACACAGATCTCACGGTGTTTCGAGACCTCGAGGTCGCTACTCCTCCTTCCAGGAAATCCATAAGCGGTAGCACAAGTGGACCTGGTTCCGGCCCTCCCACTCGGAATTTAACCCGGGTCCTCTAGACGGTAGTACCAAGATACGAAAAACAGATAAGGTCTCCACTTAGGATGAAAGTTATATTAATAAACAAAGAAGATAAATATGTTTATATGAATGTGCCGCCGATTGCTTAACTTCTGGATTGTTTTCTTTGAGAAGAGCGACTCTGAACTATAATAAGAATAATTAAACTCGACACTTAACTGACGCTGTGAATTTGAAAACTCGTATCTCCTGTGTTTGGGTTATCTGTGTCGCAAAGGTCTTGAAGAAAAAGAAAAAAAGGCGTTTCTAAATTTCTGCGCTGCTTCTAACTACCGAGTCGCATCCAGAAAGTATGTTTCCCTACTTTTTTAGTACAAAGACAATATAGTTACATGAAAGACTTTATTGGTGACAGGTATAGCAATGTTTGAGCTATTTTTCAACATAGTCACCAAAAGAACTGAGACACTTGTCATATCGTGGACTCAATTTTGTACTTATCTGTGTCGTAGAAGTTTGCCGCCTGTGAATGAGCGTGAGGCAGTCGTCTTCATCCCTTCGCCCTTTTCTAAACGCTGGTCCGAGGACAGGGATTCATGAGGTGCAAGAAAAGATGGAAAACGCTGTCAGCAAGATCGGGACTTTATGTTGGATGGTCAAAAAGCTCTTAGCCGTAGTTCTACAAAACAGTTGCTGAGCGCCGCGCTGTATGGGACGAGCAGTCTCATTGGACAGCAAACACCTGCAGTAAGTATTCCACGTCCCTTGTTCTGAATGGCACGTCGCAGTTTGCGCACTGTTTCTCAATAACGGTCAGCGTTCAATGTTTCACCTCTGGGCAGGAAGTCGATGAGCAGAATGCCCTCCGTGTCCCAGAAAACCGTGCGTATCCCTTTCTGTACCGACACAGTCTGTTTGAATTTCGTCGTGACCAGAGATGCACTGTGACACCAGTGCATTGATTGCTGCTCGGTTTCCGGGGTCAAGTGAGAAACCCACCTCTCATCACCGTGACGATGCTGTCGAGGAACTCGTCGCCGTCGTCATGATATCGCTGCAGCCGTGTCAGTGATGTTCCTAAGCGTCTCGTTTTGTGCTCGGGTGTTAGGTTTTTCGGTACCCTACTGGCACACAATTTCTTGAACTGCAGGATCGCAACAAGGATCGCGATATCTGCGGAAAATGGCTGCTGAGCTCCCTAATCGTGAAGCGACGGTTCTTCAGCATGCGCTGCCGCACCAGCTCATGAAGGACGGTCGCCCACTGTGCTCTTCATCACGGACATTTTGTCGAACTTCGGAAAAGAAGCCTGTACCAGCGACACACCATCTCTTTGATCAGGATTTTCTGCCTGTAGACGCTATGTTTTGCGCATTCAGGAACCTTATCATGACCGAAACTCGCAGGAGAGGAGGAACGATTAAGAGACTCCATTTCGGGCGCTGCTGCCGCGGTACTGCTACCGAGTGAGACCCGTCTGACCAGCATTTGACTGTCACGTCATTGGTTTGTTGCGCACGTGCAATTTTCCAGGCTAAATACATCTACTTTAAAGGAAACAACATCGGAGAACTTACTTTCAGGAGGCGCCTCGTAGTAGCGCAATGCGATCTCTTTAATACAAGCAACGCAGACTTGGTTCTCATAAAATTTTTTGGTCGTAAAAAAGAATGTTCATCACTTAATTGGAGCAGGATAATGGTATAGGATAATCTGAGTTGCTCTCTAGAAAACATTCTTCTCAAGAAATTGTATTAAAAACAATTCCTCTCAGAGAAATTTCTTGACACTGTTTCATTTACAAAACTTCCCCACTGAAAGTTTAGCAAGCAACAAACAATTATTTCATTACAAATTACAATTACAAAGGATCGACTCTGGGGAAATAGAAAAATGCAACTCAACATAAGAATCTGTTCTAATACAAAAGTCCTCATACTAATGATTAAATTCCTTTCGTCTTTTCAAATCCATTAACACTGACATTGACAAAACTTTAGAAAAATAGTAAGAAATTCCTGATATGGACATCTGTGTTGAACCAAGAATGCCTAACTAAATGTTGCCGCAATAAAGTATGTTCATCCGTTATCTCAATCTCAATTTTCTCAAAATAGTATCTGTCTTAATGTATCTATTTTATTCAATGCATGATGATAATATTCCATTTGCAATAATAATATCTTCCTTCAGATCAATAAAATAATTTCCAACAACACCATGTTCTGCGTCCTTCCTGTACAAGCTCACTACCACGACATCACGACATCCCGCTACAACTCCCCTCCCCCCGCCCCCTCCGCGAACACACTTAACACTTGTACATCTTCGCAGAGCAAAGATGACGTAACTAACCTCAGAGCAGTGCAGTGTCTCGGACGAGGCTGCACGCGCGTAATTAAACAATACAAATATTGCAAGCGCCTCCTAAGACGTTCGAAAACAAGAAAATTGCCTATAAACTTACACATACCCCTTTCAAGGAGCCATCCTTCTACAAGCTGATGGAGTGCCACACGGCCTGGCCCAGGTATTCGGTCGCGATTAGCTACACTGAGATATAATTTCTTGCCCGTCCCGTAAGTGTAGTTTTGTTTATTTCTTGAGAAAATCACTTTGTATGAGTTATCATCGGTTTCGACCACAATGGCTATCTTGTGATGGCAGAAAAAATTCACTGTTCAGCCACTTTAATGTGTTCACTGCCTATGCTCGACGTCCATGTGGAATAATCACTCACATACGGCAGAATGCCGCACTAGCAATGGATGGTATGTAATGCGTGTTGGGTGCAGTGCGGGGGGGGGGGGGGGGGGCGCCAGAAACCGTGCAGTTGTCATAATGATCATAATGATATGTCTGACGTCCGAAGGGGCACAATTATTGACTTTCGGGCCAAGGGAAGAAATAGAGAGATTTATCTGACATCGAAAAGGGCATGATTATTGACTTTCGGACCAAGGTGGATGCATTTCCTAAATGGCTAAGTTCGTAAATTGTTCACTTGGCGCTGTGGTTAAAATATATCGTGCATGGCAAATTGGCGCCATCCGAAACCGGCGGCAAGGCGCATCATGGGCAATAGGTAATAGAGGGCGAGCTCCAGCTGCGGAGATGCGTATGGTCTAATGGACGTGCAAATGTTGAGCAACTGACCGTCCAGACGAACCAAAGGGCTACCAACAATGTCTGCTCAATGACAATTCAGCGAACGTTGCTGTATATGGGCTGCCGTAGTAAGCGTGTGATTCATGCAACTATGTTGACTGCTGTTTATCGGCGACGAAGGCTGGAATTGCCACGCCACCATCACAAATGGTTGTCCACTGAGTGGCGACAGGTGGCCTTTTCAGATGGATCACGTTTCGTATGAAGGATCTGCAATAGCTATCGGAAGTGTCCAGGTCAGAGAAGGGAGGGTTATGGTTTGTGGAATGTTTTTGTGGTGTTTCCAGGGTGATGTCGGTGTTCTGGAACGCACAATGGATCAACAAAAAAGTATGCATGTATCTTTTGTGGAAGTGTCCACCCATTCGCGCAGTTTATTTTTCCTTGGCAGGATGACATCTGCCAGTAGTACAATGAAACGTGTCTCGCAGTTCGCAGTATACATGCGTGGTTCAAACATCACCAGGATGAGTGAATTTTTTCTGGAATCTCAAGATGGCCATTGTGGTGAAACGTAATTCAGGGCTCCACATCACCATCGGCTCCTTCCAGGACCTCACAGTCATCTGTCCTAAACGTCTGCGTTGCAAACCGTGGTTGCTGTTCAAGCTTTTGACAGGTCGTCACTTTAACGTGACTGGTCAATGTAAAAAAGTTTTTATCAAAACCTTAAAAGAGGTTGCAGCGGGGAATGGTTTGAAATCGTTCCGTTCGTCGGACCGCTCACTTGCAATAGTTCCACCAACCTCAGTACGGTGTCAGTTCACCATCCCATTTCTCTGCAAACGTAGGTACTATTAGTACGTCGAAAAAGCAGCTTTGATAAAACGATGCCTACAGTTACGTTGCAAAGGCCGCGTAACTCTAGTGGCCAGCTGTCCTGTAAATATCTTATAATAATTTTCGGGCGTAAGGTGGTTGCTTCCTTCCATTAGTAAAATGTAAAAATTTTAATACAAGTCTTTTTATTTCCTTAAGCTCAAACGAAAAAAACCTGCCATCAAGTCCAAATGTACTTAACTAACAAGACCACTGTTCTCAGTTAACAGTTCATGCAATCCAGATCACACGCAAAGCAACCAAAAATATACATAAATCCGACCCGAATAATTACGCAATTTCACAGTTACAGTTCCGCTACTAATACTGAGTTTCACTCTCGATCGTTTTCAGTGGATTTCCTTAACAGAAACTGCTTGCCAAATATTCCATATATGAATACGAAACATGCCACGCTGAATTTACTCACAGGCCGAAAGTTCACACGCGGTTAACTATACAACAAAACAATTACAAAACTTCCAACTTTCAAAATACTGCTCGAAAATGGAACTACTTTCATGGCAACACAATCTAGACGCAAGAAACCAATCACTTCTTCATTTTACACATAATGAAGACTGAAATGTTCAACATGACCTGCACGTCCAATAGGTGACTAACGACTCCCCCGAATGCTGCTTCTACCACATCATATCTATCTAGCAGTTCGCAGGCACTGCTTCTCTGATTGGCCCATCATTTTGGCTGGCCAATCAGAAGAACTGTTCGAGATCATTCTCACGCTAAAACTGCCCTGCGCCAATCATTACTCATAGATGCATTTACGTCATTCCCACATGCAAGTACTAATATAAGATTTAATGAAACCAAACGAAAAGAAAATTAATCTTGGAATAAATTTAGAATATGATTTTACTTTCAACTGTTATTCTGACTGCCTCCTTACAAAAGCAATTACACTTAAACATAAGTCATCCGCAAAGTGGGCACAAATCTCTTTCCCACGCCGTGATTACGTAATGTATTGCATAAATTTGATTTTGAAATTTAACTTATGTCCCACATACACACTCTCACTCACTCCCATTTACTCCCACAACAATATTAGACACAAATAATAATTTTGTCTGACTTGTATATTACGAAAATGTGAAGTCGTTAAAGTTTTTTAATGAAATCTTAATTAAATAATTCTGCACACGGAGAGTTCTGGTTATGTTTTCAAATGCTATCAAAAGATAAACAGTTATAGTTTCTAACTGAACTTAATTTCCTAAGTGTCGTTTTTTTACTTTTTAAGTAATTTTTCTATCTGCGACACTATGATAGTTAAAGGGTTGAAATTTTTATACAGTCTTCTCCTGAATTACGAAAGGTAGTGTACCGATTCTGAAAATGATTGAATAATATTTAATATAGTTTATTTAGGTTCATAGGTCGTATGAATATACTCTTCTACTAAGCGACACGTTAGCCCGTTCACACGCTGGCTGTGTCATGAGTCATCGCTAAGACACAAATCTGCAGCTTCCGAAGCTCCAATACGGCGGGCTATACTGCAATGAATACTGTCGCCTAATGCCCGCATCTCGTGGTCGTGCGGTAGCGTTCTCGCTTCCCACGCCCGGGTTCCCGGGTTCGATTCCCGGCGGGGTCAGGGATTTTCTCTGCCTCGTGATGGCTGGGTGTTGTGTGCTGTCCTTAGGTTAGTTAGGTTTAAGTAGTTCTAAGTTCTAGGGGACTTATGACCACAGCAGTTGAGTCCCATAGTGCTCAGAGCCATTTGAACTGTCGCCTAATAACTTGCGACGCCACAAGGTGACAATACTTTTAAGCAGGAGACTTATCAATTGAGTTTTCTTACCTTTTGTTTCGTGTTTATTTGCCGGTATTTTAAACAGCAGACACAGTATTAAGTTTTTTCAGTTTTTATGCTTCTCACAAAAAGAAGCTCTGAAACCTGATTAAATACATACTTCGTATGATGCAATTTTTTTCTAATCTCACAAACAAAATATTCATTTTCATCTTTTGACGGTAATGAAAATTCACAGTTACAACTGCTTTCTTGATTCGTGTTAAGTGATATTGTAAACATTCTCTCAGAACAAGAGACAAATGACAGTTAAATATTATTTCTTTTTACTGTTACATTAATTATGACTGCAGGGAATTAAAGTTGCGAGGTGCCGGGGCTAGCAGTGTATTTAACACTACATTCTTCTAAAATCTTCATATGGAAATGATGCTCTAAGCCCCCCCTTTTCTAACTCCAACTTTTGCTGTTGCACATGGATTAAGAAGAAACGCGAACTGACTCTAATCGACCCTGCAAGTGGAGTAGAAAAGAGTTTGGCACCTGCAATAATTTAATTTGATAGAAATTAATTTGATAAATACGTTTCATTAACGTGGTGAGAAATGAAAGGGTTGCTCTACCGATCTACAGAATGAAAGTTCTGTGCAAAATAACAATTTGATTTATTATGACTAAATTCAAAATAATAACACAACACATGAAACATTTACAGTACGTCAAATTGGATACTCAAATAAATGCTGAGAAGGTGAAGTTGTCCGTAAACTACCTTGTGACGTTTATGACCAAGTGGTATGTGGAGCTAATTCCTTGCAACTAAAATCTTACGTGAAACACCCAGCCAACCCAACATTAATTGCTGTTACAGTAGTGAGAACTCAGACAATGAACACCCAAGACAGAACCACGTAAGAAAAGACGGGAACAGGCGCGCTCTGCTGAGCTCTGATTATCACAGAGCAAACATCCCTAACCTGCCGGTGCTGCGGACGTACATTAACAAGCTGTCTTCTTGTCTTCTTAACTGCAAGGACACGATCTGGCGTACCGGAAGCGATGGCTGGTTGCTTCAACGTCCAGTCGTGGTGATGATAATGTCACGAGTATAGCCCGAAACAAATTATCCTAGTCTGGTTGTTCCAGATTAAAGACTTCCTAGCAATACAAATGCGCCTCTGAGGGAGACGAAGAAGGCTCGCCACACAATCACTGACGGTACTGTGGTGTCACCGCCAGACACCACAATTGCTAGGTGATAGCTTTAAATCGGCCGCGGTCCATTAGTACATGTCGGACTCGCGTGTCGCCACTGGCAGTGATCGCAGACCGAGCGCCACCACACGGCAGGTCTCGAGAGACTTACTAGCACTCGCCCCAGTTGTACGGACGACATTGCTAGCGACTACACGTACGAAGCCTTTCTCTCAATTGCCGAGAGGCAGTTAGAATAGCCTTCAGCTAAGTCCATGGCTACGACCTAGCAAGGCGCATTAACCATATCTGGGGAGAGTCTCACTTGTATTATCAAGAGAAATGTACCACAATGAATTAAAGTTAAGTATACGAGAAGCTACGTTCTTTTCTTTATAGCATTCATCACGTATCCTGTTTCAGACTTAACGCCAGTCGGCGTGTGTGTACGCGTGCCTTTCGGTTACCCATCACTGTGGACTGGCTGTCTTGTCAGTCCACTACATTGGCGACGAGGATGGGATTTCCGGCGACGGCGACGCACACTTTTTGTGGGACGAACACAGTCACTGTTTGAGATAGTGGCACTGGACAGGGTGGAATTAACTGCCTGATTGTCCTTGGTCCTATACCGGCGTGAAGCAAAGGGCCTGGAATGGTTGTGATTGTCCGATCTGAGCTTTTTCTGGCAAACACTTTGAACATGTCCTTTCTTATGACAGTAAAAGCAAATAGCTTGGCGTGAGGGGCAATTGTCACGCGAATGTCGAGTTACACACTGCGGGCATGATTTCACTGCATTTGCTTGCCTACGCAGCACACGTGTTTGAGAGCTAGGCAGCAGCTGCGCGGACGTGCGCGAGGGCTGTCTAGCGGCCCGTGCAGCGCGCCCGGCGGGCCGGTTAATGTGACACACAGCTGGCGAAGTTTCAAATGATTCCTGAGCAAAGTCAAGTGTGTCTTGCCTATCTAATATGTCTATCACTTGCTGAAGGGAGGGATTTACTAGTTTCAAAATCTGTTCCCTTATACAAACATCAGAAACGTTCTGTACAATTGCATCACAGACTATTGTTTCCGACAATGGCCCACAATTCATGTCTGCAGAATTTCAGTCATTCTGCAAGGCCAATGGTATTCAACATCTGACATCTGCGCCGTTTTCGCCTCAGTCAAACGGTGCCGCTGAACGATTGGTCCGGACTTTCAAGTCACAGATGGTGAAGTTGAAAGAGTCGCATTCTCGGGGGGACGCATTGTTGCTCTTTTTGTCTTCGTATCGCTCTCAGCCCCGCGATGGTCGCTCGCCGGCTGAGTTGCTCCATGGTCGTCCTCATCAAACCTTGATGTCTTTGCTGCATCCGCCGCATCAGGTTCCTGTGCAGCGGCAGACTCCTGCTTTTGCTCCTGGCGACGTTGTCTTCTATCGCAACTATCGAGGTTCACGGCGTTGGCTCGCAGGGCGCATTCTTCGCTGCCTCGGCCGCGCGATGTATTTGGTTTTGGGGGCCTCTGGTGAGGTGCGTCGGCATCTCAATCAGCTGCGCCTCTGTCGTCGCCTGGGTTCTTCCGCTCCCCGTCTGCTTTCAGCAACGGTGCCGTCCGGTCAGCGCCCTGGGGACCCATCTACTGGCTCGCCTCATCCCCAGGTGTTACCGACGATGCCTTCCATTTTGCCCCATGGCGACGCGCCACCGCCGCCGCTGCCGCCGCCGCCGCCGCCTGTTCTCCCGCCGGCGCCGCCCGCAGTGGACGCTTCGCTGCAGCCGCCCAGCGCCTCCCTGGGTCACCGCCGATCGCTTCCCGTGACCAGCTGTCCTCCGCCATGGAACTCTTGCCCGCTCCGGCCCAGATGTCATCGCGCGTCGGATCCCCCGACGCAATGGAGGTCGACCCTTCGGCCCCTCCTGTCTCATTACGGGCGCATACACCGCATGTTGACGTGCACCCTGGACTAGGTTTTCAGGCGTTTCCTAGCTCCCCTCGGACCGAATGGCAGGGTGCGGGTGGCACGGCCTCGCCTGTTGTTAGGCTCCCCACCCCATTGCATACGTCAACATGGGGTCCTCCCCACGGCGGGTGGAAGCCTTATCACACGACCATTCGCCGATTTGCGGGGGAGGAATGTGGTGTCACTGCCAGACACCACACTTGCTAGGTGGTAGCTTTAAATCGGCCGCGGTCCATTAGTACACGTCGGACTCGCGTGTCGCCACTGGCAGTGATCGCAGACCGAGCGCCACCACACGGCAGGTCTCGAGAGACTTACTAGCACTCGCCCCAGTTGTACGGACGACATTGCTAGCGACTACACGTACAAAGCCTTTCTCTCAATTGCCGAGAGACAGTTAGAATAGCCTTCAGCTAAGTCCATGGCTACGACCTAGCAAGGCGCATTAACCATATCTGGGGAGAGTCTCACTTGTATTATCAAGAGAAATGTACCACAATGAATTAAAGTTAAGTATACGAGAAGCTCCGTTCTTTTCTTTATAGCTTTCATCACGTATCCTGTTTCAGACTTAACGCCAGTCGGCATGTGTGTACGCGTGCCTTTCGGTTACCTGTCACTGTGGACTGGCTGCCTTGTCAGTCCACTACAGGTACAGTGATTGATTTTAACAATCGAAGTCACACAGTAACTCCGATACAGTGAACTTTAGCCAAAACTGCTCAAGACGGACAACATAGGCCGCTTGTACGCAGGACGCGCAATTGCCAACTGTACTCGGAAAGTTACGTTGAAGTCGAAACTTCAGCAACTTCGTCAAACAGTTACAATTAAATGAAAGTATATTAGACATCCAACGGAAGGCAGGCTGTCCAGAGCAGCGAGAGCTCAGTCTTGTAACCTACTCCGACCGAAAGGCGAGAGCCGACTCACTCAAGAGACCCGTACAAGTTGAACACAGAACATTCCCGCCCCCACGACAGTGGCCGTGGTTAAACGTTCCAATCAGCAACTCGAAAACCGGCGGAAGATTCCACTCTATTGCCGACGCACTACTATTCCACCAATGGAGATACTTGGCGCCAATTTCTGCGCCGATTTTGCTACGTCACGGAGCTACCCCTGAGCAAGCCAATCACAGTTATGATTTTGCAGAAAACGTGGGAATTTGCCCGCCAACACTACCTGGGAACACAAGTCATTCCCACGCCTCGCTAGTAGCCCGCCAGGAAGTGTTTTCACTAAGTTTCTGTGAAGTAACAGAATCTCTAGCCCAGCTGCTCCGTCAGGCCCCTGTGGTAGTGTCGCCCCCGCTCTTATGACAATGTCGGCGTCTGGAAAGCATGCATCTACTCGACTCCCTCACACACGTCAGCTTAACCCTTTCAAGATCAGCAGAACCCGCCTCTCACCGGACCACCCAGGTAATGAGAGACGCTGCGTGGGAAGTCCGCGTGTGAAGGAATAGCAACTTTTCAGTGCATGCAATTAGAGAGGAAAATCGAATTACTCAGAGTAAGAAATATGAGAGGGGGCTCATGCTACTTCTCAAAGTAAATCGGTTTCTGATTGGCAGGCAAATTCATTATGCTGCCATATAAGGCGTCAACGTCTGTGCTAGTGGCACTAGCGCTCCCGTAGGAGGGTAAACAATGTGGCGAATTTCTCTGCTTCTTCTCAGTGTCTGTTCTGCTTGCGAGCTAAGTAAAGTACTATTGAAATACATATGGATCATATTTACAAGCGGCAGTTGGTGAACGCATGTTCATGCGCTGTCAAACTGAACGTAAAACCTAATAGAATGGAAATGGGGGAACAAAACATCGGTAAAATTTGTGACTACAAATTTTACATGAAATTTAAAAATATAAACGGTTAGACTTTATAAGACGAACTGGTGATTTATATTATGAAACGGTTCGAACCAAATAAACTGCAATAGATGCGTATTCTTAATATTTACGACGATGTCTTCAGTTGAGTGAGTCACTGTGTCGCACATACGTGATCCAACTGACGACGGGATCTCCCTGCGACCAAGTGCTGTTCTGTCCCGTGCGGTCCGCGCCGTCACTTCCTAGCATCTTCCAGCAAAAATTAAACATACCTCGCAGCCCGAAGAAGAGCGCCAGCGAGCTGCAGCAGAATGCCGCCCTTGTCATCCAGGCCGCACTGTCTCTTCTGAGCTTACGGTCAATGGCGTAAGGATCTAGCAGAAATGCAGAGCAATCAGCCATCGGATGTTAGTACTATAAGATATGCATCTTTGTTTCTTTTATTGTAAAAGCATTACTATGTTTTTAAATATGGTTTTATTGATCTAAAGCGCAGTGCTCTATTTTTATATTTTATGAACAACTGACTGGAATATGGTTGTTATATTTGTCACAGTTACATTTGTCCTAGTTTATGATTTTCTAAAGCAAACATGGTCTTCTAGAGGACGCGCGCTAAAATTGACGAAAGGAAATGGGCTTATCTCTACCTATGTAATTTCCTGCGTTTTGGTTTACATCACTTGCTGTAGCGTGACGATGTACACTCATGCTCATAAATTAAGGATAATGCTGATACATGGTGAATCAACGCTCTGGTCGGCGGTTCACGGGTTTAAATCATCTCGGATGCATGTGACCGGCAGTCGTAGCACGGTGGCGCTGGCAGCAATCCACATACGCAGAAGTGTGTTCGTGCATGTCAGCGTGTAAGTGTGCAGACGTTTACAGACGTGCTAATGATGACTGTGTGTTGAAAATGGCTCAAAAAACACATACTGATGACGTTATGAGGGTAGAATACTAGGGCGACTGGAGGCTGGTCGAACACAGCATGTCGTAGCACGGGACCTCCGTGTGCTAGGAAGTGTGATCTCAGGTTTATGGCCAAGATTCTAACAGACAGCAAACGTATCCAAACGCTACAGTACGGGACGTCCACAGTGTACAACACCACAAGAAGACCGATCGATATCCCACCATCAGTGCCCGCGGACGGCCACGGAAGAGACCTGCAAAGTGCATTCCACTGACCCCTGATCACAGGAGAAACCGTAAAGTCTGGTGCCAAGAACACAGTATGTGGTCATTGGAACAGTGGTCCCAGGTTATGTTTCCGGACGAGTCCAGGTATAGTCTGAACAGTGATACTCACCGGGTTTTCATCTGGCGTGAACCAGGAACCGGATACTAACCCCTTAATCTCCTCAAAGGGACCTGTTGGAGGTCGTGGTTCGATGGTGTGGGGTGGGATTATGATTAGTACACATACACCCCTGCATGTATTTGACAGAGGAACTGTAACAGTGTAAGTAGGCTGTTTATGTTTTCTTATTGGCAACGTTACGTAGCGCTCTGTATGAAAATCACTGGCTGTGCTGTGTGCAGTCTATGGCTAGTTTGCATTGTTGTCTGCCATTGTAGTGTTGGGCAGCGGCAGCTGGATGTTAACAGCGCGTAGCGTTGCGCAGTTGGAGGTGAGCCGCCAGCAGTGGTGGATGTGGGGGGAGAAATGGCGGAGTTTTGAAATTTGGATGTCATGAACTACTATATATATAATGACTTTTGATGATATTAAGGTAAATACATTGTTTGTTCTCTATCAAAATCTTTCATTTGCTAACTATGCCTATTAGTAGTTAGTGCCTTCAGTAGTTTGAATCTTTTATTTAGCTGGCAGTAGTGACGCTCGCTGTATTGCAGTAGTTCGAGTAACGAAGATTTTTGTGAGGTAAGTGATTTGAGAAAGGTATAGGTTAATGTTTGTCAGGGCCATTCTTTTGTAGGGATTATTGAGAGTCAGATTGCGTTGCGCTAAAAATATTGTCAGTTTAAGCACAGTCATGTATAATTGTTCAAAAGGGGACGTTTCATATGTCGACCCTTAGCCTAGGATACCTCACTGGAATCTTCTGATTTTTTTCTTGTAGTTTGTGTAATTAGTGTAGCTATTGTTTATTGCTAGCGCGTAATTATAGAGAGAATTTCGTTTGTAGTTGTAGTTTTTCATTGTTGTGCAGTAAAACAGGTGTGGCACGCATGTAGATTTGCACCAAGTATTTCGCAGCTGCAATTAACTAGATATTATTTTCAGTGCTATGTTATTGTGTTCTCTTATTTTTGCTCTTCAAATTGTGCTTTTCTGTGTTATCGTGTGAAATATTGTGACAATAATGGCGTGTGAAAAACGTAATACTAGGCTCCAAAGTAAACTGAGAAATGACAGTGAAGACGAAAGCAGTGTGTTAGCGCCACCATGTAATGAATTAACTAATATTCAAAGTAGTAATTTGGTAACTGTGCATAGGGAAATGGAACGGGCGTCAAATAATGGTGTAGACAGTGAAACAGGTAGTGAACAGGGAAGCATTATCGATCGATCGCGCGGCAACAGCTCGCCTCAGGAATCGGGAATGACAGAACACAATATTGCAAATACTGTAGACTCAGGTTTTGGGTTCTCACCGTTTTCTCAAATGAGTCAAGACACATTTTCCGCTTGTCAAAATGTGAATGTTGCCGGTGCAAATTCACTGCCGAAAAGCACTGAGGAACATGTTTCAGACACCAGTGCATTGTTATTACAATTAATGCAACAAATGGGACAAAGGCTTCAAAAGTTAGACACAATGGAACAAAATCTTCAAAACTTAGACACAATGGAACAACACCAGAGACAAACACAGCAACAGTTAGACGCAATTGAACAAAATCTTCAAAAGTTAGACACCACGCTTGAACAAACACGTGAAGATTTAACTACTGAGTTACATAACATTGAATCGAAATGTCAAAAAGTCTGTAATGACGTAAAAAAACAAATTTGTGAGCATTTTCAACCTATTTTTTCGCGGTATGAAAATGCATTACAGAATCACGAAGCAGCCATAAAAGAACTGCAAACTATTGTTCATGAAAATCATGAGACCTTGCAAGCTAAAATTGACTCTGTTGCATCTACGATTTGGTTACGCAACTTGCAAAAACTCAGGAAAACTGAAAGGACACAGTAGATACTCTGAAAATTGGTTCAGAAAGACACATGGAAAAAATTAGTTCATTATCAGAGAAAGTAGTTGAACTTTCGGATCAGCAAAATAATTTATCTACGAAGGTACATGATAATCTGAATGACGCAAAACCGGTAGTCTTTAATGACACAGAAGAGTGCGAACAAATTACAAAATTCAAGCAAAATCAAAATCAAATCAATACGCAGTACAAAAGAGAAATCCGGGAAGTACAAGATCAGCTGACACAGGTAATACAAGAATTACGTATTTCAGAGGACACTCGCGCCCCAATACGGGAAGAGGGACATAGAAATACGGAACAGCCACAAAATAATAACACAGGGCATTTCGGAAGTTATTTAAGAAATTGGCAATGTGCACCGAATTTTGAGATGGAACCGCCGAAACGACGTAATAATGACCGACATGCGACTCGCCGACATGATGATTTTGACTATAAGCTGTTCATTACTACACGTAAATTCAAAACGTTTAAGAATTCTGGCAACGACATTCATCCACAAGCGTGGCTCCATCAATTCTCTCATTGTTTTCCTCCCAACTGGTCATTAGAGCACAGATTAGAATTTATGTGTGGCTATTTAGAAAATGAACCAGCTGTAAGAATGCGATCGGTCATTCACGATTGTCACAGTGAAGGAGAATTTTATCATGCCTTCCTCTCAGCATATTGGTTTCAAGCTACACAAGACCGAGTAAAACATAGCATCATAATGATGAAACATTTCGAACAATCCGAATTTTCCAGTCTTGTGAAATATTTTGAAGCCATGTTGCGCAAGAATCAGTACATGTCAAACCCATACAGCCACTCAGAACTCATCCGCATTTGTTTAATCAAACTGCCTGAACATTTACGACATATTATTTTGGCAGGACGTTGCAAAGACGACATTGAATCTTTTCAGGGACTCTTACAAGAATCAGAAATTGACACTGACAATCGCGGAACGCGGAAACAGGAACACAACAATTACAGGTCACATCCGTCGCAATTCCACGATGAAAGAAATAATAACTGGACGCGACAAGGCTATTTTCACAACACAAATCGTGAACAAAACAGACACCACCCATATGACAGGCACTGGCAGAGTAATAGTTACAGAGAAAGATCGCATTTCCGTAGTAATGAATATGACAGAGACAATAATAGAAACAGACAATTTGCCAACCAGAACTATTATTATCACGGGAGACAGAATAACTTTAGACGCAACGGTCCAGCGCGCAGTTACGATTCAGGGAGAAATTCTGCACCTCGTGACCGACAAGAAAGAAACTGTGGAATCTACCGACATGACGACAGACGATGTGATCGTAACAACAGAGCTGAATTGCATCAGAACTGGCGAGCTTCAAACAGGGCAGGGCCTTCTCGGCAAGGTGAATTTGTAGTGGTTAGGTCTCCAAATCCCAATAACGGCGCGCGCCAACAAAGAGACAGAGAATGACTCGCACAGCAGGCAGCCGCGTGCGCCGGCTGGCTCAGAGAAAAATAACATAGACGCTAACCTTGAGAAAAATTCCAGCATTCTTTACCGACATATAGAACATGATAATTACTTTGAAGTTAAAACTCTGCGTACTAGAAAGGGTAAAGGATTGCACCACATTTCAAATGTAAAATCGTGTATTGAGAGATGATCTGCTTTTTAACTTAGTCTTTGCCATAAAATTTTTCACTTTACATTACTAGTATGCTTTGTTAGACTTAGAAACTGTTAACATGCAACAGTGTTTGAAGTTAACTATCCAATCTAGAACCTAGGATACATATTTAGACAGTAGTTACGAGTGCATTGTTATAGTGAACAGACGACACAGTGTTACTGTGTGTGTACATTCTTGCTTGTTAGTTGCACGATCACGTAACGACTATAAGGCTCACATACTTAGAACATATACCGGCACTGCTAAAGAGATTTTCATGCAACATTTTGGTTTACTTGAAATGACATTCTTTATTTGAAGTAATTTCTGTGGGATTAAATATGACTTAGCATTTGGTTTCTTTGACAGTTACACAATTATATCACGACGCTACTAATGTGTGACACAATTTACGTTGTTGCTTTTGCGGTGTGTCTGTTTCATATCTGCACAGTTTTTCTGAATTATTCTGGAAAGTAAAACATGTTTTAGTAATACCTTTTGTGGTATAGCTACAAGGAGACAGCCTTTTCCATAGCACAACAATACGTTACAGCACAGTACTTTCTTCATCACGGCAATAAGCCTAATAACTAAGATATCTATACGCAAAGCATTTCACTTTTGTTTATCATGAGGTAAGTACATTGACTTCTTCAGAACTTAGCTTTCGGAGGACGATAACTACGAGACTTCCACAGAGATTATCTTACAACATGACGCACAGTTTAGCGCTACAGTACACGTATTTGAGTGATTAATTTTGTACTTAAAACATTTATTTTTAAAGACATTTGAAGTACAATGATATACAGGTTTTCCGTGATACATTTCATTCCATTGCTGTAATCTGTAACACCTGAGGATATAATTACATTAATCCTCAGGGGGGTACACGCTTACTTTGTGTACTATGTGTTTGGCAAGCACAAGGAGCCCTAGCTAATATGGTATTTGCTTATACAACTTTAAACATCGGTACCGTATTCCTCTAACACATAAATTACACAGCTATCTGATCATGTAACTGAGAGATAAACTTTTTTACTACATCAGTGACACATGTTTACACAATTACACAGTTGGATAACTTCACACTTATGAAATTGTATTTTGTCTGTACTTTGTGAACTGTTCATACTTTTTCGGAACCATTGTGATATTATGAGAGCTTTGAATGATATATTTGGTATGGGATCAGGATTTCTAAAGTACGTTTGAGGCAGATGACACTTTTGACATGAGCAGAGAATTTTTTAGGTTTTGAAATTATTGGAGGAAGCTACGACGATTTTGAGAGTTGACTGAGGTGTTATGATGTTATTATTACGATGACTATGTGTATTAGGCTGTTGCGGTATGTTTATGATCAATAAGCTGATGCTATATGAGTTATTTGAGCATGCTACGTATCTGTTATGATGAAATATTGAAGAAGTGTCGACGAATAAGGTAAGGAATAATGAGTAGTGGTTAGGGACTCTGGTTTGTGAAAAAGGCTGTTGGAAATCAAGAATCGTACTTTAAGAGTTATGAAATGTATGTAAATGCGTGAATGTATTACAATGCCAATGAAAATTTTTTGGACTCTGTTATGTCAATAGGATTTTGTTTCTACAGATTTGCAACGCAAATTCTCGACCTGTGAAATTTTTTATATGAGACTGCCACTGTAGCGGAAACTGCTGTCGTAAATATTTCCATAAGAAAGTTAAGTGACCACCTGCACGTAATGCGTCATGGGCACCAAGCTGTGTCAGACACCTGGAGAAAAAGCCATTAGTGTGTGCCTTTTCAGAGGCACAGGTAGAAAAAAAAAGGGAGGCCATTATCCTCACTATTGACATTCCTTTGTAGAAAGCATCGCAAATATGACACGCTCAAACTTGAACACATATGATTATCTGTGGAGCTCTTAATGCCTAATGAAACGATGAGAAACATTTCACGGCTATTGTCTTGCTATTTGAGAGAAATGCCATATGGCTTGCTTTATATATTTATTTACTCAATTTGTTTAATATCTAGTTTCTAGCTGCGCTGCAGCATTGGTTGAAATAAAATTTATAGATGTACTGATATAAATATTTTCTGTCTACAGATCGAGTAAATAATAATTTTTTTCAAAAAAATGAGGGAGCAGAAAAAGACATTTACCTTCACAGGAACTGCATTCATAATTTTCTTTCAAGTACTTGGTAATTTATTTTGTAGAATATGTTGTGGTGCACCACTTTAATGACATAGATATTAAGATGTGAATAGACATTTCCCTTATCTGCATTGTTGTCTTTACTGTAATATTTTTCTGCTTGAGCTTTGTCATGTTTAGATATAATTTATTGCGTTTGCTTCTGCTGTTTGCCAGGCATAGTACTACTAAATTTCACTTTACATTACTCTGTTAAGCCAGTTTTACTACTGATTTATTTCTCTTGGTTCAAATGGCTCTGAGCACTATGGGACTCAACATCTTAGGTCATAAGTCCCCTAGAACTTAGAACTACTTAAACCTAACTAACCTAAGGACATCACACACACCCATGCCCGAGGCAGGATTCGAACCTGGGACCGTAGCAGTCCCGCGGTTCCGGACTGCAGCGCCAGAACCGCTAGACCACCGCGGCCGGCTTATTTCTCTTGTTTGCTGCTCATTGCGTAATATTAGTTGTAATATTGCTGCTTGCTTGGCCAATTTGAATATTTTGTAATTGCTGTTTGTGTTAATTGTTTTGTACTGCTGCATTGCCTCGTCCCTTAGTTTAGCATCTGAGCTCAGTAGATTTAAGGTAGCTTAAGAGGGGGTAGACTATATAAGAGAATGAGTTGCAATGAATTGGAAGAAATGCATTGAGAAGTTATACGAAAAAAGTACAGAAAGCAGGTACAGGTAGGATTTTCTTGGAAATAAATGATGAGGCAAGATAATGGAAAATAAATAATGAGGTAAGAAATATGTGAACATATAAATACGGAAAGCATGCTTGGATAGGATTTTTTTTTTGGTGGAAACAATTGTTGAAATAAGACGAAAAATCTATGGAATGAAGTTTTCGGTTGGACTGCAGTACCAAATGTTACACTGACAACAAACCCTGTCCTGTATTTTGGTGTTATTACACTATGTGAATTAATGTTTTTCCTGTCTGTATGTGTTTAGCTAATAAGATTTATGTTGTAGAATTTTTCTGATAATATGTTATTTACCTTGTAAAGATGCTTAGACATTATGTATTCTGTTTTGTTTTAATGCTCTTGTGTAAAGTTGGTGTTTCAAAAGTTATTCTGACGTTTTATGTATTTACTTATGGCATAATTCCTATAACACTGATGTATATGTTAGATCGATTCTTTTGTAAAGCCTGTACTACAAATGTTATCTGTATTGTTATGTTTTTAATTATGTATTTTGTACCTTTGTTATTGTATTCTTATGTTATAAAATTGTAATTGACACCAGTTCATTAAATTAAGTAACTTGTAAGTTACATTTCACTGCACACGTTTCTGTTGGTCATACTATATGGACAATATGTGAGAAGTAGGGACTGTTAGTGTTTGCACGCGTGTTAATAATTCAGCAAGGGGCTGGATAACAGCATTGCTGGTTCTAAGGACAATTCCAAAAACTTTGTGAGTGCGCAAGTGGTGGTTATGGACTTGCTATATTATTCGCAAGACTCTTCAATGGTGATTGTGCACCTGCACAGTCACAACAGATGGGTGCTGGCCATCTCTACAAGGACAACAGTAGGTCTGCATCTTTGATGACCCACCAATACCATTATTTCTACAACTGCAGTGGGTCTGCACCTCTGGTGGCCCACCAATACCACAATCTCTACCAGGACTACAGTGGGTCTGCACCTCTGGTGGCCCACCAATACCGTAGTCTCTCCCAGGACTACAGTGGGTCTGCTCTGTGATGACCTACCTACCAATATTCTTCAAAACTTCGACTGACTCTGCTGTGGGTTTCCTCTGTTGTGGCCCATTACCTGTCAGCATGTCAAGAGTCAGCACTGTCTTTCCGTTGGAAGGACAACACTACTTCTTCAAGACTGCATGGAAATCCACTACTTCCGTGTGCATTGTCTTTTACTGCTCAGACTTTGAGAAAAAAACTGCAATTTTACTGTGATGAATGATCAGTACTGTCTTTATGGACTGCGAGAAAATTTTGGCTTTTGACCAACATTGTATTAATAAGTGTGTGCGTTTGATATCTTTCTTACTACATTATGAAAAAATTTTTCAATTCTGTATTGGCCAGTGCCGAAAACAATATGTAAAATTTTTTGTGGGGAGCATGGGGGCTATGTAAGTAGGCTGTTTATGTTTTCTTATTGGCAACGTTACGTAGCGCTCTGTATGAAAATCACTGGCTGTGCTGTGTGCAGTCTGTGGCTAGTTTGCATTGTTGTCTGCCATTGTAGTGTTGGGCCGCGGCAGCTGGATGTTAACAGCGCGTAGCGTTGCGCAGTTGGAGGTGAGCTGCCAGCAGTGGTGGATGTGGGGAGAGAAATGGCGGAGTTTTGAAATTTGTAAGACTGGATGTCATGAACTACTATATATATTATGACTTTTGATGACTATAAAGGTAAATACATTGTTTGTTCTCTATCAAAATCTTTCATTTGCTAACTATGCCTATTAGTAGTTAGTGTCTTCAGTAGTTTGAATCTTTTATTTAGCTGGCAGTAGTGGCGCTCGCTGTATTGCAGTAGTTCGAGTAACGAAGATTTTTGTGAGGTAAGTGATTTGTGAAAGGTATAGGTTAATGTTTGTCAGGGCCATTCTTTTGTAGGGATTATTGAGAATCAGATTGCGTTGCGCTAAAAATATTGTGTCAGTTTAAGCACAGTCATGTATAATTGTTCAAAAGGGGACGTTTCAACAGGTCAGGTGTATCGGGACGTCATTTTGCACAAGTATGTCCACCTTTTCAGGGGTGCAGTGGGTCCAACCTTCACCTGATGGATGATAACGCACAGCCCCACCGAGCTGCCGTCGTGGAGGAGTACCTTGAAACAGAAGATATCAGGCGAATGGAGTGGCCTGCTTGTCCTCCAGAACTAATCACTATCTATCCCGTCTGGGATGATCTCGGTCGACATATCGCTCCACGTCTTCAAACCCCTACGAGACTTCAGGAGCTCCGACAGGCAATGGTCCAATAATGGAGGTTATACCCCAGGAGCTGCTCGATCACCTGATCCAAAGTATGCCAACCCGTTGTGCGGCCTGTGTATGTGTGCACGGTGATCATATCCCATATTGATGTCGGGGTGCGCGCGCAGGAAACAGTGGCGTTTTGTAGCACATTTGTTTCTAGACGGTCTTCTCAACTTATCACCAATACCGTGTACTTACAGATGTGTCGTGTGTTCTCTATGTGCCTATGCTATTAGCGCCAGTTTTATGCAGTGCCACGTTGTGTGGCACCACATTCTGCAATTATCCTTAATTTATGAGCATGAGTGTAGAAAGTGCGAGATTTATTTCCAGCAAGAACGACTGATGGAGAGAAGTATTAAGGTAGAGTATGCTAATTAATGATGATTTCATAAGTAGTGTTTTAATAAGACAGAGAAAAATGTTTGTATTGTGATTTTCCTGTTTCATGTATGGCGCGGCAAATAACGCGCAGTGGAGGGCATTGTTCGCTCGTCGCGGCAGTAACGCAAGTACCTGGCGTCGCCGGCAACATTCGACCACCAGCAAAAGACCGATGGGGGAATAAGACTCTGAACATATTTCACTTTGTAAATCAATGAGCTTTACAACCAAAAATAAAGAGTAAGTGTAAGAGTAAAATGTGTTGTATTGTATTCTAGTTTGTAAAGAGAAAAGAAAGTTCAGTTGGTGTTGAGATCTAGCTATGTACAGACCGATTAACTGTATTGCTTCAGTCAATGTCGATTAACTTTATATATGAACAGAATTCTGCAAATACTTTATGAAATGCTAGGAAATGTACACTGTCTGTAAAAATAAAAACTGTTCAAATGTATTGCAATTAATATGATGGCTGCTACTGATGCTTTTCCGTAATAATGAAAAGTACGAAGCGTTTTCCAACTGTGACGTTAAGTGATTAGGTTGAGTGGAGGAGAAGGAACCAGTTCCGAGATAAGTTTCACGACAAGTACCTAAAGTAAAAGTAATCTCTGTTGTTTGAAAGTACGTGTGTCGTAAGATGGTTCAAATGGTTCTAAGCACTAGGGGACTTAACACCTGAGGTCATCAGTCTCCTAGGCGTAGAACTACATAAACCTAAGTAACGTAAGGACATCACACACATCCATGCCCGAGACAGGATTCGAACCTGTGACCATAACAGCAGCTCGGTGCCGGAATGAAGCGCCTAGAACCGCTCGGCCACAGCGGCAGGCTTGACGTAAGAGAAACTAACACAAACTGTTACCACGTAGTAGATGCGAAACAGACCCGATTGAAAATATAAGGTGACTCTAATCTGTCAAGCAGTTTTATTACAGCCACTTTTCTCTGATGTTCAAGAGTTGGACCGTTAAAGCGGGAAGAAAACTTTTGTTCAAAGAAAATAAAGTCAAGCGCTCGACATCATTAATTATTGTGGTTGTGGAAAAACACACAGCTCTTTCCCAGATCGATGTTAAGAAGAAGTATCATGACAACCTTCTTCTCTGACTGTGTATTTGAATGCGATTCGTCCAGTTATTCTGCGAAGCGCGTGTAAATTATTAGAACACTCTAGAATGAGATTTCGACTCTGCAGTGGCGTGCGCGCTGATATGAAACTTCCTGGCAGACTAAAACTGTGTGCCGGAACGAGATTCGAACTCGAGACCTTTGCCTTTCGCGGGCAAGTGCTCTACCAACTGAGCTACCCAAGCACGACTCACGCTTTACTTCTGCCAGTAGCTCGTCTCCTACCTTTCAAATTTCACAGAAGCTCTCCTGCGAACCTGGAGAGCTTCTGTGAAGTTTGGAAGTTAGGAGACGAGGTACTGGAGGAATTAAAGCTGTGAGGACGGGCCGTGAGTCGTGCTTGGGTGGCTCAGTTGGTAGAGCACTTGCCCGCGAAATGCTATCAGAACACTGATTTTGGATGTGAATTCTGAATGAGTTAGTTAATTGTGCATCCCAGAGCTACCCAGAGATCAAGTTTATCTATGGTTGGCATAGCAACCAGGAAAGAGAAGACTGTAAAAAAAAGTGGAGAAAACTTAATATTTGTACATCAAATCCTTAACGCCAAGGTAAAAGGTGCTACCCCAATCTTCCGCCCGCATATGAAACGGGCAAGAACCTGCATGAATGCTAATGGCCTTAAAGAATTTCATGGTTGTCTGAGCTGGCTGTTGATAAAGCGTCTGTACTAACTGTCAGTGTGTTACATTGGATGACTACGACAAATATATAGGGAGATAGGATGGTATCACCGCACACGTGTGTTCACCAAATGCCGCTTTTAAGTGTGACCCACATATTACAATAGCACTTTACTTAGCCCACAAGCAGACCTAGTAAAAGTACCGTTAATTGATTCGAGGCATTATTTTTTTGAACCATCTGAAAGTGGCCATTGTGGCCGAAACCGGCAATGGTTGTGCCAAAAATCCATAATAAGTCAGTCAGCGTCTCCTTTAAAGAAATGTCGTTTTATCGAATATCCTGTAAGTGTGTGTCACTGACATGACTTGGGCCTGTTTTGGAGATATCACAGACACATACCAATAAGACGCATTCGACACTGGCAGGAACACAATTCACCATTCACTAACTCAGTTGTTAATATTTACAACAGACGAGAAGCAATTTCAAAATTTTTGCACTTTTTTAACGATGCTAAGTACAGTGAGGTCATTCGTATGTCGTCACAGACAGAAATGTGATGTGGTTCGTTGTTCCGAAGCAGCAGCCGGGAATGCAGGCTACGCGCCGGTAACGACGCAGACTACACCGCACACGGGCTTCGAATACCTTCCAAGTGCTTGTCCGGTGAGCAGGAGAGGTGATGGAGGTCTCAGCGACGAGCGCTGCCAGAGAAAAAGCCACGGACACATACTACACCTCGCGAGAGGCGTCGCTAGGCGCCAAAGCGAACAAAAAGCCCGCCGGTACGAATGCGGGAACACGTAATTTCGTTCCGGCTTTCTGTAAAACACTGCCACCCGCGTGTTCCGTAACCCGGGGCCATTAGTCGCTGTCGACGGACTATTACCGCCGGCGCAGGCCCACCGCCAACGAGCAGGCAATGGATGTGCTAGACTACAGGCCTGCAGCGGGTACCTGCGGCGTACGTCTTCGCTCGCGGGAGCTGCAACCACCAGCCTACACCACAGAAGCTGTTAGGACTTCCAGAAACCAGTCGCGACCAGTGATCCAGTCATAGCGTCACTACCGCCTGGAACCTGGGGAAGAAACCGATGTTTCCAGGGTGACCTGTTTATACCAAGCTATTATTTAGAGACCGCTACGGTCTCAGGTTCGAATCCTGCCTCCGGCATGGATGTGTGTGATGTCCTTAGATTAGTTAGATTTAAGTAGTTCTAAGTTCTAGGGGACTGATGACCTCAGGAGTTGATTCCCATAGTGCTCAGAGCTATTTGAACCATTTTTATTATTTAGAATAAGAACACCATTAAGGTATTATGACTGAAATTCAGGCTCATGATACATGCGGAGTTCGTAAATGGCACCGCGTAACGTGTAGGTGGTATCTGGCGGAACAACGTTGAGCTGGAGTAGGGTTTCAGGTGTGCGGCTGTATTCGTGATTTCCTATCAAAAGCAGTATCTGACGGGAAGTTGCCGTGATAAGCCTTGTGACCGGGAACTGGCGTAGTGCAAATCTCATATTGTACTCAGCTATTTTTAGTTACATAGCCGTCTATATCTCTTTGTTTGCATGTTCTTGTCAGGAATATTTATTGTAAGTCTCCAGATAGTTTTGAACATTTTTTAATCTGTGGCAGAAGGGCTATCTTTTCCAAGGTTTCATCAGTCGCAAAATGGAAACCATTGTGAAAATCAAAAATATTTTATTTGCGACGTTTAACTGCACCGAGCAGCTACGTTTCGACGTAGTCGTCGCACCGACATAGACATTTGTCGTAGTATTTGAGCCGTGGCGGCTCATATCGATAGTGCCACTCTGGTGCTTTACTGCCACGGTCAGGGTGGTAAGCAGCGCCCTCTGGGGCCTACGCGAGGAGTAACGAGGCGAGGTCCTGGGTGGGTGTGCTCCGGGACGTCGTGGAAGACGGTTGTCGGGTTGACACAGCGAGTGTGGGACCGGACCTATCGCATCGACATATACAAGTTGGCTCTGAACGGAAGGCGCCGTAGCAAGCAGCGGGAAGCCGGCGTCCTGTAATTTGTGTGAAGGAGTAACGATTTTTGCATTGGATGTCCCAGTCGTTCCCGAGATTTGCGGTGGCTGCTTTCGGAGAAGGGAGTTGGTAAGAGCTTGTGTCTACGCTCTTTTCCGTACGATGTTGGTGCCTGCCGTTATAAACGGGTGAAAATCAGGCGCTTGTATTGACTATACGGGAACTGATGAAAAATTACATTGTGATTGAGTCTCACTTGTACTGTGACAATTTAGAGGCGAAAACTGTGGTGGGTTCATTAGGCCTGGTTCTTTGCTGTGCAACTAAGGGAGTCAGTTATTTGGGTAACTGAGGGAGCACCATTATTTTGGTCTAAGTGATACATTCTCCACGTTTTGTCTATGGCTTTGCGAATCGCACACGTGTGAGTAATTTGCTATTGTATTGATGGTTACGTTGTAAAGACTGTTCTCTGGTGTGTTAAATTACGCGCTGATTTGTAACCAATCTAAGCAGAAATTACCATTGCTACTTGCTTATGTGCTACTGTCCTTATGATTGGCGTTGTTTGTCTTTGATTGTGGGTGTGCTCACGTTTAAAAAATAATAATTACGGCTACTATTCATAAGGGTTGTCTAGTAAGGAAATTGCTTAAGCTTTCATCATATGCTGGTCTGTTTGCCTATCACATTGGCTTTCTATGCAATAACTGAAGGAATGTCTATGGTGGGTCAAGATTTTAGGTTGACTAGTATTTGAACTGGTGTTGGGCTTAAGGGCGAGATCAGCATCCCGCAAACCCGCACGCTGTGCGTGGTTACATGTTCCGCAATTGGGGAGCCGGCTCTCTGTTCTTGGATTGTGTAAGGATACGTAATGAGTGCACCGCTGTGGTTTTTCGCGTGCTAAATTGAGGGGTGTCGGTGCCGTCCTAGGGCTAGACTTGTGATGTATGTTATGTTGAAAGGGAATTAACTGTATCAACTTAAGAGAGCTTTTAGTTTGTTTTAGGTCTGTACATGCAATGATGTTGATATTTTGTCGATTGCGACAATAACTTCCTGTGTGGGGAGATCCTCTGAGGGACTTGTATTGTACTGTTGCAGTGCAGTCCATCTGAAACGTGATGCTTTAAACTTGGGACTGCAGCTCTCTGATGTTATATATTACTGTTTAATCTTAAATGTCTTGTATGTAATATGGTTGTTGAGGATTATGTAATTTTGATCGCTGGTTCCTTAAAGGAAGGATTTCGTTTTAAGATATGTGCTCGGTCAGAGCCTATTTAAATATGATTTTAACTCATCATTCAAATTTTCTAGTCTTGCTTTCTTAAAAGGCTTTCACTTAAATGATTGCTATTTGCCTGTTTAAATGTTTGCGTGACTTAAAGGAAAAGAATATTATTTTGTAATTTGTACTGACTGTTCCTTTTGGGTAATACCTGACTTATGTGTTCAATAAATGTGTCCGGTCAATGGTGATGCACTGTTCTATTGCTAGCCTACCCCTTCCACTCCACAGCCCCCTGACCTGACACCTCAGTATTGTATCAACTTATCTGTATCCACGTCACAGAAGGCGACTGCCTTTTCTTTCGGCTAATTCCCTGCGCTGGTCTGCAGCTCGCTTCCTGTTCCAAAATCCTATCCTCATAGCCAGCGTGTCTTGTTGGAAAAAGAGATGCAAATCGGAGAGAGCAAAATCCTAGCTGTATGGTGAGTATAGGAACACTTTCCATAGAAAACGCTGCAGGGCCGTCTTTGTTGCATACTACACTCACTGTTCAAAACATATGCACAAAGCTTCATCGGATTTTCGCTGTCGTTTTAATTTCACTTCCAATCAGGCTTCGAAAACAAAAAAAGTAGCTCTCATACATCCAATGGTGATATATAACATTTCTTTTCTTCTCTAATGACATTTATAATATTTGAAATTTTGTCGGCATTTGAAGCAGAAGGTATTTTTTAAAAGTTTTTTACCTTTTGTGGTTCTCACAAAAAAGAACTCGGGAATCTGACTAAATAAGTCCTTCGTACAATGCAATTTTTTCTCGTTTCATAAACAAAATATTAATTTTCATCTTTTGACTGTGATAAAAAATTCACAGTTACAACTAAGCGCTTTCTTGATTAATGTTAAGTTATACTGCAAAAATTCTTTCAGAACAAGACACAAATGGCAACTGAATGTTACAAAAGTTAAAATCGCTCATCACTTTTCTTTTTACAATTACAGTGATTATGATCGCAGAGAATCAAAGAAAAACAGCTTCTGATTGGTAGGCAATTTATCATGTTGCTGTAGATGGCGTCAAGGTCTGTGCCGGTGGCTCCACCATCGCTCCTGATGGAGGGTAAACAATATGGTGAATTTTTCTGTTTCTTCTACGTATCTAGACTAGGGCAGTTGACAAAATAACGATATATATAGAGATTTTTTTCCAGAAATATCGCTATATAAAAGCAAATTTTTTCGACCTATGTATCGGTATAGAAATGTGGATGTCGAGTGCCGATATTTTTATTTCATAGTACATCTTTTTCGCCCGAGAAAGTCAAAGATCACGAGTTCGAGTCTCGGTCCGGCATCCAGCTTTAATCTGCCAGGAAGCTTCATCCTTTTCGTAGTTTTCGGTAAATACTTGAAATTGTTCTTTTGAAAAATGGTTCAAATGGCTCTGAGCACTATGGGACTTAACTTCTGAGGTCATCAGTCCCCTAGAACTTAGAACTACTTAAACCTAACTGACCTAAGGACAGCACACACATCCATGCCCGAGGCAGGATTCGAACCTGCGACCGTAGCGGTCACGCGGTTCCAGACTGTAGCGCCTAGCACCGCTCGGCCACTAGGGCAGGCCTTTTGAAATTGTAGTAGAACATAATTCTACTTTCACTGTGTGAAGGAGTCTTACTGCTTTTTGAGCTTTCATCACGTCCAGTCTTTCTCTTTGACTGTGTGAAGCAAGTATAGGTGGCTCAAAGAAGTCCGAATGCACGGAAGTCCGAATGCACGGGCGGAGAGGGAGGGGGGGGGGGTTGTGAATGGAAAAAATGGTTCAAATGACTCTGAGCACTATGGGACTCAACTTCAGAGGTCATTAGTCCCCTAGAACTTAGAACTAGTTAAACCTAACTAACCTAAAGACATCACAAACATCCATGCCCGAGGCAGGATTCGAACCTGCGACCGTAGCGGTCCTGCGGTTCCAGACTGCAGCGCCTTTAACCGCACGGCCACTTCGGCCGGCGTTGTGAATGGAACTACAAGATTTCCGTATCGAAGAAGTAGCACACCAGTTCCATTAAAAATAATTTTTAGGGCAACTAATGTGCTATTTCCTCACATCGGCATTCTTCAAAACCGGTTGATGAAAATGACCAACAAAAATCTAAATGACAAGACTGGTCTTTGCGGTGGGCGGAGACGTGTGAGAGGAAATTCTGACATAATCGTCGCGCGATGCTTCCAACAGGAGCTGCACACTTCGCCTGAGGACGATGGAGACGCATTCCATCGAAACGTTGCTACGAGACGACGACACTACTCGCTGACAACCCGTGAAGATTTCATGTAGGAACTGCAACGTTTAACTTCACTACGCAATTTTGCCACTAGAGCTGCTACGTCACTGGCGTTTGCATAAATGAAAAAACAGGGACGTCGACATGAAGTGCTCCTGACAAATCCGATATGTGACGAAACTGAACGACAGACCCTTCGGACACCTTTTATTGTGCCACTTCATGCAGTTACCATTGTTATAAAAGTGGTTATCGCCAAGCGTAAACGTGCATCGTTTTCCCATCAATTCTTGCTCTGTGGGAGATAAGCAAGCTGCTAGCTTGTTGGTGTACAAAATCTATAACAATAAAACAATAGATACACAAATCTAAAATCGACTAGCCTGCCGCTATGACCGAGCGGTTCTAGGCGCTTCAGTCTGGAACAGCGGTGCTGCTACGGTCGCTGGTTCGAATGTCCTTTGGTTAGTTAGGTATAAGTAGTTCTAAGTCTAGGGGACTGACGACCTCTGATGTTAAGTCCCATATTGCTTAGAGCCATTTGAACCATGTTTAAAACCGACTATATTTACAATGAGCAGCTGATATTTTTATAGGTCGGTACGTAGATACCTTTTCCGTCGATAAGTCGGTACTTTTCTTCAATGTATCGAGGTCCGATGAAGATAGTTTATTTAAATATCCATGTATCTGATATTTTAAAAATACACTCCTGGAAATGGAAAAAAGAACACATTGACACCGGTGTGTCAGACCCACCATACTTGCTCCGGACACTGCGAGAGGGCTGTACAAGCAATGATCACACGCACGGCACAGCGGACACACCAGGAACCGCGGTGTTGGCCGTCGAATGGCGCTAGCTGCGCAGCATTTGTGCACCGCCGCCGTCAGTGTCAGCCAGTTTGCCGTGGCATACGGAGCTCCATCGCAGTCTTTAACACTGGTAGCATGCCGCGACAGCGTGGACGTGAACCGTATGTGCAGTTGACGGACTTTGAGCGAGGGCGTATAGTGGGCATGCGGGAGGCCGGGTGAACGTACCGCCGAATTGCTCAACACGTGGGGCGTGAGGTCTCCACAGTACATCGATGTTGTCGCCAGTGGTCGGCGGAAGGTGCACGTGCCCGTCGACCTGGGACCGGACCGCAGCGACGCACGGATGCACGCCAAGACCGTAGGATCCTACACAGTGCCGTAGGGGACCGCATCGCCACTTCCCAGCAAATTAGGGACACTGTTGCTCCTGGGGTATCGGCGAGGACCATTCGCAACCGTCTCCATGAAGCTGGGCTACGGTCCCGCACACCGTTAGGCCGTCTTCCGCTCGCGCCCCAACATCGTGCAGCCCGCCTCCAGTGGTGTCGCGACAGGCGTGAATGGAGGGACGAATGGAGACGTGTCGTCTTCAGCGATGAGAGTCGCTTCTGCCTTGGTGCCAATGATGGTCGTATGCGTGTTTGGCGCCGTGCAGGTGAGCGCCACAATCAGGACTGCATACGACCGAGGCACACAGGGCCAACACCTGGCATCATGGTGTGGGGAGCGATCTCCTACACTGGCCGTACACCACTGGTGATCGTCGAGGGGACACTGAATAGTGCACGGTACATCCAAACCGTCATCGAACCCATCGTTCTACCATTCCTAGACCGGCAAGGGAACTTGCTGTTCCAACAGGACAATGCACGTCCGCATGTATCCCGTGCCACCCAACGTGCTCTAGAAGGTGTAAGTCAACTACCCTGGCCAGCAAGATCTCCGGATCTGTCCCCCATTGAGCATGTTTGGGACTGGATGAAGCGTCGTCTCACGCGGTCTGCACGTCCAGCACGAACGCTGGTCCAACTGAGGCGCCAGGTGGAAATGGCATGGCAAGCCGTTCCACAGGACTACATCCAGCATCTCTACGATCGTCTCCATGGGAGAATAGCAGCCTGCATTGCTGCGAAAGGTGGATATACACTGTACTAGTGCCGACATTGTGCATGCTCTGTTGCCTGTGTCTATGTGCCTGTGGTTCTGTCAGTGTGATCATGTGATGTATCTGACCCCAGGAATGTGTCAATAAAGTTTCCCCTTCCTGGGACAATGAATTCACGGTGTTCTTATTTCAATTTCCAGGAGTGTATATACAGTCCTAGTCTAGATCTCGCATCCATGCACCGTTGAAACTTCTGTCGAATGTTCTTATGTGTACCGCCTCTTTAGTAATGGAATCCATTTATGTAGAATGACTTGGACAAAACTTTTGCTCCATTGAACAGCATTCGTGTTTATTTTTGAGGCAGTGTTCAGCAGCTGCTGATTTCTCATGTCGCTGATTTTTATTGTGCCATTGACGTTCTGCGCAGCGCTCTGTAGCAGTACGGATGGACGGACCGATGTAGTTTTTTCCGCAGTCACAGGAGATACCGTAAAGCCCAGGGCCCCTGAGACCGAGACGTCGTAAAGAGGGCGCACAGAATCTCCTTTATCTTCTTACGCTGTCGGGAAATAGGTCTTACTTCTCGTCCACCCAGGACTCTACCTATTTTACTAGACGTAGCAACGTGGAAAAGAATTGCCGGACTGTTAAATACTTCCACGTTTCTGTTTTATATCACGTGAACTGTAGACGCTCTTTTCAGAATACGTACTTTGCATGCATAATTTCATAATCTAAGTGATCCACGTCAGGAACAATTGCAGCTCTGTGTGTCAACGTATTTAAGACGTCTCTTTTTTGAACTGGACGATAGGAACCCTGCGCGCTGAGGTGCAAATCATTGTGCGTCGGCGTGCGGTACATTGAGTGACCGAGACTTCCATCTGGCTTTCCCTCTGCCGAAACATTTAAAAATGGCAACTTCACTTCTCTCTCCAAATCGACAGTGAATTGGATGTTTTGGGTCATACTGCTCATGTGTTGAAGAACTGTTCAAGAGATTCGACACCATGTGAGCAGACAATAAAGAAGTCGTCAACAATACAAAAAGTGTAGCTGGGCGAAATAGGGCAAATTTAATGCCTGTTCATCGAAATGTTCCGTTAACATGTTGGTCACTGCTAGAGACAATGGAGAACCCATAGCTATTCCGTCAGCCAGTTCCTCTTATCTCTCTCTGCCAGCTGTGAAATCACAGCAGTTACACTGAATAAAATCTGAAATAAAGTACCAATGATACCAACATTCGGCAGAAATAAATACGCAGTATATCGTTTCTACAATGTCGAGCTGTTAACGACACGTTTTTGGTTAGACGGTGGTCAGTTTGTCTGCAGTTGCTGTCTGCTGCCTGCACGGCTAGTTTTCATTTTATAAGTAGAGTCTTTTTTTTTTTTTTTTTTTTTTTACAATTCACCGTCTCCCTGGTTAAAAACGCATCGATTATCGGTTCGAGAGTTGGACTGACATTTAGTTGCCTATTTTTAGTGGTTGCTAGCCCTTCGTAACTAATTAGGATGAGATTTGAAACGTTCCTGTCATGTCACACTACTGTGTCGTACAAGCTGACAGCACAAGTTTTCCTTTCGAGTTGTTGCGTATGGAGGAGTTAACAGGTCTAGCAATTTTCTATCTTCATGGCTTGACACAGTGATATGTTTGTCTATTTCGTGTCTTCTGATGTTGTCTCTTTGTCACCACTGGCATATGAGTGGTGAACAATGAATAATGGAATGGTAAGTAAGAATATTTCTACGCAACTCTAAGGAAAGCCTGAAAATAAGGGATGCCATGTCATTCTACTGCCGTCAATGTTAGCCGGCCAGAGTGGCCGAGCGGTTCTAGGCGCTACAGTCTGGAACCGCGCGACCGCTACGGTCGCAGGTTCGAATCCTGCCTCGGGAATGGATGTGTGTGATGTCCTTAGGTTAGTTAGGTTTAAGTAGTTCTAAGTTCTACGGGACTGATGACCTCAGAAGCTAAGTCCCATAGTGCTCAGAGCCATTTTTTGCCGTCAATCTCATAATCAAGAAAATGAATCTTTCTAATGTTCTGTAAAACTTATAAATAAAAATAAGAAGGAAAAAAACGATGCATCACTAAGGAATTATTCGAATGAGGCGGAAATCGGTAAGTGTGTTGTACATGTACTGACCAAGAAATGATCACAATTTTAGAAAACATGATTATTTGTTCAAGGGAAAGAGCTTCACAAATTGAGCAAGTCGATAACGCGTTGGTCCACCGCTGGCCCTTATACAAGCAGTTACTTGGCTTCTCATTGGCTGACGGAGTTATTCGTTATCCCACTGAGGGATATTGTGGCAAATTCTTTCCTTCTGTCGCGTTAGATCGTGAAAATTCGGAGGTGGTTGGCGGGTTCAGCCCATAATGCTCCAAGTCTTATCAACTGAGGAGGAATCCGGTGACTTTGCTGGCCAAATTAGGGCTTATCAAGCACGAAGGCAAGCAGTTGAAATTCTTGCCGTATGCAAGTGGGAATTGTCTTGCTGAAATGTGAATCCAAGATTGCTCGCCGTGGAAGGAAACAAAGTGGAGCGTAGAATGTCGTCGACGTCGCGCTGTGCTGTGAGGGTGCCGTGGGTGACAACCAAAGTAGTCCTGCTGTAAAAGAAATGGCGCCCCAGACCACCATTCCCGATTGTCGGGCCGAATGGCGGGCGAGAGACTGGTTGGTATCCCATCGCTGACACGTCTTCGCTTTGGAATCTCACTGACTGGATTAGAACCGTCTTCCGTTATGGGTCCCGCTTTGAAATGAGCCTCAATGACCAGCGATTTGGGACTGTGCCATTAATCAATGCATCGAGATTCGAGAAAGGGACCCGCTTATCAGTCGTGATAGACTACACATCCTTATTGAGAGATGGGAACTCGCAGTTAGTCTGATTAAGAAGTAGAAGGAAGTATCTCTCAACGTTCGTGGGCGCGACGTTCGGTGGAGGAGTGTGTTTGTGGAAGGAGTGGGGGAGGAGGTGATGGGCGCGGAATGCTGGCAGAACTTTGGGTCAAAGGAAGTTGGAGAAAGAAACGTGCCGCACAGGCCCCAAATTATCAATTAATCGCGTACCTGATGATTATAACGTGGATTCTAGCCGAAATGTTGTGCCCGTTAGACACCGACATCCAGCCGTTCCCCAGTAAATTGTTTCGTCGTGAAGTATGCCGGGAGAAGCTGAAGAATAACTTGACATGCCTTTACTGGGGTGAAATGTATCAGAACATGAAAAGACTTCATTAGTTGCACTACAAAAGGGACCATTTCCTGAGTGTATTTGCATATATTATGAGATGCTGTGAAGTACTTGTGATGCTACACTTCGTCAAGGTAATGCAGCAAGTTGACTCAGCGGCAGCCAGAAGCACCAAGAAACGTGCCACCCTAGCCATGGTACGGCAGAGAGTATGCTTTACTTGCTGGTGCCTGGGCACGACTAACATAGAATGTTTCCAATTACATCTACTGCTGGATGTGGGAACGCATTGATGGTGTCACATGGGCAATACTGGATTCCGCAGAAAGGAAGGTCACTGAACACACCAGAATTCGTATGTGCGTCAGAGTGAAATCCTCGTGATGCTCCATTTTTTTGGGATGCCTTAACAACTTTAAGCTTAATGATATTGACATCCTTGTAAACTTCGATACTGTGTCCATCTTTAGCAGAGTGCCTTTACAACAAAGCTTATTGGCCAGGTATCTAATATAGAGACGACCAACCTTTATAGACATATCATGACGTCGACAAACTTCCTTTTCGATGGTGGCTACTACGACCAGACTGAAGGAGCAGTGATGGGGAGTAAACTTTCGCCAGTTGACGCCAACATTATACGGAACTTTTCTAGAAGGAAAAACTGGAATCAGCCAAATGGAAGCCTCCCTGTTTATACCAATATGCAGACGACATCTTCTTCATATGGCCACATCGAAGAGACAAGCTGAATGACCTCATCCATCTCAGTCCCATACAACAGAATTTCAGTTTACTGTGGAAACCAAACTGGATGGAATGCTCCACTATCTGTGTGTCCTGGTAAAAAGAAGAGCAAACAACCATAGCGTGTACCGGAAGAAGACGCACACCAACCTATACCTACATGCAGACAGCTACTACCGCCAGGCATAGAGGATTGGCGTGCTCAAAAGATTTGTACATAGGATCCGCACTCTCTGACAGTGAATGTCTCAGACAAGAACTTAAACACCTGAGGACGGTGGAAGAATTTTTCTGTGGCATATTATCCGGAGATATGGAACGAATTCTCAGTAAACACGAAGTGAAAATTGTCTTCCGCCCAGAAGCACGGGCGCTACTTGGTTGTGGCAAAGACGCCCTCAGACTACAGAAATCCAGAATCTATCAGATATCCCGGAAATGTGGCCCTACGTACTTATATAGGAGTCAGACGTTGCGTACTGTAAAAAATATTTTCTGAGAATACCAATGGTACACCAGATTGCAGCAGCCTAATAAGTGTGGCCGCGTGGTTTGAGGCGTCATGTCACGAACTGCGCGGCCCCTCTCGCCGGAGGTTCGAGTCCTCCCTCGGGCATGGGTGTGTGTGTTGTTCTTAGCATAAGTTAGTTTAAGTAGTGTGTAAGACTAGGACCGATGACCTCAGCAGTTTGGTCCCTTAGGAATTCACACACATTTTTGAGGGAGAGGTGGACAGAAAGCGGGGCGGAGGAGACGGGCAGAGAGAGGAGGAAGGAATTAAAAAAAAAAAAAAGGAAAAGTAGGCAGTCGTGGAACATTATTTATTGAAATTACACGAAATGGGTTCAGAACAAAAGAAGTCTAACTTCTGGGGTTAAATTATTCAAGACACTATCGAGGTTCGAGTAAGGGAAGCTGCATCCTTAGTGAGAGCTGTGAACCCACAGTTAGTCCGATTAAGGAGAGGAAGGAGAAAAAGGGGTATCTTGCAATGAAGTGACTTTGAGGGCAGCCGGAAGAACAGCAGAGGTGCCGCTGCGCCAGCACAAGACCTGGTCAAAATGGTTCAAATGGCTCTGAGCACCATGGGACTTAACTTCTGAGGTCATCAGTCCGCTAGAACCTAGAACTACTTAAACCTATCTTACCTAAGGACATCACACACATCCATGCCCGAGGCAGGATTCGAACCTGTGACCGTAGCGGTCGCGCTGTTCCAGACTGAAGCGCCTAGAACCGTTCGGCCATCCCGGCCGGCAAGACCTGGTCAAGAACCCAGGATAGAGCAGTGTGTTGGCAAGAGGAGTGGGGGCCAAGACGCAAAGCGCCATTGCAGATACAACGGCAAGTAGGAGGAAGACGGGAGAGATAAAAGTGCCACACTGTTCCACGAGTTGTCAATTCATCAGCACATCTGATGATGAAAACGTGGTCGATTGTCGAAATATTGTGCCCATTGGACACTGACATGCGGCTGTTCACGTGTGACCTATTTCGTCGTAAAGTACGCTTGGGGAGGCAGAAGAATCATAGCCTTTATCTTCCTGAAAATTTGTGCACCTTGTCCCAATAATCATCAGGATATTTTAGTCGTCCCTATAACTCTATTGGCAACTATTATTCAGTGTTAATATCAATACTGTTCACTAAAACAGGGTTGTTGACCGTCTTTACGTATTGTGCATGAATTAGCTGGTCCTTGTTTTGGAAACAGGTTCAAAAATTGTTCAAATGGCTCTGAGCACTAGGGGACTGCGGTCGCAGGTTCGAATCCTGCCTCGGACATGGACTTGTGTGATGTCCATAGGTTATTTAGGTTTAAGTAGTTCTAAGTCTAGGGGACTGATGACATCAGACGTTAAGTCCCATAGTGCTTAGAGCTATTTGAACCATTTTTGAAATCGGGTACGCTCTTTCCAACTAACCATACTGGCATTTGCCTGGATCGATTTAGGTAAATAACGGAGAACCTACATCTTGTGGCTGCAGGTGGATATGAACAGCTGTCCTCTCGATAGCGAGTCCAGTGTGATAACCATCACGCCAACTCGATTGGTGTTATTTGTCTTAGAGATGTCTGCTTCGTAAAGCTGGGTATTTAAGAAAAGCTTTATGTTCTCCTTTCACTCCCTGCCACTTGATTTTGGATGGAAATCTATAATGGTGAAGCGAACTTTAATCCTGTGTGTATAAATTGGTCATTAACCTCACAATTACGCGTAGTAAAACGTAACATAATGCAGTTACTGCCGATAAGTGCGGAACTGTTTATGAAACTGCGCGATGTAGTCGCTAACGTGTCCCAAGCAAGGAACTCGCACCGTATTACAATATCCATTACACTCACAGTAAACTCTCCTAACATCTCGTAATGGCTGTCCAGAAGACAGCACGAGTGCTGGAGAACATTACTTTCAGAATTTCGGGAAATAAAAGTATTTGCAAGAACATTTCGAAAATAACTGGCGAGGTGATTCTGTGCCTTAAGTGAAAGAAGCAAACCATAAAATGAATTGTTGTGATTCTTGAGTTTCTCCCGGCGTATTTGATATCAAAATATCCACGGGTGTACTGCTGGTCTACAGTGTCCAACGGGTACAATATTTCGGCGATCATACATGTCGCCATCATCAGGTGAACTGACGGACTGAGCTCCTGTGAACGTGTCGGCACGGAGATCCGTACACTATGGCTGCTCAGGGGGAACTGGGTTCGGTCGCGGCGGCGGCCGATTTACCGGAGGGTGACGCTAAGAAATTGTTACCCCAAGGTCCGGTACCGCCTAGACTATATGGACTCCCGAAGGTTCACAAAGAGGGGGTACCATTACGCCCCATTGTCAGCAACGTCAGGGCACCTACATATTTGTTGGCCAAATACCTGACGGGAATATTAAGTCCTTATGTGGGTAAATGCCCTCATCACATCCGTAATTCCGTGGATTTTATTAAACGCCTTGATAGCTTCACGTTGGGTGAGTCAGATATCATGGTGAGTTTTGACGTCGTTTCCTTGTTCACGAGGGTACCCCTGCGAGAGTCACTAGAATTGATTAGTCAGAAGTTTGACGAGAAGACCACTGAACTTTTTAGGCATGTCTTGACTTCCACGTATTTTCTTTTTAGTGGAGAATACTACGAACAAACGGAGGGAGTCGCCATGGGTAGCCCACTCTCACCGGTGGTAGCGAATTTGTACATGGAGAACTTCGAGGAGGAATCCCTGTCGTCATCCGAATGGAAACGTACTTGCTTTTTCCGTTACGTGGACGACACGTTCGTCATCTGGCCACATGGTATGGATAAACTCCTTGACTTCCTTACACATCTAAACTCCATACACCCCAACATCAAATTCACTATGGAGACTGAAACGGAGGGTAAACTACCTTTCCTTGACGTCTTGGTCACGAGAAAGCCTGGCGGCACCCTAGGCCATGGGGTGTATCGGAAGACAACGCACACTGATCTGTATCTGCACGCAGACAGCTGCCACCACCCTTCACAGAGGGATGGGGTGGTTAAAACTCTAGTACATAGGGCGCGCACTATCTCTGACGCAGAGAGTCTACCCCAGGAATTGGAACATCTGAGAACTGTATTTCGAAAAAATGGGTACTCAGAGTGGCAGATTCAACGTGCTCTCCACCCAACCACTACAGCACAACCTGTGGAGATGGATGAAATCACGAGGGAGGAGGTAGGCACTGCGTTTATCCCATATACAGGCGCACTCTCGGGGAAAATCGCCCGCATTTTGAAGAAACACCGGGTCGGAACTGTGTTTTGTCCTCCGAATAAAACTCGTGCACTGGTGGCGAGCGCCAAAGATGACCTCGGTTTGAGGAAGGCCGGCGTGTACCAGATTCCGTGTCAATGTGGCAAGTCGTATATTGGTCAGACGATGCGTACCGTCGAGGATCGATGCCGTGAACACCAGAGGCACACTCGACTGATGTGTCCGAGCAAGTCGGCGGTCGCTGAACATTGTTTGTCGGAAAATCACGCTATGGAGTATGAACGCACGAGGATTCTGGTACAGACGTCGAGATACTGGGACGGCGTTGTTAGAGAGGCCATCGAAATTCGCACCAATGACGACCTCATAAACCGTGACTGTGGCTATAATCTTAGCAAGGCTTGGGAACCAGCGATTGGGTTAATCAAGAGTAAATCGAGCAAATGTATAGTTGTGACGACCACGGCGGACAGAGCCATCATACCGACGTCATCTCAGACGCCGTCGCAATCTGTTCCACCGCGCGACCGTGGCGCGGACGGCGAAGTGAGCGCGCCGCGGGCGGAGGGTATTTAAATCGGCCGCCGCCGCGACCGAACCCAGTTCCCCCTGAGCAGCCATAGTGTACGGATCTCCGTGCCGACACGTTCACAGGAGCTCAGTCCGTCAGTTCACCTGATGATGGCGACATGTATGATCGCCGAAATATTGTGCCCGATGGACACTGTATACCGGCAGTACACCCGTGGATATTTTGATTATAAAATGAATTGCTCGTCTGTTTTAACACAGGTCCTGATTTCTCTTGTCTTTGCCGTCCTTACGTGAAACGCATATTGGCGGCAGTAGAACAGTTCTTCAGTGTGTCGCAAATGCCGATTCTGTATCCTCTCCCAACAGTGTTTAGCGAAAAGAGCGTGTTCTTCCCCCCAGGGATACAATTTGAGTTAACGGAGCATTTTCGTAATACTCACCTGTTTATCGAATCTTCCAAGAAGAAATCTAGCAGCGCGCCTCTGAAACGGTTTGATGTCTTCCTTTAATCCGGCTTGGTAGGGATACTAAACAATATACTAAACAATAGGACAATATTCAAGAACGGGTCGCACGAGTGTTCTGTAGCGGTTAGCTGTCACCTTTATAGAAGAGTTATAGTTTCCGCAAAGTCTCTCAATAAACCGAAGTCGACCATTCGCGTTCCTTAAAACCGACCTTAAGTGCTCGTTGCACTTCATGTTGCTTTGCAACGTTACGCATAGGTAATACACCATTTGATCAAAAGTATTCGGTCACCACTATGTAATGCGTTATTCACCACTAAGATGTCATGAGGAGCGACCTGCCATTATAAAAGAAGGCGGGGAGTATTCTGTTGTCAGTAGAGAAGCAGTTACCGCAGAATGTACGATCAGACATTGCATGCCACCTGAGTAAGACGTCCGTCAGGGACATTTCAACCCTTCTAAAGGTGCCAAAGTCGACTGTTTGTGACGTGATTGTGAAGTGGAACAACCTCGGATAAACTAAGACCAGGCAGACCTTCTGTACTGACGGACGGGGACCGTCGGGCTTTCTTGAGGGAGGTTGTATAATATCACACGAAATCAGCGGAAAGCTTTCTCGCGAATTCCAAAATGCTACCAGCAGTCCAGCTAGCACAGTTACCGTGCTTAGGAAGTTAGAAAGAAGCACAGTGGTCGAACAGTTCCACATAAACCAGTCATTTCAGTACTCAGTGCTAAGCGACACTCGTGGCGGTGTAAATAGCGATGCTGCTGGACAGTGGATGGCTGGAAACGAGGGTTTTGGAATGATGAACCACGCTGTACCCTGTGGCAATGCGATGGGAGGGTTTGGGTTTGGCGAGATGTGGAGTTACAGTGTACGATGGTTTTCGTGGTCAGAGTTTGGGCCCCTTATTGCACAAGAAAACGATAAATGCTGGAGGAAATAACCAAATTTCACAGCACTGTATACTGCTTAGAGCAGCTGAACAGTTCGATGACGACAACTGTTTTTGTCAGCAAGACAGCGCACCCTCTCATAAAGCAGTATCTGTGAGACGATCGTTTGGTCAATAAATTCCTGAAATGGACTGGCCTGCGCCGAAAGCCGGCCTGGATCCAATGGAACATCTTTTGGGTGAGTTACAACGACATCACCACCTTCTCTGGTTTCGACTCTTGAGAAAGAATGTGCGTCCGTTGCTCTACAGACTCTCAGACAACTCACTGAAAGTGTCCGCAGTACAGTCTAAGGGGTCATGGAAGTCATGGACACCTCCCATACTGTCTACATACTTTTCATCAGATAGCGTAAATAGTGTGAATACGTCAGGCAGCACATCACGAATACTGTATTCGAATATTATAGGACTGCTTTTGCCTCTTATCTGCACTGATTTACGTTTTTCGACATTTACAGCGAGCTGCCATCCATCGCAGCAAATACAAATTCTGTTCTGGTCAAATGGTTCAAATGGCCCTGAGCACTAAGGGACTTAACTTCTGAGGGCATCAGTCCCTTAGAACTTAGAACTACTTAAACCTAACTAACCTAAGGACATCACGTACATCCATGCCCCAAGGAGGATTCGAACCTGCGACCGTAGCGGTCGCGCGGCTACAGACTGTAGCGCCTAGAACCGCTGGCCACCCTAGTCACCCTGTATTCTTCTTCAGTCACTTAAAGACGACTCTGCCCCATACACTATAGTGCAATCAGCAAACAGTCGCCGGCTGCTGCACACGCTATCCGTTTCTTGTTTATGTATATAGAGAAAAGGAGCAGTCCTACCACATTGCCCTGGGACACTCCCGACGATACCTCTCTCTGATGAACACTAACCGCCCAGGACATTCTACTGGGTTCTGTTGCTGAAGATGTCTTTGAGCGACTCACACATCTGAGGAACCTATTCCGTATGCTCGAAACAATCTTCATTGTCGTATTGTGTCACCCATTTTCCGAAAATTTAGGAGTACCTAATTAGCCTGTTGCCCTTCATCCATGGTTCGCAGAATATCGGGCGAGGAAAGTGCAAGCTGAGTTATAGCTATCCGGCGACGCTTCTTCTTGACACCGTCTCTAATTACCCCGATATCGACAGGACGTTAAAGCCTAATCTTCCTTCCTTCCGTCTCTCTATAGCCTGACGTAATCTCGTAAGGCGATTTTGGTAGTACGAGTACGCTTCTACGACGGTTTGAAATTTAAGGGCATCAGCTATCAGCACCACACCATGGCAGTCCGAAAAAAGTCACGGCGCCGTATTGCTCGATCATCAATCATCGCTACTTCCGGTGGCGGTGAAACCATATGTTTCCGCTGTCTACATCGTTCTTTTATGTCGGGGTCATAGCTCTACAATCAACATTTCTGCACGGAGATTAGGCAGCTAAAGAGGTCATCTAGATTGACCTGACACATCTACATTTCCGCTGGTGCATTAGTTCGACTGGCTTCATGAAAGTGCTCGAGCAGTCGCGAAACTTTGTACTGTTCGAAATATTGTGCAAGATACTGAAAACTGGTGCGTGACTCATTCTCACTGTTTCTGCTGTTGCGTCGATTTGATACGCCTGTGCTTTGAGCACCAGGGCCTCCATTTGCCTCCTCACAGGGAGGTGGTCTACAGATTCGTTCTCGCCATGATCACACCGAAAGCATCTCTGCCTCCTAACCACTGTGTTCATGTTACAAAATACTTCCAACTCAACATGGATTCTTTCTGCGTTGTTCCCCTTAAAATGCAGAAAATGAGTTAACACACGATACTCCATCAATGAAGAGAACTTTTTTATTTTGACTCATTTAGCATCGTCCTGTACTATTTCTTCAAAGTCAGTACCGCCATTAGACTGTTGTTTATTTACAGTGTTTGATGACACTCACACAATCATGATTTCGGCTTCAAAATGCCATTATCTAGTGTTTTAAGTGTTATAAATTCCCTAACATGGCATACTGTTGTATTAAAATACACTATTAGACATATTGTCTAAGAGTCGATATTTCTGGCAGAGCCAGGTGTATTCAGTAATGAAACAAAGCAATAGGCTCTCTCAGAAATATCCATTCATAGACAATGTGTCTAATAGTGTATTTTAATACTACAGTAAGCCATCTTAGGCAATTTGTAACACTTAAACCACTTGATAATGGCACTTTGAAGCCGAAATCATGATTGTGTGAGTGTAATCTAACACTGTAAATAAACAAAAGTCTAATGGCGGTATTGAATTCGAATAAATATATTATGACTGTGGCCCTGCATTATGAAAAACTTATTAAAAGCTTTAATATGCTGGTGCAAGAATTACACATAACTTTACTCTTTCAAGGTGATAATTAAAACTGTATGACCAAAGTCGTATGAAAAAAGTCCATTGCCGGATTCCCTTAAATATGGGCTTCTAATATCTGTGGGACGATGTTTGTAAGTTGAGAGCACGACAAAAAATATGAAGAGTGAAAACGCCAAACATTCTAAGAGTTATTTTTTTTCATAAAAAACGCGTTATCAGTCCTACTGCGTTCTCGATACTACACTCATGCTCATAAATTAAGGATAACTGCAGAATGTGGTGCCACACAACGTGGCACTACACAAAACTGGCGCTAATAGCATAGGCACATAGGGAACATACACGACACAGATCTGTAAATTCACAGTATTGGTGATAAGTTGAGAAAACCGTCCCGAAACAAATATGCTACAAAACTCCACTGTTTCCTGCGCATGTACCCCGACATCAATATGGGATATGATCACCATGCACACATACACAGGCCGCAAAACGGGTTGGCATACTCTGGATCAGGTGATCGAGCAGCTGCTGGGGTATAACCTCCCATCTTGCACCAGTGCCTGTTGGAGCTCCTGAAGTGTCCTAGGGGTTTGAAGACGTGAAGCGATACGTCGACCGAGAGCATCCCAGACGTGCTCGGTGGGGTTTACGTCTGGAGAACAGGCAGGCCACTCCATTCGCCTGATATCTTCTGTTTCCTCCTCCACGATGGCAGCTCTGTGGGGCCGTGCGTTATCATCCATCAGGAGGAAGGTGGGACCCACTGCACCAGTGATAAGGCGGGTACACTAGTGCAAAATGACGTCCCGATACACTTGACCTGTTACAGTTCGTCTGTCAAAGACACGCAAGGGTGTACGTGCACCAATCATAATCCCACCCCACACCATCAAACCACGACCTCCATACAGGTCCCTTCCAAGTACATTAAGGAGTTGGTATCTGGTTCCTGGTTCACGTCAGATGAAAACCCGGCGAGACTATACCTGCACACGTCCGTGAACATAACCTAGGACCACAGTTCCAATGACCATGTACTGTGTTCTTGACACCAGACTTTGCAGGCTCTCTTGTGACCAGGAGTCAGTGAAATGCACCTTGCAGGTCTCCGGGCGAATAAACATGTCAGTTCAGTCGTCTGTAGACTGTGTGTCTGGAGACAACAGTTCCAGTTCCAGTGGCTGCGGTAAGGTCCGGAGCAAGGCTACCTGCAGTACTCCGTGGCTGTCTGCGGGCACTGATTGTGAGATATCGGTGCTCTTGTGGTGTTTTACAATGTGGACGTCCCGTACTGTAGCGCCTGGACACGTTTCCTTTCTGCTGGAATCGTTGGCATAATCTTCAGATCACACTTTGTGGCACTCGGAGGGCCCGTGCTGCGACCTGCTGTGCTTGACCAGTCTCCAGTCGCCCTAGCATTCTACCCCTAATAACGTCATCAATGTGTGTTCTTTGAGCCATTTTCAACACACAGTCACCATTAGCACGTCTGAAAATGTCTGCACACTTACTCGCTGCACCGTACCCTGACATGCACCGACACATCTCTGCGTATGTAGACTGCTGTCAGCGCCACCGTGCGACAACCGCAAGTCGGATGGACCGCATGGTCATACCCCGAGGTGATTTAAGCCCCCAAACCACCCACCAGAGCATCGATTCACCAAGTATCAGAATTATCCTTAATTTATGAGCATGAGTGTATGTTGCATATCCCTAGACTTGTTGCAAGTTGTAACACCTCCGTTTATTTATCCCGACCTGATCTGATCGAATAGCAGCCCAATAATTATTATTAATGTGACCATGTACCTAATGGGGCTGGCAATCGGAATTGACTGCTACGGAAGTTGTTACTTTCCAGTTCAAATGGTTCAAATGGCTCTGAGCACTATGGGACTCAACTGCTGAGGTCATTAGTCCCCTAGAACTTAGAACTAGTTAAACCTAACTAACCTAAGGACATCACAAACATCCATGCCCGAGGCAGGATTCGAACCTGCGACCGTAGCGGTCTTGCGGTTCCAGACTGCAGCGCCTTTAACCGCACGGCCACTTCGGCCGGCACTTTCCAGTTCGCCCTTCTCAATACTGTAATAATGAAATGTCTGGTAACAAGAAAAACACCAACACAGTTTCACTAATTACGAACCTATATTCGTCTCAAAAACACAAAAAGCAGGAGACAGCCACTGCCTTCGTCATACATATCTAATTACGGCTAATCTCAGCACAGGCTTCTTCATTTTCCATTATCGTCACACGCTAATCCATCACTGCATCCAACACTGCAATCCAACACTGCAATCCAAGGTGATGCCGGCGCGGTAGACGCGAAACCAAAATATCGGCACTAGAAATGTCACTGACCACTTCCGTAATGATACTTCTTCACTTTTCCGGTATTATTTCTAGTACAAAGGGGTCTAACCACGGCGATGGCGACTCCCTTCTCCGTTAAAGCCTTGCATTACAACAACTGGCTTCCACACACCTCTACCCGCAACATGGCACTCGCTCAACTCCACACTCGCTCTCGCAACACGACACAATCGATTGTTCGCCCTATCCACCTGTGCCGAGTGCAAATTTATAGTAAGGGCCTTCAGACCCCTTACAAAGTGCCAAAACAAAGTAGCGGCATAGGTCACGAGAACTGACAACGATGGGAGAGCGGTGTGCTGACCACATGCCCCTCAATATCCGCTCCAGTGCCGCCTGTCGGCTGAGGATTACACGGCGGTCAGTACCGTTGGGACTTCCGAGCCCTGTTCATTTAGTTTAGTACTTCCCTCTGTAGTTTCGAGTGCCAGGCGTCACGGTCTACTCGCATTTAGTTGATGCACGGTTGAGTTTATAACAAAGTTTCTGGTAAACCTGGGATGGCTCAAAATGGCTCTAAGAAGTATGGGACTTAACATCTGAGGCCATCAGTCCCCTAGACATAGAACTACTTAAATCTTACTAACCTAAGGACATCACACACGTCCATGCCCGAGGCAGGATTCGAACCTGCGACCGTAGCAGCAGCGCGGTTCCGGACTGCAGCCCATAGAACCGCTCGGCCACAGCGGCCGGCAAGCCTGGGATGGTTTGAAGAGATGATTCACGAGTTTTTGTTTTGAGTACAGAGTGTTTTGATCTGCGACAGAGATTTTGCAGTTAGGACAAGCGAAGGAAAAAAAAAAGGCCGCTGTTCTACAAAATTTACATAAAATTGTTGAGTCATGTAAAGCTATGAACACATTTCGTGTTTTTCCAATTCATACAACTAACATCTTTGATCTTAAAGATGCTGCAGAATTGTTGTTGACAAAGCAGCTGCGTAAGATCTCCAAATGTAGTACGATTTCCGTATCTCATACATATCAAACAGCTATTAAAAATTCCTATTCTGGAACAGAGCGGTGAAAAAATGTCAGTTTATGCAAAAGTGGAAAGACCATGGTTGATGTGTGCCAACCTGTACTTCTTTTGAAAGATCAGCCACGCCTACTTGCTGGCAAAAAGGAAGTCGGGTTCAGATATGTTGCCGTTTCCACCTTGAAAAATTTGATGCCGAGAATGGAGTTCTGTCAGAAAAAGAGATCAATATTGAAAGATTTATTTCTAGATTTAATTCTGTTATTGTCCTGGAAAAAATTGAAATACATAAGGAACGCTTTTTATTTACTACATTTTCACTACGTAACATATTTGCTGTATTTCTGTACTTATTTTATAACAAACTTCCTTATTGGCACTTAGAACTACTCATTTCCCTAGGCTGTCACTTAGAACCTTTTTAATAAACTGTTTATTTTCTAATTTGTCTCATTATTTTTTGCAGTGATGAGGTGGGTATGAGAAGACCATTTCATTTCTTTATTTTTTGCATGCAAATAAGTTATGTACAGAAAGAGATTCTCCATACAAATGTGAGATTAGGACACTTAGAATGTCGGACATTTCCACTCTTTTAAGATGATTAAGATGAACCTGAATCAGTTTTCTCTAGCAGGTTTGACTCCTTTTCTGGTGAAAAAAATAAGAATTATTATTTTATAAAGACCGTTATAATAGCATTACTTGCGATGGGACTGCAGTATACGCCGATGAAAGAATAAAAAGAAATAACCACTGAAGACACTGGTTAGCGAAAAAGCTGAAGGCTTCTTTTAATAGTTAATTTCATTCTGCTTAACTAACTCCTCCTCTCATCTCACAGACGCTGTTACTGCGTGCCTTCATCACAGACCTTTCTGTCCTGACGAGGGGAATTGAGATTTACTTGCGTGTTGATTGAATCTGTCAACTTCATCGTAATCTGTCAAGGAGGAGCGTGGTGGGGTAAAGCGGCCATACTTCTCTCTCTCTCTCTCTCCCCCTGCACCTGGTCCGTTGCCGAGCCTTATTAATTGTGGTTTTGTTGCGGCGGCAGCACGGGCTGTCATCGTCAGTCACGCCGCCCGCCGCCCGCCGCGTTGTCAGCAAATTGAAATAGCTGCGCTCTGTTTTTGTTCGCCGCTACCGCCATTCGTGGACCTCAGGCAGTTCACCTTCCCTCCGCATCTGTCTTCCAGCCAGACAGCCAGCCCACAACAGGGCTATTTCGGCCCCGTATTGTACTGTTGGCCACCGCACGAGGTGCCCTGGTGTAATGACCAATCCGCTGAGACAATGGGGACGTCGGGCGCCGCGGCTCCTGAGTACCGGAGCAGTAATAACTGCCGGCCGCACACCGGGCTTATTTACCGCTGCCGTGAGGACGCAACACGCTGTTAGCTAGCCGTTGGAGAGTGCTGCGAAAAGATTGCTTCACTGGCAGAAGCGCGGGCTTTTCCACTCCTACCGCCAGTTTTTCTAGTTGCTGTGTGTATAATAAATGAAGCGCTCTAGACCAATGGTTCCATTATAAGTTCTATTAATACACCGAGTGTGTTAAAAATTCACAGAACTTTATTTTAATGTTATGTTTTGTTTACATTAATGTTATGGCCATCAAAATAATACCCACGAAACAGTGTATATTTACAATTTTTCAGGAACTCGATCTCTGGGATACTGCGAGCTAACATCCTAACATCCCAAAGATGTTCGGGCTCACATGCGGTTCCTCTTCGTCGAAATGTCTTGGCTCAAACTCTTCTAGGGGTCGAACCGCATGTGTCGCATTACATGCCCTAAATTAGACACTTATCACCCTTTTGTTAAATGGTCTGGCTGATGGCAAATTTGCGAGATTGTATGAACCACGCAATGTTAATATAACAAAATAACAACAGTAATAATAATATCGGTAGCTACATTAACGACCCATAAACGATGTTGGCTACACAGTTGCTAACTGGTTAGAATAACATTTATCCAGAAAGCAAACTAATAGCGAAAGTGGTCGTATTTAGAGTTACTATTACACTCGAACGCATATCCATTTGACACAGTTCGATCATTCACAATCTCATCGGGAATTACAAGTTCGATACTCCACCTCGTTAACTAGATTCACACCAGGCGCGCGGCTGCTCGCCGCTCAGAGATACCACACAACGCGATATTTTCTAAGTCGTTTCACTTGCTAGCTGGCTAAAGACCGACAGCCCGCTTTCACGTCTCAATCCAAACTGTCCACTTTGGTGTCTCCTGCCCAACTGTCCCTCTGCCCGTCGCCGGCCGCGTTTTCCCGCGCTCTGAACATACTCGCTCAACTGGCTTGTGGAGTTCCCTTTCCTGAAGCCGTCAATCTCATTGGCTACAGCTTATTCTACATCATTTTACATTTTAACATATTTAAATAATCAAAGCTTGACCACTTTCACGTTCTAAATAAAGTAACAATAATATCCATTACATAATAAACGTTAAATTCCTTTACATACAACTAATACAATTTCCTTCTTAGCTTTGAATGCCACGGCCAGTAGCCTTGCACCAATGTGCTTTCTGATAAATAAATAAAGAACGAAAGTAACTATTATGCACTAAACTTTACAACAAATATTCTGTTACCTAAAGAATAAATAAGGTGTCATGCTGTCATCGTTCAATGTGTTTTGTGTGGAGTAAATGATGATCTCATGCTTAACTGAAAATACAGATAATTTAAATTTACTATATCTTTTAAACAAATGAAGTTACAGAGTTGATATTTGCAATGTTTGTCATTTTAATGATGCGTTTCTATATGAAATGTCGAGCGTTAAGATCGACCAAGCTTTCAGATTTTAGCATTCAGGTCTTTATTACAAAACTTGTCAATTTCACTTTAACAGTAAATCCTAAAGTATTAAACATATGATCAATATTCAAGCTTTATTTGCATCACCATGAAAATTTATGAAGGATCCTAGATTAAAATAACTGTGGCTTAATTCACTGAATTACCAGAGAATTAAATAGTTTTCATAAATGTTTCCCTTTATGGCCGATCTTAGGTCCACCATATTTAACACTACTATGCTTCCCTGGGTTTCACTATGACATAGGTTCTCGTCTGTCTCACTCGCACACTACAGCGCTTAGGCCTCAATACACAATAGACGGCTGTGAATTTCCCCATCCCATGGTGAAGCTGCGCCCTTTGTGGCACGCGATCCTCGACGACAGGGTTCGTTTCGCAAATCCTGAAGGCTTATTCTTTCGGTCATATACTTAAATGAGAGCGAAATGCTCGTTAACTCACAGTACAATTATAATTTTGACTTCTATAGACTTCTCAGCCTTTTGTCGAATTAGTTTTAGACTTTTCAGTCAGATCCCTGCATTCATAATGATGTCACCTTGTGATATCTTCATCTTCCAGTCTATGTCCGATAGTCCTTCTTGCGGTTCGATGCTTGAATATTTAAGCATCCAACTGTGTATTCCTTGTGTAATCTCGGCTTTGAAATATTATACTGACACCACCTCTGCGAGATAATCGCCGCAGATAAAAGACACTCGATGTAAATAGAATAAGGTTATATTGGCCTCCGGGAAGTGTGCTACCTGAATACGGATTGGGCTGCCTATCAATGAGGGAAAGAAGGAAGGAATTAAGTTTCTGGGAGCGCTGTCTCAGAACCACAGGATAGCCGACAACACATCAGCCACACACGCCCGTAAGTAACGACGACTCACTCTACTTGCCCACTTACGACGGGAAGTCAAAAAGTAAAGGGACTTTTGCAGTTTCTCGCCGTAGGGGTTGGTAACACTGTTAGTATCCAGGGATGAAGTATTGTCGTCTGCAGAAATTTTATATAACGTGTCACTCTTATTCCCGCTCTAGTCGTTCTATTGTAGCAGACCGTGAAACATAGCAGCTCCATTGTCGATCTGCACAAGGGCGGAAATGAGGGCAATAATTCGCTTTGCTTCTGCGAAAGGTGTTAAACCGGGGAAATTATTCGTCGAATGCAAACATACACTCCTGGAAATGGAAAAAAGAACACATTGACACCGGTGTGTCAGACCCACCATACTTGCTCCGGACACTGCGAGAGGGCTGTACAAGCAATGATCACACGCACGGCACAGCGGACACACCAGGAACCGCGGTGTTTGCCGTCGAATGGCGCTAGCTGCGCAGCATTTGTGCACCGCCGCCGTCAGTGTCAGCCAGTTTGCCGTGGCATACGGAGCTCCATCGCAGTCTTTAACACTGGTAGCATGCCGCGACAGCGTGGACGTGAACCGTATGTGCAGTTGACGGACTTTGAGCGAGGGCGTATAGTGGGCATGCGGGAGGCCGGGTGGACGTACCGCCGAATTGCTCAACACGTGGGGCGTGAGGTCTCCACAGTACATCGATGTTGTCGCCAGTGGTCGGCGGAAGGTGCACGTGCCCGTCGACCTGGGACCGGACCGCAGCGACGCACGGATGCACGCCAAGACCGTAGGGTCCTACGCAGTGCCGTAGGGGACCGCACCGCCACTTCCCAGCAAATTAGGGACACTGTTGCTCCTGGGGTATCGGCGAGGACCATTCGCAACCGTCTCCATGAAGCTGGGCTACGGTCCCGCACACCGTTAGGCCGTCTTCCGCTCACGCCCCAACATCGTGCAGCCCGCCTCCAGTGGTGTCGCGACAGGCGTGAATGGAGGGACGAATGGAGACGTGTCGTCTTCAGCGATGAGAGTCGCTTCTGCCTTGGTGCCAATGATGGTCGTATGCGTGTTTGGCGCCGTGCAGGTGAGCGCCACAATCAGGACTGCATACGACCGAGGCACACAGGGCCAACACCCGGCATCATGGTGTGGGGAGCGATCTCCTACACTGGCCGTACACCACTGGTGATCGTCGAGGGGACACTGAATAGTGCACGGTACATCCAAACCGTCATCGAACCCATCGTTCTACCATTCCTAGACCGGCAAGGGAACTTGCTGTTCCACCAGGACAATGCACGTCCGCATGTATCCCGTGCCACCCAACGTGCTCTAGAAGGTGTAAGTCAACTACCCTGGCCAGCAAGATCTCCGGATCTGTCCCCCATTGAGCATGTTTGGGACTGGCTGAAGCGTCGTCTCCCGCGGTCTGCACGTCCAGCACGAACGCTGGTCCAACTGAGGCGCCAGGTGGAAATGGCATGGCAAGCCGTTCCACAGGACTACATCCAGCATCTCTACGATCGTCTCCATGGGAGAATAGCAGCCTGCATTGCTGCGAAAGGTGGATATACACTGTACTAGTGCCGACATTGTGCATGCTCTGTTGCCTGTGTCTATGTGCCTGTGGCCAAGATAGACACAAAGCCCATGCCTACTACAGTAGTACAAGTTTATATGCCAACTAGCTCTGCAGATGATGAAGAAATTGATGAAATGTATGACGAGATAAAAGAAATTATTCAGGTAGTGAAGGGAAACGAAAATTTAATAGTCATGGGTGACTGGAATTCGTCAGTAGGAAAAGGGAGAGAAGGAAACATAGTAGGTGAATATGGATTGGGGGGAAGAAATGAAAGAGGAAGCCGCCTTGTAGAATTTTGCACAGAGCATAATCATACCTAACACTTGGTTCAAGAATCATAAAAGAAGGTTGTATACCTGGAAGAATCCTGGAGATACTAATAGGTATCAGATAGATTATATAATGGTAAGACAGAGATTTAGGAACCAGGTTTTAAATTGTAAGACATTTCCAGGGGCAGATGTGGATTCTGACCACAATCTATTGGTTATGAACTGCAGATTGAAACTGAAGAAACTGCAAACAGGTGGGAATTTAAGGAGATGGGACCTGGATAAACTGAAAGAACCAGAGGTTGTAGAGAGTTTCAGGGAGAGCATAAGGGAACAATTGACAGGAATGGGGGAAAGAAATACAGTAGAAGAAGAATGGGTAGCTCTGAGGGATGAAGTAGTGAAGGCACCAGACGATCAAGTAGGTAAAAAGACGAGGGCTAACAGAAATCCTTGGGTAACAGAAGAAATATTGAATTTAATTGATGAAAGGAGAAAATATAAAAATGCAGTAAATGAAGCAGGCAAAAGGGAATACAAACGTCTCAAAAATGAGATCGACAGAAAGTGCAAAATGGCTAAGCAGGGATGGCTAGAGGACAAATGTAAGGATGTAGAGGCTTGTCTCACTAGGGGTAAGACAGATACTGCCTACAGGAAAATTAAAGAGACCTTTGGAGAGAAGAGAACCACTTATATGAATATCAAGAGCTCAGATGGCAACCCAGTTCTAAGCAAAGAAGGGAAAGCAGAAAGGTGGAAGGAGTATATAGAGGGTTTATACAAGGGCGATGTACTTGAGGACAGTATTATGGAAATGGAAGAGGATGTAGATGAAGATGAAATGGGAGATAAGATACTGCGTGAAGAGTTTGATGGTTCAAATGGCTCTGAGCACTATGGGACTCAACATCTTAGGTCATAAGTCCCCTAGAACTTAGAACTACTTAAACCTAACTAACCTAAGGACATCACACACACCCACGCCCGAGGCAGGATTCGAACCTGCGACCGTAGCAGTCCCGCGGTTCCGGACTGCAGCGCCAGAACCGCTAGACCACCGCGGCCGGCTGTGAAGAGTTTGACAGAGCACTGAAAGACCTGAGTCGAAACAAGGCCCCGGGAGTAGACAACATTCCATTAGAACTACTGACGGCCTTGGGAGAGCCAGTCCTGACAAAACTCTACCATCTGGTGAGCAAGATGTATGAGACAGGTGAAATACCCTCAGACTTCACGAAGAATATAATAATTCCTATCCCAAAGAAAGCAGGTGTTGACAGATGTGAAAATTACCGAACTATCAGTTTAATAAGTCACAGCTGCAAAATACTAACGCGAATTCTTTACAGACGAATGGAAAAACTGGTAGAAGCGGACCTTAGGGAAGATCAGTTTGGATTCCGTAGAAATGTTGGAACACGTGAGGCAATACTAACCTTACGACTTATCTTAGAAGAAAGATTAAGAAAAGGCAAACCTACGTTTCTAGCATTTGTAGACTTAGAGAAAGCTTTTGACAACGTTAACTGGAATACTCTCTTTCAAATTCTGAAGGTGTCAGGGGTAAAATACAGGGAGCGAAAGGCTATTTACAATTTGTACAGTAACCAGATGGCAGTTATAAGAGTCGAGGGGCATGAAAGGGAAGCAGTGGTTGGGAAAGGAGTGAGACAGGGTTGTAGCCTCTCCCCGATGTTATTCAATCTGTATATTGAGCAAGCAGTAAAGGAAAAAAAAGAAAAATTCGGAGTAGGTATTAAAATTCAGGGAGAAGAAGTAAAAACTTTGAGGTTCGCCGATGACATTGTAATTCTGTCAGAGACAGCAAAGGACTTGGAAGAGCAGTTGAACGGAATGGACAGTGTCTTGAAAGGAGGATATAAGATGAACATCAACAAAAGCAAAACGAGGATAATGGAATGTAGTCAAATTAAATCGGCTGATGCTGAGGGGATTAGATTAGGAAATGAGACACTTAAAGTAGTAAAGGAGTTTTGCTACTTAGGGAGTAAAATAACTGATGATGGTCGAAGTAGAGAGGATATAAAATGTAGACTGGCAATGGCAAGGAAATCGTTTCTGAAGAAGAGAAATTTGTTAACATCGAGTATATATTTAAGTGTCAGGAAGTCGTTTCTGAAAGTATTTGTATGGAGTGTAGCCATGTATGGAAGTGAAACATGGACGATAACCAGTTTGGACAAGAAGAGAATAGAAGCTTTCGAAATGTGGTGCTACAGAAGAATGCTGAAGATAAGGTGGGTAGATCACGTAACTAATGAGGAGGTATTGAATAGGATTGGGGAGAAGAGAAGTTTGTGGCACAACTTGACTAGAAGAAGGGATCGGTTGGTAGGACATGTTTTGAGGCATCAAGGGATCACAAATTTAGCATTGGAGGGCAGCGTGGAGGGTAAAAATCGTAGAGGGAGACCAAGAGATCAATACACTAAGCAGATTCAGAAGGATGTAGGTTGCAGTAGGTACTGGGAGATGAAGAAGCTTGCACAGGATAGAGTAGCATGGAGAGCTGCATCAAACCAGTCTCAGGACTGAAGACCACAACAACAACAACATGTGCCCGTGGTTCTGTCAGTGTGATCATGTGATGTATCTGACCCCAGGAATGTGTCAATAAAGTTTCCCCTTCCTGGGACAATGAATTCACGGTGTTCTTATTTCAATTTCCAGGAGTGTAGTATGGTGACAGCTGTTTATTGCCTAGTAAGATCTAACAAGGAGGACAATTTGGAAGTAGTTGAGGATATGTTGATGGAAAATAGACGAATCACAGGGGACGAAATCGCTAGTACTTTACAAAGCAGTCATGGTTCAGAGTATTCTCTTTTACACGATAGGCTAAAAAGTGTGTGCGAGGTGGGTACCGAAAGAATGGTCACCGCAGCATAACGCGCAAAGGAGGGACGTCTCTCGTAAACATTTGGCCAGTTATCTCGAGGGAGATGGATTTTTACAACAAATTGTTCCTGTGGACGAACCGGGAAGTAAATCGGTGAGCATGGTTTGGAAACACACATCATGACCAGAAGCTAAGAAATTTAAACGTCAGCCATCAGCTGTTAAGATTATACTAACATTGTTGTGGGACATGGAATGTGTGACGGCCGTTCATTTCACCCCAAGAGGCGAAACTGTGAATAGTGAGAACTACTATGATCTGTTGCGAACTAAACTGAAACCTGCAATCCGATCCAAACGTCGAGGAAAACTGCGAAAAGGTGAGCTCCTGAAGCAAGATAATGCTCTGTGACAGTCTGCCCAACGGACGGCCTAAACAATAAAGGAGTTTGGATTTGATATCCTGGAACATCCGTCATACAATCCTGGCTCCAAGCGATTTTCTTATGTTTGAACCATTGAAGGAAGCGCTCAGTGGAAGAAGATATGCAATTGATGCAGAAGTCACTGATGCGGTGCAAAACTGGCAACCAAAAAACTTTTCTTCCGACGGAATCAAAAAACGTGCGAAACGGTGGACAAAGTGCGTTGAAACGCAGGGAGGTTATGTAGAAAAATAATGTATGATTCAGTTTTTTGTCATTAGAATAACTATTCTTTCTCCCAAAAGTCCCTTTACTTTTTGACTTTTTTATATACAAAACCGTGTCTAGGCTCAAGCAAATGTCCTCAGAGGATATGCTCCCCGGAGAAAAATTAGTCAGCCCAAACTGCACTCACATATGAAGCTCTAAGCCTTTATAGATGGAAGAGTGATAAGAGTCAGGTGCTCAACCTGGCCCAGACGCGCAGTGCTTCTACCTGAGCATAAGGTAGTAGCGGTAAGTGAGGCATTTTTTCGATCGGATATTGCACTTCAACATGAGTAAATTTAAAGATGTGACAGAGTGACATAAGGGGACAATCGCGTCTGGTCGTACCTATTGCTATACGGAATGTGAAGTCGCTGGATTTGTTGGTGTTTCGCTGAGGATTGTTCAACATGTCTACAAGCAGTGGTGGTCCGAAATAAATTCTTAATGCGAGGAACCGGAGGCGTGTTTCACGGCTGGTGAATCAAAATCGCCGCCAGACTCGACAAGAATTTCTACAGGTAGTGAATGAAGCTCCAGCACAACCTCTTAGTGAAAGAAGAATGAGACGGGAACAGCATGCAGTAAACATTTGCGGTCGGTCACCTCGCAAGAGGCCATTGCTCACACAGGCACACAAATACAATAACGGTGAAGTTCACCGGGCTGGAAGAATATCTGACTGCTTCCCTGCACACATCCCCCCCCCCCCCCCCAACAACCTAAACATCTCCATTGCACTGCAAAAGCACCTGACTTGAACCCAATGCAAAATCTGTGGGATATATCGGAACAGAGTGTAAAACATCGACATTGGTATCTCCGAATTTGGTGGAACGGCGCAATCCAGTCCCTAGCGAATGGCTTAACGTGGTTGCTACGTACCTGCAAAACCTTGTGGATTCGTTAACCGAATCCAGGCGGTTATTAAGTGGAATTACACGGTATTAAATTACGCTTGTAATGATTTCTTTAGGGGTGACTAATTTTTTGCCAGTTGAGCTTATTGTATTACTGATTTGTAAATGTTTCCACGTATTTATATTTTTGAATATATTTTCACTCCACTCTAAATGTTATACATATGTGGAGCGGAAATATGAGCATCATAAAATGTGACAGTTGCTCTTAACATACACTGAGGTGCTAAAAACTCATGGTATAACGATATGCACGTATACAGACGCCGGTAATATCGTATACACAAGCTACAAAAGGGCAGTGAATTGGCGAAGCTGTCATTTGTTCTCAGGTGATTCATGTGAAAATATTTCCGACTTGTCCGTATGGTTAGCTGGGTCGTAACGTGCCTCCCTCCCATGCAGTGTACCCGGTTTCGATTCCCGGCGGGCTTGGGGATTTTCTCTGCTCGGGGCGTGGGTGTTGTGTTGTTTTTATTTATTTATTTATTTATTTATTTATTGTTCCGTGGGACCAAATTAAGGAGAAGTCTCCATGGTCATGGAACGAGTCAATACATGAAATTATAACACGATATTAGAAACAGGTAAAATGAAATATAAAAAACATATTCAGGTGACAAGTAAGTTTAAATAAAGACAATGTAACACTGGAATTTGCTTAATTTTTAGATCTTCCAGGAGCTCCTCTACAGAATAGAAGGAGTGAGCCATGAGGAAACTCTTCAGTTTAGACTTAAAAGAGTTTGGGCTACTACTAAGATTTTTGAGTTCTTGTGGTAGCTTATTGAAAATGGATGCAGCAGAATACTGCACTCCTTTCTGCACAAGAGTCAAGGAAGTGCATTCCACATGCAGATTGGATTTCTGCCTAGTATTAACTGAGTGAAAGCTGCTAACTCTTGGGAATAGGCTAATATTGCAAACAACAAACGACATTAAAGAAAATATATACTATGAGGGCAATGTCAGAATTTCCAGATTATTGAATAGGGGTCGACAAGACATTTTCGAACTTACACCACATATAGCTCGAACAGCCCGTTTTTGAGCCAAAAATACCCTTTTTGAATCAGAAGAATAACCCCAAAAAATAATACCATACGACATAAGCGTATGAAAATATGCGAAGTAGACTACTTTTCGTGTTGAAGTGTCACTTATTTCAGATACTGTTCTAATGGTGAATAAAGCAGCATTTAGTTTCTGAACAAGATCCTGGACATGGGCTTTCCACAACAGCTTACTATCTATCCGAACGCCTAGAAATTTGAACTGCTCCGTCTCGCTTATAATATCCCCATTCTGTCTGATCAAAATATCGGTTCTTGTTGAATTGTGAGTCCTCGTCCGAAAGTGGCCCAATGTGGCGCCGACTGAAATAAGACTTGCACTTGGCGGCCGAACACGAATGGGACCTGCCGGCCGACAATGCTAAACGATCATATTTATGTCCGACTTGATTACGGTCGCACGACGGGAATTAACAGACATAGAAAGGGAATTAACAGACTGAACGCAGAATGGTGGTTGGCGCTGGACGCAAGGGACGTTACACTTTGGAAACCGTTAGGGAATTCAATATTCCGAGATTCACAGTCTCAAGAGTGACCGAGAATACCAAATTTCAGGCATAACCTCTCACTAGGGACAACACAGTGGCCGATGGCCTTCAGTAATGACCGAGAGCAACGGCGTTTGCATAGAGTTGTCAGTTCTAAGAGACAAGCAACACTGCGTGAAATAACCGCAGAGAGTATGTCAGACGTACGATGAAAGAATCAGTTCGGACAGTGCGGCGATATTTGGCGTTAATGGGCTATGGCAGCAAATGATTGTCGTGAATGCCTTTGTCAATAGCACAACATCGCCTACAGCACCTCTGTTGGGCTCGTGACCATACCGCTTGGACGCTAGATGACCGGAAAACAGTGGTCTGGTCAGCTAAACTCCCGACTGCAGTTGGTAAGAGCTGAGGGCAGAGTTCGTGTGTGATGCAGACCCCACGAAGCCACGCTTCCAAGGTGTCAACAAGTAAGTGTGCAAGCTGTTAGTGGCTCCATAATGGAGTAGGCTGTGTTTACATGGAATGGACTAGGCCCTCTGGTCCATCTGAACCATACATTGACTGGAAGCGGTTATGGTCGGCTACCTGGAGACCATTTGCAGCCATTCATGGGCTTCATGTTCCCACACAACGAAAGAATGTCTATGGATGACAGTGCACCATGTGACCGACTACAGTTGTTCGCGATTGGCTTGAAGAACATTCTGGAGAGTTCGAGCGAATAATTTGGCTACCCCTGACATAAAATTCATGGTACATTCATGGGACATAATCGAGAGGCCAGTTCGTGCACAAAATCCTACACCGGCAATACATTCGCAATTATGGACGGCTATAGAGGCAGCTGGTTCAATATTTCTGCAGGGGACTCCCAACGACGTGTTGAGTCCATGCCACGTGTCGTTGCAGCACCGCGCCGGGCCAAAGTAGGTCTGACACGATATTAGGAAGAATCCCATGACTTTCGTCACCTCACTGTAGAACTTGGTAGTTTTTTGATTAAACACAAGATATGGCACATCGAATGCAAGACACACCTTGTGGAATACATGAAATGTATTCGTAGTTGTGAATACGAACAATTCTCAGCTGTATAAGGGAATGACGACAATGAAAATTTGTGCGGGCTGGGAGTCGAACCCGGATTTCCCGCTTTACGCAGGCGGTTGCCTCAACCGCCTTGGCTATCCTTGCACAACTCATGGCCAAACTCAAAATTCCTTGCGTCGTCGTTCCTACGTCACAACCTGTACTACTACACACATTATGTAATTCCCGTACAGGGGAGGACATTTTAATTGGAAGTTGCTACCCGACATTACGTAAATAAATAAATAAAATTATTTTAAAAAGTTTTGTTAATTTTTTTATGCATGTCCGAAAGAAGAGGCACTTTGGCGACTACAGTCGTTATGAAATACGTGAGATGTATTCGCAGTCGCGAATACGATCAACCATCAGCTGGATAATGGAATGACGTCAACGAAAATGTGTGGTGGGCCGGGACTGGAACTCGGATTTCCAGCTTTACACGAGCAGTCGCTTTAACAGCGAATTCATTTCAAGTATTTCATAACGGCTGTGGCAGAAACGTGCATCATTCTTCTTAACAACACAGCCACTGCAATATCGTGTACACCCCGTGGAAGGTTTGCTGAAAGCTAGTGAAGAAGAGAGAGAGACAGACTGAGTTGTTGAGCGAGAGAGAGTGAGTGAGAGAGAGAGAGAAAGAGAGAGAGAGAGAGAGAGACTTCCTCTGTGTGACTGTCCTAAGTTGCTGAATTTTGCATTTTATTTTGACCAGATCTTTGGTCGTGAAGCCGGCCGCTGTGGCCGAGCGGTTCTAGGCGCTTCAGTCCGGAACCACGCTGCTGCTACGGTCGCAGGTTCGAATCCTGTCTGCGTCATGGATGTGTGTGACGTCCTTAGGTTAGTTAGGTTTAAGTAGTTCTAAGTCTAGGGGGCTGATGGCCTCAGATGTTAAGTCTCATAGTGCTCAGAGCCATTTGAATCATTTACCAGTCCTTTACCAACTTAACAATTAATTTCATGGCAGAGTAATATTTGTTATAGAAAGTAATTTTTGCAAATATAATTGTAATTTTCTAAGTATGTGTTTCTGTTTGCGGAATACAGCTTCATAAAGGTTAGTTTCTTTTGAGTCATTTAGCAGTTTCAAATTCCTCCACCGTTTCTTCGAGAAAGAATTTAATTTTTTTCTGATTGTGCTATGCACTGCGAGGAAGACAGCTGTGCAAAATTAAAGGTTAATGTGCTTCGTATAGTCGCATCTCCTTGTAGTGCATTGCCCAAGGTTTTCTTTCCATTTAGCTTTCTTACTGCTGCGTTGTATTTTTTATGTTCATCTCTTCTAGCAGTACGAAGTTTCCGTTGCCACATGTAAACCTCATAAAATTATTTAGGGCCAGTTTTACACCACAGTCAGAAAGTAGTGAAATCATTCACAGTTAGCACTGAATTCCAAAAGTAATTCTGGTTCAGTAGATAAAGTTTAATTTAGATTACATTTCCTTGCCAAACAGATTTATTCTTACAGTGTAGTGTTACATTCGCGTGTATATCATTTGGTGTCCGAATTTTTTTTAGTCAGTTTACTTGCATAAAATCAAACAGAACTTTCATAAAAACATTGTGGTTATTTATTCTCTCAAAATTCGTTTCGTGATTTAATGCACCATTTTTATTCTGTTAGCTTTGTGTGTTGCAACTGCGAGTCACGTACTCTGACGTTACAGATCGTAGCCGTGTCCACTGCACTGCACAATAAAGTTTCACAGGACAGCTCATTTGGTGTACAGATTTACGTTTTCTAATTGTTTTCGCAAAATTTAATTAAGAAAACAGTTACACACTCTGAAATAGTTTTAGCGACTCATCTTTATCAGATAGTGTTTCATAATTACATCACTGCATTGTTCAAGACAGCAACACAGACACACTCGAAGTTTAACAATAGGAAGTAAATTCAATCCAGTTATAGTCCATATATTTCAATATTTTTGTTATAGTATTGATATCTTATTAAAGGAGTGATGGTAATGAAAAACAAAAAGTTGTGATCTTTTCCTCAATACGATTTGTTTGTTTCTACGACAAACTTAGGATTCTGATCAGGATGCCGATGCGATAGCGGCCATCAGCAGCGTCACCCTCTGCCTATGAACGAAGTATCATGGAGTGACAAAGCTCCTCTCCCAGCCGCCGTCAGCTCTCCAGGTCTTGGAGCCGCTACTTCTCATTCAAGTAGGTCCTCAGTTCGTCTCACGAAGATGAGAACACCCGGTTCCAGCCATCCCAACAAGGAAATATCCTTTGTAGTTTCGGGAGTTGAACCAGCTCGTCCGCATAACAGCCAAGATGGCTGACCGCTCAGCATAAAACTTTTAGGCTTATCGCTTGTTTGACAACAAGTGAAGTAGAGAATATCGTTCGAAAGCTCTACGGAAGAAAGAGCCTTCTAGATTACATTAGATTTACTTTTCGTTCCAATAGATCCATAGCGAGGAGACCCTCCAGTATGCGGAACATGTCAGAAGAACACATCGTATCTGATTACAAAGAAAAACAATATATTAATGTACCTTTCGCAGATACCAAATGAAACTGTCCTCAAGAATCAGAAATCAAAAAAATATCTGAAACATATTTTTATTTAAAAGATAACAAATAACTTGTCACAAAACATGTAAATTATCAATACAGTGAGGTTCATATGACAATTCTCAGGCTTTTGTACCCATCATGCAATATCACGTAGAAAAATCGTTTTGTAACACTTATTTAAAATGATCGCATTATAGCAAAGAATTAGTACAAATATCACATTGTACTAATACTCTCATTATTTGATACGAAACAATACAAAACACCCTGCAGATCAAGCCCCTCAAAGAAGCCATGGTGAATAAAATAGGCATGAATGGTTTGGCCACGTTAGAAGAAAGGGACCAGAAATACTTCCGATAAGGGCCCTAGAAAGAACAGAATATGGACGAAGACAACTGGAAGATCACGAACAAGATGAAGAAACGAGCTGAAGTATTATGTAAAACAAAGGCTGTAGTGGGAGGGGAAATAAATGATAGACTGTGGGTGAAAAAAGAAGTTTGGAAGAGGCCCTATGAACGGTCTGCATAAGCAGAAACATTTCAGAAAGAAGATGAAGTGATATATACACATTACTTCGTTCTACTAAGAAATTCATCAGTAGAGTAGAAGAAATTGTCCACAAATAAATCCTTTAGGGGCAACTATTAGTACTAAAAATTTTTATGGCTGCCGGCAAGTTACTGAAAATGTGTCTTTCAGAACAATAAACATCTTTCTGGACCAAAGTAAGTGAAGCTTTTTGTTATTTCTTATTTTAAGTATGATTCTTTTCACCATTGTAATGTAAGCCCTGAAAAATAACTGTTTCTCCTTTTTCTGTGTATCTCTTAAACCGTCTATTATCTGATACTAAATATTTTTGTCGATTTACGTCGGTATTTTAAGGTTATGAAGAAGTAATGTTACATATGCAGCATAAAACGTGAGCTATAAAAATTGTATGTGAATCGCGACTATCACACATCTGCTATCTAGGTATTCCAGTTCTCTTAATGGACGATTCGATAAAGGATTCTGCGTCTCGACCAACAAATGAACATCTTGGCTTTGGAGACTTCATTGTTTCGCTGTGAGCAGGTAAAAAACGATGCCATTGGAAATGCACCAACGACATTCATCTGTCACCGGGCTGTCCACAACTCAAGTGACGCAACATGATTTACTTTTTGTCTTGGGTGCCTGTTAGCCTTTGCTTCTGACTTGGCGGACGCATCTGAAATTGTGCGGATATTTAATTACTAAGTCTGAAGCAGGGTTATACGAATTTCTTCAATAAATCACAGCAGGGGAATTGCTATCTAGTTGTCGTTTTAAATCTCAGTAGCAACAGGGCAATTACCTCTTTAGTTTTTAGCTGTATTTGAGAAGAAGTGATGATTCAACGTAACAATGTTTTTCGCAGTAACGTAGATAGTCTTTTAGTACGAATTATTGTGTAAAAATCTGAGTCATTCATCGTAATGTGTTCAGATTTTCTATGACTTTTTTTGAGATAATGTTTGTTTAAAATTTCATTACTTGCATTAACAGTCTGGTGGCAAATGCTATCTGTCTTCTTCATTCAGCCCAAGGGACTGTTCGTATTTTTCAGTGTTTTTATCCTCTTCTAGTCTCTTCACACAGATGTAACTGCTTATGAATTTGCTCTTAATCACTATGTCATTGGTCTGCATTGGTCTGTACCTCTCATTCTCCTTCTCTCCCTTCTAAAATTATCTACACAAGTACTCCATGTCATAGTATAATCCGAAGCCCTATCTAAATCATAAAATTACAGTAGCTTATGTCTTTATCTATACTCTGCTAACCACCATATGGCATGTACTGGAGGGCAAACATGGCACCATAACAATTTTATCCCCTTCCTGCAGCACTCACAAATGGTATACGCAAGAAAGTTTTGTGTATCTCTGTATGAGCCAGAAATGCCATAATTTTACTATCGTGATCATTATTTGCGAATTAAGTTGGAGAAAGTATTGTCTCTGTAGACTAATTTGAACATGGTCCTCCGAAATTTTAGAATAATAATTTCAGAGGTAGACAGTGCCTTCTGTGTAGTGTTTGAAGTTGACGCCACAGTAAACACACAGCAACAGAGCAAATTAAAAATAATGTCTTTCGAAGTATTACTGACAGATTTTCTGTAAATGATTTGTCTCTTAATTTTAAGTACTTGTACACATTTTAAGTACGTCTGCACGTCATAAAGTACAATAGCAGTGACAAATTTAAAGCATGAGCTGAAGCTAGTAAGCGTGAAATAATATTCTAATCTGCTGGATGGTTATTTAAACTGTTTTAGAGAGTCTGAAATAACTCATTTCAGCCACTCTTGATCTTCGTGATATTTCAGGGCTTGGATATAGTTATAAATCTGAAAGAAAACCTGCTGTGCTTACTTTCTTTCATTAATGTCACAATTAATAGCTTACTGGGGTAATTCATTGTACTAAAGTGTGTCGTAGCGTGATACTCATTTTGTAGACCGTTGTTTAAAACGTTAGATATTTTAATCACACATACTATACATTTTCCCTCGTGAAATTATTTGCAAATAATCATTAGCGTCCAGAAGGAATAAATACATCCATAATCACAATACAAAAGAAAAAACCGTACCTTCATTACTTGGTATTAAAATGATTTTAGATCCGTACAGGATGAATGATGTTGATACCAACATCTTTGATCGTTTATCCAATGATTAAAGACCCGAAATTTAGCAAAGGCAGATTTGAATGTAAGATGAATACGTTCTTCTGCGCCATTTCTCCTATTTCATAACATAAATTTTATTCCGAAACTTGTATTTTATTTAGTGTAAACAGTTTGCACATCTACTTGTGTTTTTACGAGTGAACTAAATATTGTTTTCTATTACTTGAGCTCATTTGTAAAAGGTCAGTAAGCAACCGTATTTAAATACCAGTTAATACTCTGTAAGCTTGCTCATTCCACTTCATTATGGTATATCGTACAATGTCACCTATGGAACAAATAACTGACTAACTAATTAACTGACTAAATAAACTTTTCTGTGACAGTCTCATGGTGGCCGGAGAAACCCCTAAGAATTGCGAATCATCGAATCCTTTTTGTGTCTTTCTTTAAATCAACCTAATCAGGGTCGCAGATCGAAAGAAAATACAGGGTGATTCAAAAAGAATACCACAACTTTAAAAATGTGTATTTAATGAAAGAAACATAATATAACCTTCTGTTATACATCATTACAAAGAGTATTTAAAAAGGTTTTTTTTCATTCAAAAACAAGTTCAGAGATGTTCAATATGGCCCCCTCCAGACACACGAGCAATATCAACCCGATACTCCAACTCGTTCCACACTCTCTGTAGCATATCAGGCGTAACAATTTGGATAGCTGCTGTTATTTCTCGTTTCAAATCATCAATGGTGGCTGGGAGAGGTGGCCGAAACATCATATCCTTAACATACCCCTATAAGAAAAAATCGCAGGGTGTAAGATCAGGGCTTCTTGGAGGCCAGTGATGAAGTGCTCTGTCACGGGCTGCCTGGCGGCCGATCCATCGCCTCGGGTAGTTGACGTTCAGGTAGTTACGGACAGATAAGTGCCAATGTGGTGGCGCTCCATCCTGCTGAAATATAAATTGTTGTGCTTCTTGTTCGAGCTGAGGGAACAGCCAATTCTCTAACATCTCCAGATACTGTAGTCCAGTTACAGTAGCACCTTCGAAGAAAAAGGGACCAAAAACTTTATTGGCTGAAATGGCACAGAAAACGTTCACCTTAGGCGAGTCACGTTCATACTGAGTTGTTTCCCGCGGATTCTCAGTGCCCCATATACATACATTGCCGTACTCAATAACACAAAAAGCTTTCTGTTGAGCGGTCGCCATCTTAGCATCAACTGACGCTGACGCCTAGTCAACTGCGCCTCAAGCGAACAAATGTACAGCTAAATGAAACTTTATAGCTCCCTTAATTCGCCGACAGATAGTGCTTAGCTCTGCCTTTTGTCGTTGCAGAGTTTTAAATTCCTAAAGTTGTGGTATTCTTTTTGAATCACCCTGTACTACACATAAATCTTCGAGGGTTTTGTCACGGCCTCCTTCGTGGGTAACTTCTTTATTATTATGTCACATCTCAGGTTGACACTTGCCTTTCCCACAACTCGATTTATGTAGGTGTTCTATCTCGAATCATGCTGAAACTTCCAGATTCTCTACAGCTGAGAATGATAACAGTACCTGATCACCGATTGTTTAAACTGTACCCCTGATTTCTTCCTTTGTTTTTGCAATGACATTATCTTTATTTTTGTAATGCTCATCTGGCAGTCCTGCCAATAAGTGCCGATAATCTGCAAGTTTTTGTAGTTGTTGTACCAATTTTGTAGCTACATTACTTGAAAATCAGAAGCCGGCCTTTGGAAATTTGTGTGTGCTGATGCGAAACGACACGATATTAATGGAAACCACATACGAGTTCCATCAGAAACGCAGGAATGAAGCAACAACGAGTCGCTGGGATGTCACAGAGTACCACCAAATATGGACATGGAGCGAGGAAGTCCGAAAGATTGCCTTACTTGTAAAAGATAGGAAAACGAGGGGAAAGACTACGTATGGAGACACTACTTTTTTTAAAAAAAATGGTACATGCTAGTTTTCAAAGGAATTTGATGAACAGTAGGAACGATAACGTACAGATTAATAACTGTGCAACACCCCAGAACAAGCTAGGAAATTTAGTAGAGTGCCACTGCACAGATTTTTTTCCCCCTGTTCTGTTAAGTTTAGTAAGAAGTGGACCCGAGACTGCACTGTGCCATCTGATTTCGCCTTTACATTCGAGAGAACAGCGAGCAGTTTCTTTGCAAGAAGAGCAGTGTTACTGCATTTCACAGAGTACATTTTACATAGTATTGTTTGCCGCAAACCTTGTTTCTATAGCTTAAGTGATTTATGAAATATAACTTACATTGTTATTCCGGTGAAGCAATAAAAATTAATTTCTGGTTGTTTCATGGTAGAAAAGATATTACGGTTACCTCAAAGGAGAACTGATAAAAAGAATCAAGAAAATAGAGTGGCATACTTAAATATGCAAAGCTAACGATAGTACAAGCAGGAAAGGATTTTTTTTAAGGGTAGAGAATAATGTGGATCACGAAAAATTTATATCAGGGTCGCTGGTCGAAGAACTGAACTGCCGTTCTTCCGGATACTGAATATTCTACATCCACAGTGGTTGGACAAAAATACGGAAGTACAAAAAAAACGACATATTACGAAGCGTAACACGGTGTATGCGAGCTTTCAATTAATAAAATGATGTGATGTGTTGGCCCTCAATTACGTACCCTCAGACTCAGAGTTGAAATATTAAAAGGTTTTGGCTAGTTTCGTTGTCTAGGGGCTGGGATACGTAGTTGCTGCATTACAAGCCAAATACTGCTGTCTACAGTATAAAATATGAATATAAACATGAATCGAATGGTCGAAGGTTCCTGTCACTCGGCAATTGCGAATTTTGAACGTAACATAGACATTTATAAATGAAAGATTGCAATTCAATAAATTCTGCTGGTACTGTTTTAACGACTTCAATTGATGAATACGGTAGCAGAAGTACCTTTAAGAATGTCCTTTATTACTGCAAAACACGTATTGCTGTTGATGGTCCAGCAATTAAATAAAATACGGTTTAAGTTGAACAACAGGGAAACAATAGATTTCTGTTTCACGTAATTAGTTATCAACAACAACATAGCTCGTGAATTATTCACTTCTAAATGCATACTACGTCTTCACTGCAGAAGCCATGGAAATCTCACAAGTGCTCAAGTCGGCATTACGAAATATTTTTATCTCCCGCGACCACGCGCCAACTCTTCCACTCGCCAAGTCTCTCCTGCGACCGTGTATCCGTTGCCCCTTACTGTCCAGCACCCTCCCCCATGTCCTCTCCTATACTGTCCAGAACTCCCTCTCCATTGACATGAGTAGTCGCCCGCTGTAGTAACGAGCGCTGTGATTGGCTAGAGCGCTCCCTCCATGTCTCCAAGCCAATGCACACTCACAAAAATAATGAAACACATTCTAAATACTGGATTTACATTTAAATAACTTGAAATTAAATAAATATTCCTACAGCTGGACCACTAACTGACATTATTAAATACATAAACAAATTAGATAAACATGTATCAAAGGAATAGAACAGATGTAAGCCAGTAGCCTAATGTCTCTGTGCTTTCTAAAACACAGTAAATAATTGAGTATTTTCTTCATGAATAGTATATATCAGATACAATGAAAGACATAGACGAATAAATATATTTATAAGTGTTGTGACTTGGCAAGACAGCCAAGTCACTATGCGAGGATGCCGAAAGGCATGCGTTAAGCTCACGCAGACTGGCGTGAGGTCTGGAACAGTTAAGGGAATTTATAGTAGTAAATAAAGTACGTAGTTGATGTATTACCTAACTTTATTCCATAATTGGAGAACATCGCTCTTGTTGATAAATTAATAACAATCTCTATATAAACTGGTAATGGCGCCTTGCTAGGTCGTAGCAAATGACGTAGCTGAAGGCTATGCTAACTTTCGTCTCGGCAAATGAGAGCGTAATTGTCAGTGAACTATTGCTATGAACGTCGGCTGTACAACTGGGGCGAGTGCCAGGACGTCTCTCTAGACCTGCAGTGTGGCGGCGCTCGGTCTGCAATCACTGACAGTGGCGACACGCGGGTCCGACGTATACTAACGGAGCGCGGCCGATTTAAAGGCTACCACCTAGCAAGTGTGGTGTCTGGCGGTGACACCACAATAAGCATGCTGCTACCGTTTTTTCGTGGAACTGTGGAGTACTTACGGCCGGACGCGATTAATAGTAATCGGCCACTTTGAACTCCAATAGCTCATGTACTATTCAAGTTACATGCCTGTAATTTATACCAATTTAGGTTTACACTAATAGCTTTCTAAAGACATATCCATCGAGAAAATCGGATGAACCCTTTAGATTTTGGAAATTCGTTGCTGGGTGTTACTTGTATAATTTATCATCAGATACTAAACTTTAAACTAATAAAAATTTTGAAAATCTGATTGCACCACGAGAATCGTCGTGCAAATAACGGTAATGTACATGTTTGTTATTGAGGTATCATGATTCACCTGGCTACTATTAATTTCTATACCCACTGTGAAATGTTCCATTAAGTTTCGGGTGTGCAGCCGCAAGAAATCTCCTTCGTCTTCTAATATTTCGGCTGTATATCGTCTAGCCATCTTCAGAGTGAGTCTTGCGGCTGCACACCCGAAACTTAATGGAACAGTCTTTGCGCCGCCAAAACCTAAAGATTCACATCTGTGAAATGTCTGCCATTAAGATTTCACAGAGTCCGCCATCTTTGGCACTCTTTCATCAACACAGCTTCACCATGGAATTCCCAGCCACACGGTCCGGCCTAGAGCCCAGCTAACTTTCGGTACCATGCGGCCGCCGACAAGCTGCGGCCTGCCGAGAGGCCCCAGTGTGGCCACGCCTACCCTGAACTTGGAATATTTTCAGAGCGCCACAACTCGCCTGTCACCTCACATGTAGGAGCTCTGTTGGCATTAAAAACAGCTTCAAATCGTCTAGGAATGGATAAGTATGGTTAGTATATGGTTTTCAAGGGAACCTTATGGCATTCTTTCTGCTCGCATTCGGGAGAACGACGGTTCAATCCCGTCTCCGGCCATCCTGATTTAGGTTTTCCGTGATTTCCCTAAATCATTTCAGGCAAATACCGGGATGGTTCCTTTGAAAGGGTACGGCCGATTTCCTTCCCAATCCTTCCCTAAGCCGAGCTTGCGCTCCGTCTCTAATGACCTCGTTGTCGACGGGACGTTAAACACTAATCACCACCACCACCATTCTTTCTGCAGAATAGTGACAAGTCCAGTTAACAATGATGGAGGTGGATAGTGATCATGCACCCTTCTCTCCAAAGTAGACTACAAAGGCTCAGTAATATTGAGATATGATGCTCGTGCTCACCAGGGGAGATGCAAAAAATTCAGCTTCGCGCTTATAAAAACAGTCCTGGACGAAGTGAGCTGTGTGAACAGAGACCTTGTCGTCTTGGAACACAGCATCACCATTGGGCAACAAAAAATTTACACTGGATAGACCTGATCAGCCAAAATGGTTACATCCCCCTTGTCAATAATGCGACCTTTCTGAGTAACCATGGGCCCATGGAATACCACGATATGGCTGTTAAAATCATCACCAAACTCCCGCCATCTTTCCCTCTCGGGACGTAAACACGCCAGAATTTGCAGATAGTATGAAACAAGACTCATCCAACCAAATGATTTTCTTCTGTAGCCCTATAGCCCAGGTTTTGTGTTTTCCTGTTATTGGTATTTGCATCGCTGGAGCTCCTTCCATATCACTTTTTGTGCTGACAGAGTTCGCAAGTGCGACATTGAGTTCTCCAGTGACTTCTGTAGCTGCCGTCCTCTTATTTTTCATCACCATCTTCCGCGTTCATTCAGCAGACATTTTCGTCCGCATAGTGTCTTAATGGATGATGTTTTCCTGCTTTCCCTGTATGCGGTATAAATATTCGATACGGTGCCTCTTGAAACACCTAACACTATGGTTTCCTTGGTTACGGAAGAGTCACCTATACGAGCAACAACAATTTGCCTTCATTCAATTAACTTAGCTCTGACATAATGCACACAAGATTATACAAAACACTATTGTGGCCATGACTGACTGATATACTGAGGTAACTGCACATGTGCGGCTAGTGGTCAAATACAACAGCGGAACTTGCAGGTTTGGGTAGAAAATGTATTTCTTTTCATCACGTATTTTTGCGTGATGTCCCCATTTTTTGCCCAAACCCCGTACATGTACATGCTTACTCGGCAACTGACGCTTTATTCTTTGGCAGAGGTTCCATAGAACACTTTTTGACTATTACTCGAAAGCTCCACTATCGAATAGCACGCGAGAAAAATCAGTACCTACAGGGTGACAATTATTCAACTCTATGAAATAAAATCGTCACAACTTCTGAACGGTTTGTGTTAGGATGTTCAAACCGCACGGTTGGCCGCGTTGCAAGATGGGAATTAGTATGAGCTGTATGGTTTGGTTCAGCGAAGAAGTCCACTTTCATTTGGATGGGTTCGTCAATAAGCAAAACTGGCCCATTTGCGAGACTGAAATTCCGCATTTCGCGATCGAAAAGTCCCTTCACCCTCAACGAGCGACTGTGTAGTGTGCAAAGTCCAGTCACGGAATAATCGGTGCGTTATTCCTTGATGGCAGAGTGACTAACGAACAGTACGTGAAGGTTTTGGAAGATGATTCCATCCCCGTTATCCAAAGTGATCTTGATTTCGACAAGATGTGGTTCGTGCAAGACGGAGCTCGACGTCATCGAAGCGGGCGAGTGTTTGATGTCCTGGAGGAGCACTTTTGGGACCGCATTCCGGCTCTGGGGTACCATAAGCCACTGGCATGGGTCTCGATTGGCCGCTACATTCTCCGGATCTGAACACATGCGACTCCTTTTTGTGGGGCTATAGTAAAGACAGAGTGTACAGCAATAACCCCAAAATTATTGCTGAGCTAAAAATAGCCGTTCAGGAGATCATCGACATCATCGATGTTCCGAGACTTCATCGGGTCATGCAGAATTTCGCTATTCGTCTGCGTCACATCATCGCCCACGATGGCAGGCATATCGAACGTGTCATAACCTAAATCAGAATATATGTAGTGACGGTTACATGTAGAATAAAGTGTGCGCGCCTTAGTTTCTAACTAATTTTCGTTTTTTTTTTTATTTCGTTCAATAATTGTCACCCTGTATATGTTCTCGTGTGAGCTTTAATTTCTGTTATTTTTATTAACGTGCTCATTTCTACTTGTGAAGGAGTGAGTTAATAAAATAATCTGGTATTCGGAAGATAAAGTTAGTGATTAATACTTCGTGAAAAGATCTAGTGACACTCTCCTCTTTATTTGCAAGAATGCTAAATGATCTGTCCTTGTTTCAATTCTTTAGAAGTCATCTGCCAATACCAAGTGGTAAGAATCCCCTATTGCAGTCCCTTTATCAGATTTTTTGCATCTTCTAAGCGCCCTGACAATTAAAAGCAGTCCTTGTTTCGCTATCCCCAGAATATCTTCTATGCGATGCTCCCAATTTAAGTTATTCATGGTTGTAATGTCTAGGAATTTTGTTGAGGCGGCAACTTCAGAAGACTTGGGACTTATTATGCAACTGAAATGTAACGGAATTTTTTAGTACTCATAAGCAGGGAGGAAGAAAGATTAGAGTTTACTGTCCCGACAACAGTGAGGTCATCAGAGACAGAACACGAGCCCAGATTACGAAAGGATTGGGAAGGCAATCGGCCGTACCCTTTCAAAGGGACCAAACCCGCATTTTCCTAGAAGGCCTAACGGGCATTTGGATTATTTTCCAGCCGAATTTGAGTCCAGTGCACTAATCTCTGCGCCACCTCGCTTGGTTTTGGTAGTCATGCAGAGGATGTGACTTGTTTATTGTTCTTGGTCGATTGCAATTTTTCTTGTCTAAATCATACCATATTCGTTCTAATCTTCTGATGACTCTGCTGGATGGTAAACGATAGGATCATCTGCAAACGAACTAACAGACCTGTTCAGATTGTCTTCTAAATCGTTTATATAGAGTAAGAACAGGAGAAGACCAGTAATACTTCGTTGAGGAACCACCACATGTAGCTTCGGAGGCGCTAGACGACTTCCCGTCAGTTACTAAGAACTGTAACCTTCCTGACAGGAAATCACGAAGCCAGTCAAGCAAATGAGACGATGCTCCGCAGGCATGCTATTTGATTAGCAGCCCTTCGTGGGGAACGATGTAAAAAGCCTTCTGGAAATACAGAAATACGGAATTAACTTGAGAGCTCAGCTGATAGCACTCATTACTTCGTGTGAATAAAGATCTTGTAGTGTTTCACCAGAATTTTACTTTCCACATGTTCCAAACGCCTACTAACAACCAATGTCAATTATATCAGCCTGTAAATAAGCTGATTACTTCTCCTTTCTCGTCTCGTCTTTCTGTCTTGCCTGATTTTAAGTGTATATATAACTATTGTGGATACATCGTCCTCGTTTCCTCATACAAAAAGTCGCGTTCAATGTATATTTGTCCATTACATGGTCGTCAACGTTTATCACATGATGGTGCATAGCTGCAAATCACACACCTATGCAAATCACCCACATATTTGTAGCTGTACGTCACGAGATGATGAACGTTGACGTTTGTGCTGTGCAAAAACACGCACGGCACGAGATTTTTGTGTGACGAGGACAATGTATCCACGTCTGTTATACGAGGGCAGTTCAATAAGTAATGCAACACATTTTTTTTCTGAAACAGGGGTTGTTTTATTCAGCATTGAAATACACCAGGTTATTCCCCAATCTTTTAGCTACACAACACTATTTTTCAACGTAATCTCCATTCAATGCTACGGCCTTACGCCACCTTGAAATGAGGGCCTGTATGCCTGCACGGTACCATTCCACTGGTCGATGTCGGAGCCAACGTCGTACTGCATCAATAACTTCTTCATCAACCGCGTAGTGCCTCCCACGGATTGCGTCCTTCATTGGGCCAAACATATGGAAATCCGACGGTGCGAGATCGGGGCTGTAGGGTGCATGAGGAAGAACAGTCTACTGAAGTTTTGTGAGCTCCTCTCGGGTGCGAAGACTTGTGTGAGGTTTTGCGTTGTCATGAAGAAGGAGAAGTTCGTTCTGATTTTTGTGCCCACGAACACGCTGAAGTCGTTTCTTCAATTTCTGAAGAGTAGCACAATACACTTCAGAGTTGATCGTTTGACCATGGGGAAGGACATCGAACAGAATAACCCCTTCAGCGTCCCAGAAGACTGTAACCATGAGTTTACCGGCTGAGGGTATGGCTTTAAACTTTTTCTTGGTAGGGGAGTGGGTGTGGCGCCACTCCGTTGATTGCCGTTTTGTTTCAGGTTCGAAGTGATGAACCCATGTTTCATCGCCTGTAACAATCTTTGACAAGAAATTGTCACCCTCAGCCACATGACGAGCAAGCAATTCCGCACAGATGGTTCTCCTTTGCACTTTATGGTGTTCGGTTAGACAACGAGGGACCCAGCGGGAACAAACCTTTGAATATCTCAACTGGTGAACAATTGTGACAGCACTACCAACAGAGATGTCAAGTTGAGCACTGAGTTGTTTGATGGTGATCCGTCGATCATCTCGAACGAGTGTGTTCGCACGCTCTGCCATTGCAGGAGTCACAGCTGTGCACGGCCGGCCCGCACGCGGGAGATCAGACAGTCTTGCTTGACCTTGCGGCGATGATGACACACGCTTTGCCCAACGACTCACCGTGCTTTTGTCCACTGCCAGATCACCGTAGACATTCTGCAAGCGCCTATGAATATCTGAGATGCCCTGGTTTTCCGCCAAAAGAAACTCGATCACTGCCCGTTGTTTGCAACGCACATCCGTTACAGACGCCATTTTAACAGCTCCGTACAGCGCTGCCACCTGTCGGAAGTCAATGAAACTATACGAGACGAAGCGGGAATGTTTGAAAATATTCCACAAGAAATTTCCGATTTTTTCAACCAAAATTGGCCCAGAAAAAAATGTGTTGCATTACTTATTGAACTGCCCTCGTAGATGTACTTAAAATTAGGCCAGGCCAGGCCTGAGTAGTGCTAAATGAAGTGTTTCGAAGAACACCATGGTAAACTAGTGTATTTCCTCAAATTTATCGAAGATGTGTGCCCATCCAAGAGAACCGAAAATTTTTAATCTATTCCAAATACTTGCATTTTCATGTAATTGGTAATTAAAAACTATTTCAGTTTTATAAAAAAATTAAAAGTTAGTTTGTTAATTAACATTTTTATTCATTAATAATTATTGCATTTAAAAAAAGGAGAATTTCTGATAACCCGTTTCAAGCCTTGCACAGCTTTTGACTCTGCAGATCATGGTACACAATTAGGAAAACTTACATTTTGTAGAAATGCTGGCTGGCTTTACACACAATTGATCTGAATCTTACTTAACAAAGAGAATGCAAAACGTTGTGCTGAATATTTCTAATAATGTAGAAAATATAAAAAACTTTAGTGATACGGGAGAAATCACAAAGGGTGTCCCACAGGGTACAATTTTGAGTCCATACCCATTTCTTGTGTATGTGAATCACCTTACAGCTGACATTCAGCAAGCAGAAATGGTACTTCAAGGTAGTTATCAATGTTCTGAAAGAATTATTAAGTGGTTGTTTGAAAATTTTGAGAAAACGCGCTATACTCAACACATATTACTGAGCCTCTCAAACAATTAATTTGAACTACTTTTGTTCTTCTTATAATTGCTACTCTTGATAACAAACGAATCAACATTCTGACATATTTGGCATATTTCCAGTCAATAATGTGTTCCGGAATAATTTTATGGAGTAGCTCGCCACTTAGAAAGAAAGCATTGATTGGAAAAAGCGAGCAGTATAAATAATATTGTTGTTCACCTATGGTTATAATTTACGTACAACTTCAAACAGTTGGACATTTCTATGCACACTCACACTACATACATTCGCTAACGACATTCGTCAAAAATAATCCATCACAATTTGAGAATACCAGTGATATCTGTACCTACAACACTAAAGGCAAAAATGACCCTTATTCCCCACTAACTTAGGGCCTGCTGCTTCACTAGTCTAGACTGTATGGTCTGCCTGATTCATATTTCTTTTGTAATTCTTCAGGCTTTCCCAGCGATCGGGTGTTCTGCCGGTTACCAGCGTCGTACTTGCACGATATTTCGGTAGTGTAACTCGTTATCTTCATCAGGTGCGACCTGAGACTACTCCTCGAGCCGACCTGATCCAATATTTACGCCTATGGCCTTCCGCCTTCACCAGGCGCTCCGTCTGCGGTCCGCGCCCGCTCGCTGCTATCTTCTGGAGCTACGCTACCGAAAAAATATGTGCAAGTACGACGCTGATATCCGGCAGGACACCCGACAACCCAAGATGTCATTTTTCTTTTGCTTTAATCGAATTTATATGTTGATCACAAAGTGCAAAACATTCTAAGCTATTCACGATAATTAAGCCCATTGGTCCGAATGCACATCTGATCAAAAAGCGAATCTGGTGGCTGGAGTCTGCCTTTCGAGTTCTTGTGTCGATATTTCCACACGACTTTCATCCCCTAACACACATTTCTTTAGAAGTGAAATGTTTTCCGAGATGCTGCTTTAAATATGTTTTAACATAACGAAATATTTTCATAAAAGTAGTCATCTCCAATTTCAGCCCTTTTGCAGTTGAATTTTGGAAAAACACTGAAACGTGTATTTTTCTATTTCCAACAGAGAAGCCAAATACAAATTTTCAGAGATTTAGTTTGAAATACTTTTGTAATCAAATATTTTAATGTAAAATTTTCGTCCTATATTTGATCCCTTGGGGCTGTAATTCCCAAAAACATTGAAACATGTAATTTTTTTTAAATTTCTAACTGAGAAGTCGGAAACCAGTTTTCATAGATGTAGCTTAAAAAGGCTTTAGTAGTACTTTAATAATGATTTATTTAGGAAATAAACTTTCTCTACTATTCTACACGCTTAGTGTTTGAATCTCCAAAAATGGTGAAGCATGTACTTCTTTATTTATGACAGAGGAAACAAATACCAATTTTCGTATCTTTTGCTTCAAATCGCCTTACTAAACACATATTTTCATAACCTTTCGTCTCATACTTCATCCCCTTAGGGATGGACTTTCAAACGATCCCTTACTAAAGGATGCCTAATGTATGACACTATTTCCAGATGTCAAGTTTCTGTCCTTAGCGGCTTGCGCTGGGTGATTATGAGTCAGTTAATCAATCAGGATCTATTTCAACCCCTTAGTGGTTGAATTTCCAAAACCCGCCAGTGTAGTCGAGAGTGCTAACGCGCTGCTTCCTGGACTCGGGTAGGCGTTCCGGCCCTGGATCAAATCCGCCCGGCGGATTAATGACGAGGGCCGGTGTGCCGGCCAGCCTTCATGTGGTTTTTAGGCGGTTTTCCACATCTTGCTAGGTGAATACCGGGCTGGTCCCCACGTTCCGCCTCAGTTACACAATTCGCAGACATCTTAACACGCTCGCACTATTACATTAATTACACTCGGCGCAGACAGTAGGGGTACACTTAATTCTGGCCCGTGGGGGGGGGGTACGGGGTGGCGGCAGGAAGGGCATCTGGCCACCCCTTTCCACTAACCTTGCCAAATCCGTTCCTAACAATGCCGACCCTGCGTCAGCGCGGCACATGGCACCAGTGAAAAAAAAGTGAAAGAAAGTGGTTGAATTTCCAAAAACTCTGAAAAATAATTTTTTATTTGTAACTGAGAAGTTAAATACCATTTTTTATAGATGTAGCTCTAAAAATGTTTTAGTTGTTCTTTAATAATAATATATTTATAAAAAAAACAGTCAAGCACTATTTCACCACCATAGGAGGTATCTTTCCAAAAATGATGAAACATATATTTCTCATTTCTCACTGAGTTACCAAATACCAATTTCCGTAGTGCTAGCTTCAAAATTGTCTTAAGCGCAACACATGTTCAAAAAATTTTTCCTTACCTATTTTATCCTCTTGGAGGTAGAGTTTCGAAACATCGATTATTGAACAATGCCTACAAAGATCGAACATAGTCTCCAAATTACGGGTTTCTTTGGTCAGGGATTTGGGGTGGGTGAAGATGAGTCACTCAGTCAGTAAGAACTTTTCCTTTTAGATACAGAGATTACTGAAGTTGTCAGAGGCTCAGAAAGGAGTTCAGTGTCCCGGAAAAAGATTTTTCATCATTTTCCCAGTATCGTAAAAAGTCTCACAGGTAGCAAAGCAAGTTTCAAATCCAATCTACAATTATTTCTCCTGGAAAACTCCTTGTGTTTCAAGCACGAATTTCTATTTTAAAACTGGTAGCCGCAAAACAAGTTTTTAAGTGTAGCTACGTCTATAGAGCTAAAGAATACTGTGTTTATTAATATCAACACTAATCATGTATACATATCCCGTAAAATAACTCGTTCCACATCGTTTCGATACGAGACTGGTTCAAATGATCTATGGAAATGTTACTGACTAATTAACTAACTGTAAGTATGAACCAGAAGAAGATAGCCAGTTATGCAAAGTCCCCTGGTAAGTGCACAGTATCACATCATTAACTGGTGATGCCAAGCCAGGCCGGTGGCATTAGTGGGGCGATGCAGCCCCGTTACGGAGCGCTCTCACGATACAATCGCGTGCAGCGTTCGCGACGCGAAAGCCGCCTGCATTCCGAGTGCGGCGCAGAGAAAGCCGGCGGGCTAATGAGGCGCGGCCGGCTATTGTTGCGGGAGAGGAGTGGCGATGGCGGCGACCCACATGCCGGGCGGCAGAGGTGTGACCGGCGGGCGGAGGGCCGTAACTCTGGCCGCCCGCTAATCGAAACGAGCGTTTCATTGTCCCGCAGCGCCAGGGCCACCCTAATTGGCGGCCAGCGCTGCGTCCGCCCGGCTGACAACTTCATCCCGTGGCTCCTGACACCGCAACGAGCACTACGTCTTCACCTGTTTTCACTGCAAGTGCTTTCTGCAACGTGCCTCGTGGCGCAAGCGATAAATTTTAGCGCAATCTCCCTCAGTGTCAGCCGGTGGAAACTGTGTGAAAATCCTACTGGAGACTCAAAGGAGTTGGACAAAACTTCGAAAGCGAAACAGTATTAATTCTCGTGCAGACTGTTGCTTATAAATGATGCCGGTGGTTAAGAGGGTTTTGCGCCATTCTGCGCAAGCAAACATTTTCAGTTATTTAAAGAGATAGAGGAAAAGGCAGCAGTAACGGAGCGATACCAAGGGTGGTGCAGTTACCATACCATCTACATTATAAAGGTCCGGATAATTTATGGCCTAGTAGATGGTGTCGGAAGTTCCATGCGCCTTTACGCGGATGGTACTGTAGTATACAGAGAAGTTGCAGCATTAGAAAATTGCAGCGAAATGCAGGAAGATCTGCAGCGGATAGGCACTTGGTGCAGGGAGTGGTAACTGACCCTTAACATAGACAAAAGTAATGTATTGCGAATACATAGAAAGAAGGATCCTTTATTATAAGATTATATGATAGCGGAACAAACACTGGTAGCAGTTACTTCTGTAAAATACCTGGGAGCATACGTGCGGAACGATTTGAAGTGGAATGATCATGTAAAATTAATTGTTGGTAAGGCAGGTGCCAGTTTGAGATTCATTGGGAGAGTCCTTAGAAAATGTAGTCCATCAACAATGGAAGTGGCTTACAAAACACTCGTTCGAACTGTACTTGAGTATTGCTCATCAGTGTGGGATCCGTACCAGGTCGGGTTGACAGAGGCGATACAGAAGATCCAAAGAGCGGCGCGTTTCGTCACAGGGTTATTTGGTAAGCGTGATAGCGTTACGGAGATGTTTAGCAAACTCGAGTGGCAGACTCTGCAAGAGAGGCGCTCTGCATCGCGGTGTAGCTTGCTCGCCAGGTTTCGAGAGGGTGCGTTTCTGGATGAGGTATCGAATATATTGCTTCCCCCTACTTATACCTCCCAAGATCACGAATGTAAAATTAGAGAGATTCGAGTGCGCACGGAGGCTTTCCGGCAGTCGTTCTTCCCGCGAACCATACGCGACTGGAACAGGAAAGGGAGGTAATGACAGTGGCACATAAAAAGCCCTCCGCCACACACCGCTGGGTGGCTTGCGGAGTATAAATGTAGATGTAGATGTAGCATTATCTGATTATTATCTGATGGTTTATTCCCCTATTAGCGTAATTTATTCTTTGCTTTGGCCAGATATCTCTTAATTTATTCCACAAATTTATGACCCAACTGATACAATTTATCAACCCGTCACCCTTCCGCCAAAGTCAAAGGGCCAATAAGATCGCGGAACTACAACGTTACATGGGGCCAAGACGGTGGAAGGTGCAAGGGTCACCAAGTGGCTGAATACGTAAAGTGTTGTACGAGTCTGTCCAAGGTCATCCCTATGACGTCACTTTCCTTTGATGATTCACTCTGTCTCCCAAGAGGAAACCTGATGAATCGTGTAACAACTCATCAGGTTTTCGCTTGGGGAGGTGTCACCCATCAAGGGCAAGTGATTTCATAGGGATGACCTCGGGAATACTCATACAACAATCTATGTATCGAAAACCTTCACGAACATTTGACCGTCTGCCAGCTTGTCGTCCACAAAGTGATGATATAGTTCTGCCATCTTGTTGACCCTTTGACCTTTCAGGAAAGGGAGAGGCTAGTAAACTATGCCAACTGTGTCATAAATTAGGGTAATAAATTCAGAAATCCGAAACTAACAATGCTAATTTAATCATAAATTATGGTAATAATGTCATAAACCTGATATATATATATATATATATATATATATATATATATATATATATATATTGGAAAGGCAATGAATAAATTATGCTAGGTCAGTAATAACCGATCTGACAAGAATTGAATTATGCTGATCAGGTCATAAATAATTTGGACCCTCTTGACACAGATGTAGATGGAGTCACAAATCCACCAGAACTAGTACAGTCACATTATTGATGGCTAGCCATATATTGTTACTTGAACATAGATCGTAATGTCTCAGTAATACTTCAATCCAGCAAATGTCACTAACTGTGAAACGTCCCCTTTGAACAATTATACATGACTGTGCTTAAACTGACACACAATATTTTTAGTGCAACACAATCTGACTTTCAAAAATCCCTACAAAAAAATGGCCATGACTAACATTAACCTGTACCTTTCACAAATCACTTACCTCACAAAAATCTTGGTTACTCGAACTACTGCAATACAGCGAGCGCCATTACTGCCAGCTAAATAAAAGATTCAAACTACGGAAGGCACTAACTACTGATAGGGATAGTTAGCAAATTAAAGATTTTAATAGAGAACAAACAATGTATTTACCTTAATATCATCAAACGTCATAATATATATAGCAGTTCATGACATCCAGTCTTACAAATTTCAAAACTCCGTCATTTCTTTCCCCACATCCACCACTGCTGGTGGCTCACCTCCAACTGCGCAACGCAACGCGCTGTTCACATCCAGTTGCTGCTGCCCAACACTACAATGGCAGAGAACAATGCAAACTAGCCACAGACTGCACACAGCACAGCCAGTGATTTTCATACAGAGCGCTATGTAACGTTGCCAATAAGAAAACATAAACAACCTAATTACATAGCCCCCATGCATCCCACAAAAAATTTTACAAATTGTTTTGGGCAGTGGCCAATAATGATTGGATAAAATTTTTCATAATTACAATAACAAAGATATCAAATGCACACACTTATTGATACAATGTTCGTCAAAAGCTAAAATTTTCTCACAGTCCATAAAGACAGTCCTGATCATCCATCACAGTAAAATTGCAGTTTCTTTCTGAAAGTCTGAGCAGTAAACGAAAACGCACACGGAAGTAGTGGATTTCCATGCAGTCTTGAAGAAGTATTGTTGACATTTCACCGGAAAGACAGTGCTGACTCTCGACATGCAGACAAGTAATGAGCCACAACAGAGCAAACCCACAGCATAGTAATTTGAAGTTTTGAAGAATATTGGTAGGCAGGTCATCAAAGAGTAGACCCATTGTAGTCCTGGTAGAGATTACGGTATTGGTGGGCCATCAAAGATGCAGACCCACTATAGTCCTTGTAGAGATAATGGTATTGGTGGGCCATCAAAGATGCAGACCCACTGCAGTCCTTACACTAAAGATAACAATGCAGATAAGGGAAATGTATAATCACATCTTAATGTCTATGTAATTAAAGTGGTGCACCATAAGAAGTTATTCTACCAAACAAATTACCAAGTAGTTGAAAAGAAAATTCCGTATGCAATTCCTGTGAAGGGAAATGTCTTTTTGTGCTCCTTCGTTTTCTTTGAAGTATCACAAAATTATTATTTACTGGATCTGTAGGCATGAAATATTTATATTAATACATCTATAAAATTTTATTTTAACCAATGCTGCAGTGCAGCTAGAAACTAGACATTAAACAAAATGAGCAATCTCTCAACTAGAAAGACAATAGATGTAAAATGTCTCTCATCACTTCATTAGGCATTTTAGTAAATATCATAAATTGAGAGCTCCACAGTGTAATCATATATTTTCAAGTTTGAGCGTGTCATATTTGTGATGCTTTCTACAAAGAAATGTCAATAGCGAGGATAATGGCCTCCTTTTTTCTCCACCTGTGCCTCTGAAAGGCACACACTAATGGCTTTATTCCAGGCGACTGTCGCGCAGCTGCCCACGTAATGCGTCGTGCCCACGATGCATTACGTGAAGGTCTCTTAACTTTCTTACTGAAATATTTCCAACACCAGTTTGCAATACAGTGGCAGTCTCATATACAAAATTTCACGGGTCGAGAATTTGCGTTGCAAATGTGTAGAAACAAAATCTTACGAATACAACAGAGTTCAAAAAAATTTTCGCTGGCATTGTGATACATTCACGCATTTACACACATTTCATAACTCTTAAAGTGCGATTCTTAGTTTCCAACATCCTTTTTTCACAAGTCAGAGTCCCTAACCGCTATTCATTACTCCTTACCTTATTACACATATATGTATTCGTCGACACGTCAATCTTACGACGACACTTCAATATTTCATCATAATAAATACATAGCATAATCAAATTCCTCATATAGCATCAGCTTATTGATCATAAACATACCTCAACAGCATAATACACATCGTCGTCGTAAAAATAACATCATAACAACTCAGTCAAATCCCAAAATCGCCGTAGCTTCCTCCAATAATTTCAAAACCTAAAAAAAATTCTCTGCTCATTTCAATAGTGTCATGTACCTCAAACGTACTTTAAAATCATGATCCCATACCAAATACATCATTCAAAGCTCTCATAGTATCACAGTGGTTCCGAAAAATATATGAACAGTTCACAAAGGACAGACAAAATACAATTTCATAAGTGTGAAGTTATCCATCTGTGTAATTACGTAAACATCTGTCACTGATGTAGTACAATAAATCTTTGTCTCTCCCAGTTAAATGATCAGATAGCAGTGTAATTTATGTGTTAGAGAAATATGGTACCGATGTGTAAAGTTGTATAAGCAAATATCATATTAGCTAGGGCTCCTTGTGCTTGCCAAACACATGGTACACAAAGTAGGCGTGTACCCCCCTGAGGATTAATGTAATTATATCCTCAGGTGTTACAGATTACAGCAATGGAATGAAATGTATCACGTAAAACCTCTGTATCATTGTACTTCAAATATCTTTAAAAATAAATGTTTTAAGTACAAAATTAATCACTAAAATACGTGTACTGTAGCGCTAAACTGTGCGTCTTGTTGTAAGATAATCTCTGTGGAAGTGTCGTAGTTATCGTCCTCCGAAAGCTATGTTCTGCAGAAGTCAATGTACTTACCTCATGATAAACAGAAGTGCAATGCTTTGCGTATAGATATCTTAGTTATTACGCTTATTGCCGTGATGAAGAAAGTACTGTACTGTAACGTATTGTTGTGCTACGGAAAAGGCAGTCTCATTGTAGCTATACCACAAAAGTTACTACTAAAACATGTTTTGCTTTCCAGAATAATACAGAAAAACTGTGCACATATAAAACAGAAACACTGAAAAAGCAACACTGTAAATTGTCACTCATTAGTAGCGTCGTGATAAAATCGTGTAGCTGCCACATAAACTAACCACTGTGTCATATGCTATCTCACTGAAAGTACTTTAAATCCAGAATGTATTTTCAAGTAAACCAAAATGTTGCATTGAAATCTCATTAGAAGTACCAGTATATGTTCTAAGTATGTAAGCCTGATAGTCGTTATATAATCGTGCAACTAACAAGCAATAATGTACACACACAATAACACTGTGTCGTCTGTTCACAATAACAATGCATTCGTAATTTCTGTTTAAATAAGTCCTCTTGGTTCTTGACTGGATAGTTAACTATAAAACATAGTTGCATGTTAACAGTTTCTAAGATAGAAAAAGAGTACTAATAACGTGAAATGAAAAATTTTATAGGAAAGACTAATTTAAAAAGCAGATTATCTCTCAATAAATGGTTTTACATATGAAATGTGATGTAACCCTTTGCTCTTCCTAGTACGCAGAGTTTCAACTTTAGCGCAGTTATCATGTGGTATACGTCGGTAAAGAATACTGGAATTTTTCTCAAGGTTAGCGTCTATGTTATTTTTCCCTGAGCCAGCGGGCGCACGTGGCTGCTGCGGTGCGAATCATTGCCTGTTTCTTTGTTGGCGCCCGTCGTTATTGGGATTAGGAGACCTAACTTCTACAAATTCACCTTGTCGAGAGGGCCCTGCTCTGTTTGAATCCCGCCAGTTCTGATGCAATTCAGGTCTGTCATTACGATCATATCGTCTGTCGTCATGTCGGTAGATTCCATAGTTTCTTTCTTGTCAGTCACGTGGTGGAGAATTTCTCCCTGAATTGTAACTGCGCGCTGGACCGTTGCGTCTAAAGTTATTCTGTCTCCCTTGATAATATTTATTTTGGTTCCCATATTGTCTGTTCCTCTGATTGTCTCTGTGATAGTCACTACCGCAGAGAGATGATCTTTCCCTGTAATTATTACTACTCAGCCAACGGTTATCATACGGGTGGTGTCTGTTTTGGTCATCATTTGTGTTGTGAGAATAGCCTTGTCGTGTCCAGTTACTATTTCTTTCATCGCGGAATTGCGACGGATGTGACCTGTAATTGTTGTGTTCCTGTTTTCGCGTTCTGCGATTGTCACTGTCAATTTCTAATTCTTGTAAGAGTCCCTGAAAAGCTTCAATGTCGTCTTTGCAACGTCCTGCCAAAATAATATTTGTGGTTGCTCCGTATTTCTATGTCCCTCTTCCCGTACTGGAGCGCAAGTGTCCTCTGAAAGATGTAATTGTTGTATTACTTGTGCCAACTGATCTTGTACTTCCCGGATTTCTCTTTTGTACTGTGTATTGATTTGACTTTGATTTTGTTTGAATTTTCTAATTTGTTCATACTCTTCAGTGTCAGTGAAAGCTACAGGTCTTGTGTCGTTTAGATCATCATCTACCTTTGTAGATAAGTTAGTGAACTGATCTGAAAGTTCGGCTACTTTATCCGATAGTGAAATTATTTCCTCTGTGTGTTTTTCTGAACCAAGTTTCAGAGTGTCCATTTGTGTTGAAATCGTATCTACTGAGTCCTTTAAGTTTTCCTGAGTTTTTGCAAGTTGCGTAACCGAATCGGTTGATGCATCTGAGTCAATTTTAGCTTGCAAGGTCTCATGATTTTCATGAGCAATAATTTGCAGTTCTTTTATGGCTGCTTTGTGATTCTGTAATGCATTTTCATGCCGCAAAAAAATAGGTTGAAAATGTTCACAAATTTGTGTTTTTACGTCATTACAGGATTTTTGACATTTCGATTCAATGTTATGTAACTCAGTAGTTAAATCTTCACGTGTTTGTTCAAGTGTGATGTCTAACTTTTGAAGCTTTTGCTGTGTTTGTCTCTGATTTTGTTCCATTGTGTCTAACGTTTGAAGATTTTGTTCCATTGTGTGTAACTTTTGAAGCTTTTGCTGTGTTTGTCTCTGATTTTGTTACATTGTGTCTAACTTTTGAAGATTTTTTTCCATTGTGTCTAACTTTTGAAGCTTTTGTCCCATTTGTTGCATTAATTGTAATAACAATGCACTAGTGTCTGAAACATGTTCCTCAGTGCTATTCGGCACTGCATTTGAACCGGCAATATTCGCAGTTTGAAAAGCAGAAAATGTGTCTTGACTTATTTGAGAAAACGGTGAGGATGCAAAACCTGAATCTACAGTATTTGCAAGATTGTGTCCTGTCATTTCGGATTCCTGAGGCAAGCTGTTGCCGACCGATCGATCGATAATGCTTCCCTGTTCACTAATATTTTCACTGTCTACACCATTGTTTGCAGCCCGCTCCATTTCCCTATGTACAATTACCAAATTACTACTTTGAACATTAGTTAATTCATTACTCGGTGTCGCTAACACACTGCTTTCGTATTCACTGTCATTTCTCAGTTTATTTTGGAGCCTAGTATTACGTTTTTCACACGCCATTATTGTCACAATATTTCACACGATAACACAGAAAAGCACAATTTGAAGAGCAAAAATAAGAGAACACATTAACATAGCACTGAAAATAATATCTCGTTAATTGCAAGCGCAGCTGCGAAATACTTGCTGCAAATCTAAATGCATGCTACAACTGTTTTACTGTACAACAATGAAAAACTACAACTACAAAGGAAATTCTCTCTACAATTACGCGCTAACAATAAATTAAAGCTACACTAATTACACAAACTACAAGGAAAAAATCAGAAGATTCCAGTGAGGTATCCTCAGCTAAGGATCGACATATGAAACGTCCCCTTTGAATAATTATACATGACTGTGCTTAAACTGACACACAATATTTTTAGTGCAACACAATCTGACTTTCAAAAATCCCTACAAAAAAATGGCCCTGACTAACATTAACCTGTACCTTTCACAAATCACTTACCTCACAAAAATCTTGGTTACTCGAACTACTGCAATACAGCGAGCGCCACTACTGCCAGCTAAATAAAAGATTCAAACTACGGAAGGCACTAACTACTGATGGGGATAGTTAGCAAATTAAAGATTTTAATAGAGAACAAACAATGTATTTACCTTAATATCATCAAAAGTCATAATATATATAGCAGTTCATGACATCCAGTCTTACAAATTTCAAAACTCCGCCATTTCTTTCCCCACATCCACCACTGCTGGCGGCTCACCTCCAACTGCGCAACGCTACGCGCTGTTCACATCCAGTTGCCGCTGCCCAACACTACAATGGCAGACAACAATGCAAACTAGTCACAGACTGCGCACAGCACAGCCAGTGATTTTCATAAAGAGTGCTACATAACGTTGCCAATAAGAAAAAATAAACAGCCTACTTACAACTGTCTCATTTAAGGGGAGTTGGAACGCCCTATCCCGACAACGTTAAATTTAGTGTCTTGGCTTCCCTGTATTTTAGGAACCACTTTAGCCATTAACATGAAACTTTTACAGGACATTAAACTGTATGTTCTGAGTCTAATGAACTACAGTAATTGCATTTCAGCCACTGGTTTCGGAAATACAATTTCTTAATTCCATGGTTGAAATTTTTTGTATTTTTTGTGCGTTACCCTAAATAATTTTAATTGTAGATAACATTATGTTCTTCTTCTAGTTCAGTAGACTCAAGATATATATGTTATTACTGCCTGAAAAATTGAATACTCTACTCGAAGTGGTTTCTGAGATTTAGGGGAAAATTCAACAGCAGATATAAATGTTCAGGAACGGTTTCTAAAATTTCAAAAGACTGCAACGCACTTAATATATGTTTAATTTTTTTATTTTTCGTCACTCAGGAGCACCCTCCGCCATACTGTATATCATCCTCGTGACATTTTTCCAAGTTTTTTCTTCTTTTCTTCTTTCTGGACTCCTTAGTGGCCAACTGTGCTGCATACTCAGCTATATCAATTCGAACCTTGTCCATCCGTTCAAGTTCTCTGATGTAGTTTGCTCCAGGATTAATTCCCATGTGCTGTAGCACATTCACCCCACGAATGTTGCATCATTAAAAGAAATAACAGCACCACTGACCCCCCGCTTTAGTGTCTTCCTTCCAACAAAACATTTTTTGGTAAGCGAGTCCATGTAAGATTATTGAACGACTCATTTGGATTGTGAATCTGACCATGCAGCCACTTCTTCAGTAATTCAGGATTTTCCAGACCTCTGTAAATAGGTTTTATGATATCCATGACTGATGCTGGGATGGAATGTTTATGGCTGTGGGAATTGTTTGAGTACTGGGCATGGCAGTAATTGTACCATGAATCAGGTCCAGGAGGGCAAAGATGGTGTACTGGTTTTCATGACTTGAAAATCTATGGAAGAAGGTAGCCCATACTCCCTGCTTCATTTTCTACAAATCCTTAGTATTATTTTTAATGGTCATCCCATAATACTGCTGTAGTTCATCAATCATTTTGTCTGTCAGCCTGCCTCTTATGGTTTTACCATCAGAAAGTTTCTTGTGTCTTAAACTTCATTTCAACTTCCTCAACCTGGTGCCCATCCTCTTCTGGACATTCCCAATACAAGCACGTAATTTAACCTATAAAGGTTAAAAACATAGCACTCCACAGCCTTCTATATAAAACATTACCGATTTTATTAGATCTTGAAGTAATGCACGTAAAAACATTTTCAACCTTGTGAGTTTACAAGTGATATATATCGGAAAATTGCTAATTTTATAATGAGACAAAAATTCGAAAAGTTGAAAAAAAATTTCCGTTCTAGCTCCCCTTATGTTTCAAATGACACGTCAGAACATCTCCAAAGCTGTACCTTCCACAGTGAAACAGTGAGGACCAAAGTCGCTTGAACATTAGGGGGCTACAACATGCCACGAGCAACTTCCTATGAATACTATAGTACACTATTGTGGGGAAATCGAGGCTTCTAAACAAAAAGAACAAAAAATTACTCAACCACAGAAGGCATAACGCTAATACCACGTAACACAGCCTGTAGTCGTGATACAGCCTTCATTCTACAGGAAAGAGAATCCACAAGATTCTTCAGATGTACCATACACAGCTGAGGCAGAGCTACCAAACTGCAGGGGTGTTGATTGCTATGTTCATTCGCTCTTCCAAATAATCGCAAACAGTTTCTATAGGTTTAATATTCTGTGCTTTTAGCAGACTAATCTACGTGTAAAGCTGTACCCAGCAAGCCTTCTTCCGATGTGTACCACTGTCACAGATTTTCCTGTTCCACTCGCATATGATTCGAACGATAGCTAGAAGCCTCCGTGTGGGCTAGAATCTCTAATATAATCTTCATGGTATTTTCGCGAGATGTGCGTAGGAGGAGGCAATGTATTGGTTAGCTTTTCCAGAAATGTACGCTCTCGAAACTTTCTCAGTGGACCATAACGTGACGCAGAATGCCTCTCTTGTAGCGTCTGCCACTGGAGTTGCTGACCACGCAGCCTTGTTCAAAACTTTAAAATCTCCGTGACTCTTTCGGCATACTAAATGAGTCTGTAACGAATCGTGCTGCTCTTCTTTGGATCTTCTCTATTTCCTCTATGAGTCCTATCTGGTAGGCATCCCATACTGACGAGCAATATTCAGATACTGGTCGAATGAGTATGTTGTAAGCTGCTTCCTTTGTCGACGGACTACATTTCTTGAGGGTTCTTCCAACGAATCCCAGTCTGGCCTCCGTCTTACCAGCGATTAATTTTATACGGTCGTTCCATTTCAGTTCGCTCTGTACACATTCTCCTAGACTTTTTATGAAAGTAGGTGCTTCTATTAGTTGTTGTGAAATTTTTCAATGACACAATAAAGAGTCTTTCTGTCTATTTATTCGCTATACGTCACATTTGTTTACGATGAGGGTCAAGACAACTCTACAATTCAGAACAAGACGTACATTAACAAATTAAGGGATAACGGACGTGATAAAATTGGAGAATGAACAAATGATTGGCTATGCTGATTAATGGGGCCATGTTAATAAAAAACATACCCCTTTTAAGTGGCCTCGTATAAGTATTTGCAGTTTAGACACTCTATCCGATGCATCGCCCAAGAATTTCTCAAACTCTTATTACGTAGCGAAGCCCCAAGGCACACTTTACGAACTCTAAAAATTACATACCACTATGTGTAACAAACTGCCTGTTGGCTTCTTTCTCAGGTTCTTCGGCCGACGTCCGTCTCATGATTTTTCTGACGTTGTATATGCAACATCGGTTTGCTGCACAATCCGTGAACATATTAACAGTTCGAATGTAATAAATTTCGTTGAGAAGGAACATATTCTATCCACATATCAGCACGGTATTTGGAAGGTATCGCTCGTCTGAAACGCAACTTGCCCTTTCCTCACAAGAGATCCTGCGAACCACGGATGGTGGGCAACAAGCGGATACCATGTTCCTAGATTTCCTTAAAACACTTGACAGGTGCCACACTGCCGACTATTAACGAAGGTACAAGCATACGGAATAGGTTCCCAGTTATGTGAGTGGCTCGAAGACTTCTTAAGTAATAGAACCCAGTATGTTAACCCCGACGACGAGTGTTCATCAGAGACAAGGGAATCGTCAGGAGCTCCCCAGGGAAGTATGGTAGTAGCGCTGTTATTCTCTGTACACAGAAATGATCTGATGGACATGGTGAACAGCAATCTGCGCTGTTTGCTGATGATGCTGTAGCGTACGGGAAGGTTCCGTCGTTGAGTGACGTAGGAGGATACAGGATGACTTAGACATAATTTCTAGTTGGTGTGACGAATGACAGCTAGCTCTAAATGTAGACACAGGTAATTTAATAGAGCCTACTAGCAGAAACGAACCCATAGTATTCGAGTACAGCTTTAGTGGTGTGGTGCTTCATACGGTCACGTCGATTAAATATCAATGTGTACCGCTGTAAGGCAATATTAAATGGAATGAGCATGGAAGAATTAGAGAAGGCGAATGGTCGGCTTCGGTCTATTGGGGGAATTTTAGGAAAGTGTGGTTCATCTGTAAAGGAGACGGCATGTAGGTCACTAGTGCTACCCACTGTTGAGTACTGTTCGATTATTTGGGAACCGTACCATGGTGAATTAAAGGAGGATATGGAAGCAATTCAGAAGTGGGTTGCTACACTTCTTACAAGTAGGTTCGAACAACATGCATATGCTACGGATATACTTCGGAAACTAAAATGGGAATCACTGGTGGCAAGGCGACATTCTTTTTGAGGAGCTCTTTTTAGAGAACCGGCAATTGAGGCTGACTGCAGGGCGATTCTACTTCCGCCAACGAACATTTCGTGTAAAGACCAGAAACATAAGAATAGAAAGATTAGAGCGCGTACGGAGGCATATAGACAGTCGTTTTTCGATTGCTCTATTTACGAGTGGAACAGGAAAGGACATGACTAGTAGTGGTAAAGGGTACGCTTGCCATGCATAGTACGTGGTCTAGCGAAGAACGTGTGTAGATATAAATGTAGATGGACATGTAGAAACGCCAGTAGGTATCAAATTTGTAAGGAATACTATTCATTCATTCACTGAAAATACTAGTGATCTCCCTAATAGACAGTAATAAGGAGCGATGACCAGCTTTTCCAGAGAAGGAAAATCCTTGGAAGATAAGGTCGCCGGGAATGCGTTCCCTCGCCCCACACACAGCGCCTTCCCGCGGCGGCCGGTAGCGGCGACCACCCGTCACGTGGGTGCTCGGGAGCCGGTACACCGCACCGGACCGGCGGCCGTACACTCCTAATTAGCAAATGTTGACAGTGGCCCGCTGTTTGTCGTCGGGGGGCAACAAGAATGGCCGTCTATTTGCTGAAGGAAAGAGACAAGCGGTACGGTCACTGGTCGCTGCAAAGTGTGGAGCACGCGGCCGTCCTTGAGGGGAACCTCAGCTCCGTGGCGGCGCATGTCCATGCTTCTATCACCACCTTCTTGGACTGCGAGCGAAGGAGTATAACTTTTCAACGTCCCGGCGGCAACGAGGTCATTAGAGACGGAACACAAACTAGTATTACGGAAGGATGGAGAAGGAAATTGGCCGTTTCCTTTTAACCATCCTAGCATTTGCCACAACCGATTTAGGAAAATCACGGAAAATCTAAATCTGAATTATCGAACAGGGATTTGAACCGTCGCTTTCCCGAATGGGAATCCAATGGGAAAACCACTGAGCTACCTCGTTCAGTGACTAAGTCAACTCTTTCCGTAGCATTTCCGACCAGTATCTACGTTTGTACGCCGAAAGAAAATCGTTAACAACTGGCAGCACTGTTGCCAGCTTTTAATGGCGAAGAGCAAATGGCTGCTGGTGAGAGTAATCGTAGTCTACAGAGCTAAGACATCGCTGGAGCGTTGTCCCATAGAGACGTTTAAAATACCAAGTTGTTTGACTGGTTGAGGATGATGCGTGAAGCACTTACGAGAAGCCCACTTCCACTGTACAGACGAAGATACCAGGTTTGATTTTCTTGGTTTATTTTACAACTATATCACGAAATTTAGGATCTACGGCCGTAACCATTTCTTTCTTCTACATTTGCCTTGTAGTGTGTCCGTAGTTGCTGAATAATTCCTACACTGCGGTGACACGAGCCATGGGATAGAGATATGCACGCATACAAGTGACAGTGGTATCGTGTACACAAGGTATAAAGGGGCACTGAACTGGTGAAGCTGTAATTTGTACTCAGGTGATTCATGTGAAAAGGTTTCCGACGTGATTTTGGCCGCAAGACGGAAATCAGCAGCCTTTCAACGCGGAGTTGTATGTGGACACGGAATATTCTGTTTCGGAAATCGTTAGAGAATTCACTATTCCGAGATCAACTGTTTCAAGAACGTGCCGAGAACACCTAATTTCAAGCATTACCTCTCCCCACGGACAACGCGGTAGACGACGGCCTTCACTTAACTGAGAGTAGCGGCGTTTGCGTAGAGTTGTCAGAGCTAGAGACACTGAACACTACGCGAAATAACCGCAGATATCAATGTGACATGTACAAGAAACGTATCCGTGAGGCCAGTGCGCCGAAATTTGGCGTTAATAGGCTATGGCAGCAGACTATCGACACGACTGCCTTCGTTAACAGCAGACATCGTGTGCAGCACCTCTACTGGGCTCGTGACCACATGGATAGGAGTGTAGATGACTAGAAAACCGTGGCTTGAGTCCCAATTTCAGTAGGTAAGAGCTGACGGTAGGGTTCGAGTGTGGTGCGGACCCCACGAAGCCGTGGATCCAAGTTGTCAACAAGGCACTGTGCGTACTGGTGGCGACTCCATATTGGTATGGGCTGTGTTTACGTGGAATGGACTGGGTCCTCTGGTCCAGCTGAACCGACCATTCGCTAGAAATGATAATGATCGACTAATTGGACACCATTAGCAGCCATTCATGGACTCCGTGTTCCCAAACAACGATGGAATGGTTGGATGACAATGCACCATGTCACCGGATCACAATTGTTTGCTGTTGGTTTGAAGAACATTCTGGACAATTCGAACGAATTATTTGGCGACAAAGATTCACGACATGAATTCCATCGAAAATTTGTGGAAGACAATGGATATATGAGGTCATGCACAAAGTCCTACACGTGCAGCAATTGTGGACGGCTATAGAGGCAACATGGCTCAATATTTCAGCAGGGGACTTCCAATGACTTGCGTCCACCCCACGTTGAGGTGCTGCACTATGTCGGGCAAAAGGAGGCCCGACACGATATTAGGACTTTTGTCACCTCAGTGTAAGGTACTATAGATCCTTCTATGCAACTATTAAAACTCCATATCTATGTTACCGTCTGCGTTCTGCCCTATTGACTTAAAATATCGTTAGTGGTGCTGAATACCAGAATTTTACTATTTTCATCGTACAAAAAAAAAGGTTGAATTTAAAGTCCCATCAACATCAAGGTCGTTAGAAACGGAGCACAAGCTCAGATTGTGTCAAGCATGGGGAAGCAAATTTGCCGCGGCCTTTCAAAGGGACCGTCACAGCATTTACCACGAGCGATTTATAGAAATCACGGAAAACATGAGCCTGGATGGCCGAAAACGGCTTTCAGCCATCAACCTCCCGAATGCGAGTCCAGTGCGTTAACCACTCAGCCACTTCGCCTGGTTTTTTATCATACAGAGCGGGCTTTCGAATCCGGCTTCTGTATTCTTGGCGATTTTTGTTACATGATTATTTGGGTCAGTCGGCAGGCACTTAAATAGAAGTGGGGGGGGGGGGTGGATACCAAACAAAGCGTCAGAATTTTGTTTATGTTTAGAATGTCTGTACTGTAGAATACGAGTTTTCTACCTCGAGAATTTGTGGTAATTTAGGGGCGTCTGAAAAAGCACGTAGTTTTGATACTTTTTCAGTTTGTCTCTATATATTTTTTCCCTTGCATCCTATGACAAAATACACTTAAATCTTTCCGTAGAGCATTAAATTTCGTACGATTTGTAATGGTTACACCTCATTTTACACCGACTTTTACAACACACAGAACTTTAAAAGAACGGTAAATTTCTCGAATCTTCAAAAAACTGTAAAAATTGCGCCTCTTGGCATTATGGCTTTAATTTTACAACATTTGTGAAAATCATAATGGCATATCTCTCTAACGCTCAACGTTTATCATCCCAAGAAGTGCCTCGTTCAACGCCCCCTCTCCCCGCCCCCCTCCCTCCGTCCCATGAATGGGTTAGAGAATTCCATGCTGCCACCATCATCCTCCATCGCTGACTCGCTATTGGTGAAAAGGTAGTATTGTGGCCTAATTGCTGCGCTATGGATTTTGTATTTGTATCCTAATGAAAAACTTCATTAAAGCCAATCTGATGTGGTACAGGAACCTGCACTTCGAATATGTCAAAGAACTTCCCTGCTTCCATTCAGCAGAACATCTCAACTGTGCTAAGGGTTCATATCCGGTACTACAAGGACATGCTCTGTCTAAACGACAAAATGGATCTTCATGAATTTCACAAATTCACGGGTGAAGGACGCTGTAACATCCAAAAAATGGCTCTAAGCACTATGGGACTTAACATCTAAGGTCATCAGTCTCCTAGACTTAGAAACTACTTAAACTTAACTAATCTAAGGACACCACACACATCCATGCCCGAGGCAGAATTCGAACCTGCGACCCTAGCAGCAGTGCGGTTCCGGACTGAAGAGCCTAGAACCGCTCGGCTACACCGGCCGGCTGTAGCATTCCTTGTGGATCTGTTCAAACATGACCATACAACAGACTCTAATGACGGCGGTGAGGATTTATGGCCGGCCGCTGGTGGCCGAGCGGTTCTGTCGCTTCAGTGTGGAACCGCGCGACCGCTACGGTCGCAGGTTCGAATCCTGCCTCGGGCATGGATGTGTGTGTTGTCCTTAGGTTAGTTAGGTTTAAGTAGTTCTAAGTTCTAGGGGACTAATGACCTCAGCAGTTGAGTCCCATAGTGCTCAGAGCCATTTGAACCATTTGAGGATTTATGAAGGGCAACCCCACGGTCACTGCATAACGGATAACGTATTGTTTCGATCGATCTTCTGTATTGCATGCCTCATCCACTTGTAAACAAATATTCTTGTTCACTGAGGTACGTTCAGGAACATCTGAACAACTTGGAGATATGAGGTTTTCTCGTGTAACCAGGGTTCTCTGAACAGTCACCATTCCTTTGGCTAAGAAGGCAGTCCCTCCTACCACCATAACAAATGATTGGGAAGGGGTGAACAGTTATTTAGCTCGAGCAATTGGCATGGTGAGAAAATTTTGAAGATGTGAAGTTCAAACGAAATAATTAGGTTCTTGTTCCAGCCTTAGTTTCATATGCCCTGAAAAACTCAGACAGAAGAGAAACAGACAAACCACTTACTCTATTCCAACGATTTTACGTTGTCAAGCGATCTGATGAAACGCTGAGAGTGTTGTTAAAATTTGAGATTATAGTCTTTCTAATGGGTTTCTTCACTGAGAACGGTTCTACAAGGGCCCAAAGCCAGCGTTATATGCACTGTTCACTCCAGAAGGAAGAAGCGAATCTTGGGATACAGGAATGCGTAGTAACTGATTGTGGACACCTTCTACATGAAGTTCTAAGGAGTATGACAACAACAGTCACGTTCGAGTTGGTTTGCAAGACATATATAGACTACGTGCAAATGCTATTTGGAAGCAATGTCATAGTAGCTTTTGACAGGTATCCTAGTAGCACCCGTTACCAAAGAACGAAAGCAACAGCGTTATTGCACTCAATCACAAAATTAGTCATCTCCAAAGCAACAACTGTTATAGTGCAACAAGATTTGTTTATAAAACGTTATCAATAACAGGAACTTCACTTCCGTGCTGATAACTGAAATGGCAATAAGGGGCTTCGTAGATAAGCAAGCAACAGAGGATGCTGATGTTTTGATAGTGAACACTGCTTTATCAAAGTTGCTGACTGTGATAGTGTTACCATCGAAGATGATAACGTACATATCCTGTTATTGGTGACAGAATTAGCCTCTTCTCTAAATAACATCTCTTTCTAGAACAGTGACAGGGATAACTCTCCATACATGCTGCATTCATCATCATCATGCGAATTCAGTGTACAAGTTATTCTTTCTCTTCATGCAGGAATCTGGTGTGACACTACTTTCTTTTCCTTCAGACAAGAAAAGAACAAACTCAGAACCATTTACGAGACAAACCAAGGTATTTTCAAACAATTTTCAAACAACCAGACGCAACAGCAAGCGCAATTTATGAAGCATGGGAAGTATTTCTTATTACATTGTAAGATGGAGACAAAAACAGGGTACAGTGGACGACCTTTCCCACCGACAATTCTCGAAATCTGCGACGCAACCCAAGTTCCAACTTGCAACACAGCCGCCTTCTCGAGACGTCATCTTTTCCTACCTACCTGTAATTACAGGCACAGCTGCGAAAATAAAGTAATTTCGTCAGTTTGGGGCTTGACGTTACCAACAAGAGGAATGATTTTCATAACAACAACTAAAAATGCAGCTCAACACTCCGTGTATGTGTGTATTGAACTGGGGACCGAGAAACGACAGAGAGGCTTCGTCCCGGCCGAAGCCCTCAGTGGTACACAACCCCACAACAGGCTACAGCAGTCCACTCACCCCGCCGCAGACCCACAAGGAACGCAGGGTTATTGTGGAGTTCGGTCCCCAGTGGACACCCCCCACCCCCAGGTCTCTCCACCAGACCCCCCTCCCATACCCCCCCCCCCCCCGGAACGTCCCATTCCAGACGAGTGTAACCCGAATGTTTGCGGTGCGGTGTAGAGTAATTATGCTGTACGCATACGTGGAGACAGTGTCTGCGCAGCAATCACCGACATAGTGTAACTGAGGCGAAGTAAGGGGAACCAGCTCGCATTCGCCGATGCAGATAGAAAACCACCTTAAAAACCTGCACACCGGACCTCGACACTAATCCGTCGGGCAGATTGGTGCCGGGGACCGGCACGCCTTCCCGCTCGGGAAGCAGCTTGTTAGACAGCACGGGTAGCCAGGCGGGCGCTTAACATTCCTTACTGACAATCATTTCTTGCTTAAGACATTATTCTGCTCATATATGAGAGTAATCACCAGTGTCGAACCACGGGGGAATCCTAACCGACATCAGCGCTGAAGAGGAAGAAACTGAGACCCTATTCTTGAAGTCTGAGGGTATTTCGCCTGTTTTGTCATGACTGGCTCTCCCAAGGCTGTCAGTAGTTCTAATGGAATGTTATCTATTCCCGGGGCCTTGTTTCGACTCAGGTCTTTCAGTGCTCTGTCAAACTCTTCACGCAGTATCTTATCTCCCATTTCGTCTTCATCTACATCCTCTTCCATTTCCATAATATTGTCCTCAAGTAAATCGCCCTTGTATAAACCCTCTATATACTCCTTCCACCTTACTGCCTTCCCTTCTTTGCTTAGAATTGGGTTTCCATCTGAGCTCTTGATATTCATACAAGTGGTTCTCTTCTCTCCAAAGGTCTCTTTAATTTTCCTGTAGGCAGTATCTATCTTACCCCTCGTGAGATAAGCCTCTACATCCTTACATTTGTGTTCTAGCCATCCCTGCTTAGCCATTTTGCACTTCCTCATTTTTGAGACGTTTGTATTCCTTTCTGCCTGCTTCATTTACTGCATTTTTATATTTTCTCCTTTCATCAATTAAAGTCAATATTTATTCTGTTATCCAAGGATTTCTATTAGCCCTCGTCTTTTTACCTACTTGATCGTCTGCTGCCTTCACTAGTTCATCCCTCAGAGCTACCCATTCTTCTTCTACTGTATTTCTTTCCCCCATTCCTGTCAATTGTTCCCTTATGCTCTCCCTGAAACTCTCTACAACCTCTGGTTTAGTCAGTTTATCCAGGTCCCATCTTCTTAAATTAGCACCTTTTTGTAATTTCTTCAGTTTTAATCTACAGTTCATAACCAAATGTCTTACAATTTAAAACCTGGTTCCTAAATCTCTGTCTTACCATTATGTAATCTATCTGATACCTTTTAGTATCTCCAGGATTCTTCCATGTATACAACCTTCTTTTATGATTCTTGAACCAAGTGTTAGCTATGATTAAGTTATGCTCTGTGCAAAATTCTACCAGACGGCTTCCTCTTTCATTTCTTCTCCCCAATCCATATTCACCTACTATGTTTCCTTCTCTCCCTTTTCCTACTGACGAGAATTCCAGTCACCCATGACTATTAAATTTTCGTCTCCCTTCACTACCTGAATAATTTCCTTTATCTCATCATACATTTAATCAATTTCTTCATCATCTGCAGAGCTAGTTGGCATATAAAGCTGTACTACTGTAGTAGGCGTGGGCTTTGTGTCTACCTTGGCCACAATAATGCGTTCACTATGCTGTTTGTAGTAGCTTACCCGCACTCCTATTTTTTTATTCATTATTAAACCTACTCCTGCATTACCCCTATTTGATTTTGTATTTATAACCCTGTATTCGCCTGACCAAAAGTCTTGTTCCTCCTGCCACCGAACTTCACTAATTCCCACTATATCTAACTTTAACCTATCCATTTCCCTTTTTAAATTTTCTAACCTACCTGCCCGATTAAGGGATCTGACAATCCACGCTCCGATCCGTAGAACGCCAGTTTTCTTTCTCCTGATAACGACGTCCTCTTGAGTAGTCCCCGCCCGGAGATCCGAATGGGGGACTATTTTACCTCCGAAATATTTTACCCAAGAGGATGTCATCATCATTTAATCATACAGTAAAGCTGAATGCCCTTGGGAAAAATTACGGCTGTAGTTTCCCCTTGCTTTCAGCCGTTCGCAGTACCAGCACAGCAAGGCCGTTTTGGTTAATGTTACAAGGCCAGATCAGTCAATCATCCAGACTGTTGCCCCTGCAACTACTGAAAAGGCTGCTGCCCCTCTTCAGGAACCCTACGTTTGTCTGGCCTCTCAAAAGATATCCCTCCGTTGTGGTTGCACCTACGGTACGGCCATCTGTATCGCTGAGGCATGCAAGCCTACCCCCCAACGGCAAGGTCCATGGTTCATGTGTCTTATATGAGATTATTTGTCTCAGCGCCATCTAATTCCCTTCAGGTGTTTTTAAAAGTTAATACCTGCGTTTCTCGCCACTTTCACGCAGTCCTAGCAGAAGTTAACATCCCGTGTAGATTAGGTGAGCGTTCCATTCTTGATACTAAGCGTTGACCGTTATTATTTTGAAAACATTGTACACTAAACTTGTCGTAACTTCACATACTCCACATCTCAGCACACTTTCCATCAGCTACAGTATTTGTTTATTAGTGAGACACATGTCTGTGACCGCAGGTCCATCTACACCGTTTCCTATTGGTGCTCGGATTTTTATCTTCAGTTTGACTATTGAGTTGTTCGCTTCGTCTGGTTTTTACATGGTTTCAGTATTAACTAAGGTGATTACCACTGTGGCTTGTGATTCTCACTAATGTGTACTCTACTGCATTTTTAAGTTAAGAACGCAAAGCTCGTTATTACTGTATTGCAACAGAGACTATCTTTTACGTGGAACGTGGAATCACTGTTGCTGCACCAGGCCTGAGAAGAACGGGGCAATTTTCACATCATCAGAGATTATAAAGACACAGTTAGTCTTTTCGCATCCAAAACTTGTAAGGGGTGGGTCATAACTCTCCATTACATTGAAAACAATATAGTCAATTTAACGCTATTCTTTGCATTGTGTAAGCACTCATACATCGATTTTAACAGTCTGAGGGCGAAACAGGGGATCGTGATTCTAAGAGTTGTTGTGAGACGAGATCTGTCTGTGAAAGTGGAACTACTAGTGTCGGTCGAGAGCTCGGGGACAAAAGACATGTCACGCTGCCCTCGCGCCAGTGGTGGCAGATCTTACCACACTCAAGGCCTGATTTCATTTATATAGCCAAGAAAGATTTACATGGCTTAACTACGCTTGAAGATGGAATGCAAGGAAAAATTCGCAAGCATAATACAAAAGCAATTGCAGGGTTAGGCTCGTGATTTTTAGTCCGAGTTTGCAAAATCCCATGTTTGGATTGACGGTTAAAGAAACCTCCTTATCCTCCAAATAATAATAATTATTTTCCACAACTATTAATATATAAATGCTGTGGTTACTAAATGTAAATGTAAGTTTGAAATTGAAATAATTTGTTAACCTGGCACCCAGCCATTATTGGTACCTATGTTATTGTAACTGTCATTGTCTATTATTGGTTATGGGTTATGATGATTCTGAAGTTTTAAATAGACTTATGTAGTAGTTAATACGACCCAAACAAACTCCTGTTTATTAAATTAATTGTTAGTAACAATAAGCTTTAGCCGCTGATGCTGCATGCTGCATGCTGCAGCGAATTGCTGTAAACCACGTGGAAAAACGCAGTCATCTAAAGAGATGAGTGCAAAACTTAGGGCCAAAACAGAGACAATGACGCACCACAACATGTCATGTACTCTAATCCAAAAAATTCCGTTGCGTAAATCAGACCCTATATCACTTCATGTTCAAAAACGCAGTCAAATAGGTTAGGTTTTCACTGTTACAGGTCATTTGGTCCCGGAGTTTTTCATGTTGAAATAAGCAGTCAGATCTCTTCTTCGGTTATCAACCCACAGGTTGGTTGGCAGCAGCACGCCATTCCGTTCTTTTGTCAACTTTCTTCTTCATATCTGCATAGGTCTGGCACCCGATGTCATTTATTACTTGTTGAATGTAGCTTAATCTAGGTCGTCCTCGGCGAGTTCTTCCTTCAATGATTCCTTCTAATATTCTCTTAATGAAATTGTTATGCCGTAAAATGTGACCTATGAAGGTTATTCTTCTTTTCTGTATATTTCGCCAAAGAGATCTGTTTTCTTTCACTCTTCTGAGGACATCTTCGTTTGTAGCCTTGTCTCGCCAGCTGATTTTTTCCATTCTCCGGTAGCACCACATTTCGAATGCCTCTAATCTTCTCTTTTCTTCTTTTCCACTAGTCCAAGTTTCACATCCGTAAAGGGCTGTACTCCACACATAGGTTTTCATGACTCTCTTTCTTACGTCTAAACTAACATTTCTACTCGTCAGTAAGTTTCTTTTTCCATTGAATGCTATTTTGGCAAGTTGTATTCTGTTTTTAATGTCACTTTTGCTCCTTCCATCTGCTGTTATTTTGCTACCTAAGTAGTTAAATTCTGTAACCTGCCCTAGTTTCTCTCCCTTTATTGTTATTCGTATGGGTTCATTGTAGTTCAGGGCGCCACTTACCATCACTTTAGTCTTTTTCTTATTTATTTTCATTCCATACTGTTCTTTTAAGGTGTTTTCCATTTCATTGAGTGCGGCTTCTAAATCTTCTTTCCTTTCTGTAATTATGGCGATATCATCTGCATATCGCAACATATCTATTTTCATTCCGTTAAGTTTTATTCCTACTTCAATATTCTCTCTTATTTTATCTATTGCTTCTTGGATATATGCGTTGAAAATTACTGGAGATAGTGGGCATCCCTGTCTCACTCCTTTCCTTATTCTTGCTGTTTCTTCTTTGTTTTCCTTCTTAACTAAGGCTGTTTCATTTTGGTATATTTTAAAGATTATCCTTCTGTCATTATATTTCAGACCAGCCTTCTTCAGAATTCTAAACATTTCTGGCCATACAACATTGTCAAATGCCTTTTCGAGGTCTACGAAGGCTATAAATACTTGTTTGTTTTTGGAAATTTGTTTCTCAATTATTAGTCTTAAAGATAAGATTGCTTCCCTCGTCCCTACACCGCTTCTAAAACCGAATTGGTCTTCACTTAGAGTGCTATTCAATTGGTTTTCAACTCTTTTCAAAATTATTCTTATTAGAATTTTTGATGCGTGTGAAAGAAGACTGAGTGTTCGATGGTTTTCACAGTCCATAGTAGATGCTTTCTTAGGTATGGGGAATATGATGCATTTCTGATAGTCTTCAGGAACTTCACCTGTTTTGTATATTTTCTGTATGAGTTGCAGTAATGTAGCTTTCATTTTGTCTCCTGATTTCTTAATTAGTTCAGAAGGTATATCATCAACACCTGCCGCTTTCTTATCTGGTAGTTCTTTTAGTGCTTTTTCAAATTCATCTTTCAGAATTGTGTCCCCTAGTTCTTCTTTCTCTACTTCTTCGCTTAATTCTATCATATTATCTGTTAGAGGGTCTCCTTGATATAGCTCTTCAATGTATTCTTGCCATCTCTTCAGCGTGTCATATCCAAATAGTACCTTGCCCTCTTTGTTCTTTATAGTTCCTGAAGATTTTACTTTCCGTTTAGCAAAGTTTTGTTTTATTGTTCTGTAGGCCAAGTCAGTTTTTCCTTTAACCATGTTTTCCTCCACCTCTTTACAAATGCTGTTGAGGTAATTTTCTTTTGCTTTCCTAGATTCTCTGTTTATTTGGTTTCTAAGCTTTCTATATTTGTTTTCGCTTTGCTCGTCAGAGGCATTTTTGTATAGTCTTCTTTCTTCCATTAGACAAATTATTTCAGGTGTTATCCACTCTTTCCTGTTTACAGGTTTGGCTTTCCCAATAAATTCTTCTGCTGCTTTATGTATGCCTTCTTTGATTTGTTTCCACTCCTCGTTAGTACTCCCGGGAATAATGTTTGATGCCATCTCATCAGTTTTCCGTGCATAAGGGATCACTAGTTCTTCAGACTTTAGGTTATCTCTGTTCCATACTTTGTTCGTTTTTCTCTCTAATCGCTTGAGTTTGAGTAAGCATTCCATCATTACAAGGTTGTGATCACTATTAATATCCGCAGACGGGTAGCTTCTGCAATCCTTGATTTGGTTTTTAAAACGCGATTTTACTAATATATAGTCGATTTGGTGTCTTCTAGTATCTCCTGGGGCTTTCCACGTGTACCTTCTTCTTTTATGGTGGTTGAAAAGGGAGTTCGCTATGACCAACTTGTTTTTGGCACAAAATTCAATTAGCCGGCTTCCTCTTTCGTTCCTATCTCCTAGACCATATTTCCCTACAATTCCGTCAACTTTCTCTTCTCCAACACTAGCATTCCAATCTCCCATTATAATTAAGTTCTCTTCACCTTTAACATAATTTATAACTTTGTTGATGTCTTCATACACTGTTTCTATTACATCGTCTTCTTCTGCCGATGTCGGCATATAGACTTGTACTATTACCGTGTTCTTTGGTTTGGTTCCAATTTTGACTAGTATTATCCTAGAGTTAAATTGCACATATCCTGTGACTAGATTCCCGAGTTTTCCTTTTAGAATTATTCCAACTCCACCGATTCCAGTTGTTCCTTGGTTAGTACCTGTATGAATGATACGATAATTTCCTGATCTGAAGTCTCCTGGTTCAGGCCATCGCATCTCAGATATTCCTATTATGTCTGTTCCCATTCTGTCCATCTCTAGTTTGAGGTTCTCTAATTTCCCGCATTGGAGGAGTGTTCTTACATTCCATGTTGCTATTTTTAGTGTATTCTTCAACTTTGCCTGACCTTCCATTGTCCCCACCCGGAGTGGGGTGCACAGTGTTATGCACGTTAGATTCCTTTTACTGATAGCTCAGATTGCTTATAGAATCCATTTTCACTGAGGAACACAGGTATATTGGCTTTAGCTACGTTACATATTGGTTGCACATACGTCACAACGTGCTCAACTAGATGAAATCGCAATGTCCACGTCTTGACGTCCAGCGACGCCTGCCTGACATGATCGAGTCGCTTCAACGTGCGTTATCGAACTCGTATTGCAGAAGAGTTGGCATTGTTTACTTTATTTTGCACTAAATCCAACAGCTAACTAATTTCAAAACTTATATTTTCCTACGCGGTGTTGCGACGGACAAGAAAAGAGCGTGAATGTGAAACGTCCCCTTAGAAAAATTTATACATGACTGTACTTAAACAGACACACAATATTTTTTTGCGCAACGCAATCTGACTTTCAATAATCCCTACAAAAGAATGGCCCTGACTAACATTAACCTATACCTTTCACAAATCACTTACCTCACAAAAATCTTCGTTACTCGAACTACTGCAATACAGCGAGCGCCACTACTGCCAGCTAAATAAAAGATTCAAACTACAGAAGGCACTAACTACTGATAGGCATAGTTAGCAAATGAAAGATTTTAATAGAGAACAAACAGTGTATTTACCTTAATAGTGTTGAAAAATCATAATATACATAGCAGTTCATGACATCCAGTCTTACAAATTTCAAAACTCCGCCATTTCTCTCCCCACATCCACCACTGCTGGCGGCTCACCTCCAACTGCGCAACGCTGCGCGCTGTTAACATCCAGCTGCCCAACACTGCAATGGCAGACAACAATGCAAACTAGCCACAGACTGCACACAGCAGAGCCAGTGATTTTCATACAGAGCGCTACGTGGCGTTACCAATAAGAAAACAGAAACAGCCTACTTACATAGCCCCCATGCTCCCCACAAAAATTTTTACAAATTGTTTTGGGCACTGGCCAATACATATTTGTTAAAATTTTTTTCACAATTACAGTAACAAAGAAATCAAATGCACACACTTATTGATACAATGTTCGTCAAATGCTAAAATTTTCTCACAGTCCATAAAGACAGTCCTGATCATTCATCACAGTAAAACTGCCGTTTCTTTTCTCAAAGTCTGAGCAGTAAAAGACAATGCACACGGAAGTAGTGGATTTTCATGCAGTCTTGAAGAAGTAGTGTTGTCCTTCCAACGGAAAGACAGTGCTGACTCTAGACATGCTGACAGGTAATGGGCCACAACAGAGCAAACCCACAGCAGCGTAATTCGACGTTTTGAAGAATACTGGTAGGTAGGTCATCACAGAGCAGACCCACTGTAGTCCTGGTAGAGATTACGGTATTGGTGGGCCACCAGAGGTGCAGACCCACTGTAGTCCTTGTAGAAATAATGGTATTGGTGGGTCATCAAAGATGCAGACCCACTGTAGTCCTTGTAGAGATGGCCAGCAGCCATCTGTTGTGACTGTGCAGGTGCACAATCACCATTGAAGAGTCTTGCGGATAATATAGCAAGTCCATAACCACCACTTGTGAACTCACAAAGTTTCTGGAATTGTCCTTAGAACCAGCAATGCTGTTATCCAGTCCCTTGCTGAATTATTAACACACGTACTAACACTATCAGTCCCTACTTCTCACATATTGTCCATATACTGTGACCAACAGAAACGTGTGCAGTGAAATGTAACTTACAAGTTACTGAATCTGATGAACTGGTGTCCATTACAATTTTATAACATAAGAATACAATTACAAAGATACAGAATACATCATTAAAGAACATAACAATACAGATAACGTTTGTAGTAATAGGGGCTTTACAAAAGAATAGAAATAAACATATACATCAGTGTTACAGGAATTATGACATAAGTAAATACATAAAAGATCAGAATAACTTTTGAAACATCAACTTCACACATGAGCATTAAAACAAAACAGAATAAATAATGTCTAAACATATTTACAAAGTAAATAACGTATTATCAGAAAAATTATACAACGTAACTCTCACCAGATAAACACATAAAGACAGGAAGAACACAAATACCCAAGGGTACACAAACACATAGTGGGATAACACAAGGAAAGAACAGGGTTTGTTTTACTGCAATATTTTGCAAACAAAACTTTCTTTACTTCTCGGAGATCTCCCTTCGTTCTTCACTAATTCCAAAAAGTCCCATCTATACCTGCTTTCTATACTTTTTTCGTATAACTTCTCAATGCATTTCTTCCAATGCATCGCAACTCATTCTCTTATATAGACTACCCCCTCTTAAACTAACTTAAATCTACTGAGCTCAGATGCTAAACTAAAGGACGAGGCAATGCAGCAGCGCAAAACAATTTATACAAAAAGAGCAATAAAACAAATGGAAATTGTCAAAGCAAGCTACAGTAAATCTAAATTACCAAGCAAATGCAACATTACAACTAATATGAGCCAATGTGCAGCAACAAGGAAAATAAATCAGTAGTAAAACTGGCTTAACAGAGTAATACAAAGTGAAATTTAGTAGCACTATGCCTGGCCAACAACAGCAGCAAATGCAATAACTTATATCTAAACATGACAAAGCTCAAGCAGAAAAATATTGCAGTAAAGACAACAATGCAGATAAGGGAAATGTCTATTCACATCTTAATGTCTATGTCATTAAAGTGGTGCACCACAAAAACTTATTCTATGAAATAAATTACCAAATACTTGAAAAGAAAATTATGTATGCAGTTCCTGTGAAGGGAAATGTCTTTTTGTGCTCCCTCATTTTTTTGGAAGTATCACAAAAATATTATTTACTGGATCTGTAGACAGAAAATATCTATATTAGTACATCTATAAAATTTTATTTTAACCAATGCTGCAGTGCAGCTAAAAACTAGATATTAAACAAAATAGGCAAAGCAAGGCGTGAAACGTCATTCACTAGCCATATGGCATTTCATAAGGCAGTAAACAATCTTTCAACTAGCAACACAATAGACATGAAATGTTTCTCATCATTTGAATTCAGTAAATATCATAAATTAAGAACTCTACAGTGTAATCATGTTTTCAAGTTTGAGAATGTCGTATTTACGATGCTTTCTACAAAGGAATGTCAATAGCGAGGATAATGGCCTCTTTTTTTTTTTCTTCTCCACCTGATCCTCTGAAAGGCACACACTAATGGCTCTTTCCCAGGCATCTGTCGCGTAACTGGGTGCCCCGACGCATTACGTGAAGGTGGTCACTTAACTTTCTTACCGAAATATTTACAACAGCAGTTTCCACTACAGTGACAGTCTCATATAAAAATATTTCACAGGTCAAGAATTTGCGTTACAAATCTGTAGAAACAAAATCCTATTGATATAACAGTGTCCAAAACATTTTCGTCGGCATTGTAATACATTCACGCATTTACATACATTTCATAACTCTTAAAGTACGATTCTTGGTTTCCAACAACCTTTTTCACAAACCAGAGTCCCTAACCACTACTCATTATTCCTTACCTTATTCATCGACACTTCTTCAATATTTCATCATAACAGATACGTAGCATAATCAAATAACTCATGTAGCATCAGCTTATTGATCATAAACATACCGCAACAGCATAATACACATAGTCATCGTAATAATAACATCATAACACCTCAGTCAAATCTCAAAAACGTCATAGCTTTTGTTGTGTCGATTCCCTAAGGTCTCGACACAATGAGTGGCTAGGTGCACGCGAAACTAACGCAGACGGGCGTAATTTCTGAAACAGGAGACTGGATGAAAACTATAAAGAAAAGAAGAGAGATTTTAATATACTTAACTTTAATGTAGTCTTGTTCTTGTTGAAATACATCTCTTGCATAGTAGTAAGCAATTAGCACTAATACAAATGGCGCCTTGCTAGGTAGTAGCGATGGACTAGCTGAAGGCTATTTAATCTGTCTCTCGGCAAATGAGAGGAATACTTGGTAGGTCTAGTCGCAAGCTATGTCGTCCGTACAACTGGGGCGAGGTCAAGTCCGTGTCTTGTGACCTGCCATGTGGTGGCGCTAGGTTTGCGAATACACAGTGGCGACACGCGGGTCCGACATGTACTACAGGACCGCGGCCGATTTAAGTTACCACCTAGCAAGTGTGGTGTCTAGCGGTGACACCACAGCTTTCTGCAATAATGTCAAAACCTAAATAAAAAACCTCTGCTCATTTCAACAGTGTCATCTACCTCCAACATACTTTAAAAATCATGATCCCATACCAAATACATTATTCAGAGCTCTCATAGTATCACAATGGTTCCGAAAAAATACGAACAGTTCACAAAGTACAGACGAAATACAATTTCATAAGTGTGAAGTTATCCATCTGTGTAATTGCGTAAACATGTGTCACTGATGTAGTAAAAAAATGTTTGTTTCTCTGTTAAATAATCAGATAGCTGTGTAATTTATGTGTTAGAGAAATATGGTACCGATGTGTAAAGTTGTATAAGCAAATACCATATTAGCTAGGGCTCCTTGTGCTTGCCAAACACATGGTACACGAAGTAGGCGTGTACCCCCTGAGGATAAATGTAATTATACCCTCAGGTGTTACAGATTACAGCAATGGAATGAAATGCATCACGGAAAACTTTCTTTGTAATTCAAAAATCTTGAAAAATAAATTGTTTAAGTACAAAATTAATCACTCAAATGCGTGTCCTGCAGCGCTAAATGTGTGTCTTGCTGTAAGATAATCTCTGTGGAAGTGTGGTAGTTATTGTCCTCAGAAAGCTAAGTTCTGCAGAAGCCAATGTACTTACCTCATGATAAACAAAAGTGAAATGCTTTGCGTATAGATATCTTAGTTATTACGCTTATTGCCGTGATGAAGAAAGTACTGTGCTGTAACATATTGTTGTGCTATGGAAAAGGCTGTCTCATTGTAGCTATACCACAAAAGTTACTACTAAAACATGTTTTACTTTCCAGAATAATTCAGAAAAACTGTGCAGATATAAAACAGAAACACCGCAAAAGCAACATTGTAAATTGTCACTCATTAGTAGCGTCGTGATAAAATCGTGTACCTGTCACATAAACTAACCACTGTGTCATCTGGTATCTCACAGAAAGTACTTTAAATCCAGAATGTATTTTCAAGTAAACCAAAATGTTGCATTAAAATCTCATTAGCAGCACTAGTAAATGTTCTAAGTATGTAAGCCTTATAGTCGTTACGTAATTGTGCAACTAACAAGCAAGAATGTACACACACAATAACACTGTGTCGTCTGTTCACAATAACAATGCATTCGTAATTTCTGTTTAAGTAAGTTCTCTTGGTTCTTGATTGGATATTTAACTTCAAACATTGTTGCATGTTAACAGATTCTAAGTCTGACAAAGAGTACTAGTAACGTGAAGTGAAAAATTTTATAGCAAAGACTAAATTAAAAAACAAATTATCTCTCAATAAACGGTTTTACATGTGAAATGTGGTGTAAACCTTTACTCTTCCTAGTACACAGCGTTTCAACTTGAACGCAATATCATACGGTATACATCGGTAAAGAATACTGGAATTTTTCTCAATGTTAGCGTCTATGTAATTTTTCTCTGAGCCAGTCGGCGCACGCGGCTGCCTGCGGTGCGAGTCATTGTCTGTCTCTTTGTTGGCGCCGGTCGCTATTGGGATTAGGAGACCTAACTTCTACAAATTCACCTTGCCGAGAAGGCCCTGCCCTGTTTAAATCCCGCCAGTTCTGATGCAATTCAGGTCTGTCGTTACGAATATATCGTCTGTCGTCATGTCGGTAGATTCCGTAGTTTCTTCCTTGTCCGTCACGTGGTGGAGAATTTCTCCCTGAATCGTAACTGTGCGCCGAACTGTTGCGTCTGAAGTTATTCTGTCTCCCTTGATAATAATTGTTTTTGTTCCCATATAGTCTGTTTCTATGGTAATCTCTGTCATATTCATTACTACGGAAATGCGATCTTTCCCTGTAACTATTATTACTCTGCCAGTGGTTGTCATATGGGTGGTGTCTGTTTTGGTCACGATTTGCGTTGTAAGAATAGACTTGTCGTGTCCAGTTATTGTTTCTGTCGTCACGGAATTGTGACGGATGTGACCTGTAGTGATTGTTTTCCTGTTTTCGCATCCCGCGACTGTCTGTGTCAATTTCTAATTCTTGTAAGAGTCCCTGAAAAGCTTCAATGTTGTCTTTGCAACGTCCTGCCAAAATAATATTTCTTAAATGTTCAGGAAATTTCATTAAGCAAATGCGGATGAGCTCTGAGGGGCTGTATGGGTTTGAAAGATATTGATTCTTATGCAACATATCTTCAAAATATTTGACAAGACTGGAAAATTCAGATTGTTCGAAATGTTTCATCATTATGATGCTATGTTTTACTCGGTCTTGTGTGGCTTGAGACCAATATGCTGAGAGGAAGGCATGGTAAAATTCTCCTTCACTGTGGCAATCGTGAATGACCGATCGCATTCTTACAGCTGGTTCATTCTCTAAGTAGCCACACATAAATTCTAATCTGTGCTGCAATGACCAGTTGGGAGGAAAACAATGAGAGAATTGATGGAGCCACGCTTGTGGATGAATGTCGTTGCCAGAATTCTTAAATGTTTTGAATTTACGTGTAGTAATGAACAGCTTATAGTCAAAATCATCATGTCGGCGAGTCGCATGTCGGTCATTGTTACGTCATTTCGGCGGTTCCATCTCAAAATTCGGTGTACCTTGCCAATTTCTTTCATAATTTCCGAAGTGCGCTGTGTTATTATTTTGTGGCTCCTCCGTATTTCTATGTCCCTCTTTCCGTATTGGGGCGCGAGTGTCCTCTGAAATACGTAATTCTTGTATTACCTGTGTCCGCTGATCTTGTACTTCCCGTATTTCTCTTTGGTGTTGCGTACTAATTTGATTCTGATTGTGTTTGAATTTCCTAATTTGTTCGCACTCTTCTGTGTCATTAAAGACTACCGGTTTTGTGTCATTCAGATTATCATCTACTTTCGTAGATAAATTATTTAGCTGATCCGAAAGTTCAACTACTTTCTCTGATAATGAACTAATTTCCTCCATGTGTCTTTCTGAACCAATTTTCAGAGTATCTACTGTGTCCTTTAAGTTTTCCTGAGTTTTGCAAGTTGCGTAACCAAATCGGTAGATGCAACTGAGTCAATTTTAGCTTGCAATGTCTCGTGATTTTCATGAACAATAGTTTGCAGTTCTTTTATGGCTGCTTCGTGATTCTGCAATGCATTTTCATGACAATTCGATTCGATTTTATGTAACTCAGTAGTTAAATCTTCACGTGTTTGTTCAAGCGTGGTGTGAAGATTTTGTTCCATTGCGTCTAACTGTTGATGTGTTTGTCTCTGATGTTGTTCCATTGTGTCTAACTTTTGAAGCTTTTGCTGTGTTTGTCTCTGATTTTGTTCCATTGTGTCTAACTTTTGAAGATTTTGTTCCATTGTGTCTAACTTTTGAAGATTTTGTTCCATTATGTCTAACTTTTGTAGCCTTTGTCCCATTTGTTGCATTAACTGTAATAACAATGCACTGGTGTCTGTCATGTCTGTCATGTTCCTCAGTGCTTTTCGGCAGTGAAGTTGCACCGGCAACATTCACATTTTGACAAGCAGAAAATGTGTCTTGACTTATTTGAGAAAACGGTGAGGTCGCAAAACCTGTATCTACAGTATTTGCGAGATTTTGTCCTGTCATTTCGGATTCCTGAGGCGAGGTATTGCCGACCGATCGATCGATAATGCTTCCCTGTTCACTAATTGTTTCACTGCCTACACCATTATTTGCAGCTCGCTCCATTTCCCTATGCACAATTACCAAATTACTACTTTGAACATTAGTTAATTCATTACTCGGTGTCGCTAACACACTGCTTTCGTCTTCACTGTCATTTCTCAGTTTACTTTGGAGCCTAGTATTACGTTTTTCACACGCCATTATTATCACAATATTTCACACGATAACACAGAAAAGCACAATTTGTAGAGCAAAAATAAGAGAACACATTAACGTAGCACTGAAAATAATATCTCGTTCATTGCAAGCGCAGCTGCGAAATACTTGCTGCAAATCTACATAATTACGCGCTAGCAATAAACAAAAGCTACACTAATTACACAATCTACAAGAAAAAATCAGAAGATTCCAGTGAGGTATCCTCGGCTAAGGGTTGACATATGAAACGTCCCCTTGGAAAAATTAAACATGACTGTGCTTAAACTGACACACAATATTTTTTTGCGCAACGCAATCTGACTTTCAATAATCCCTACAAAAGAATGGCCCTGACTAACATTAACCTATACCTTTCACAAATCACTTACCTCACAAAAATCTTCGTTACTCGAACTACTGCAATACAGCGAGCGCCACTACTGTCAGCTAAATAAAAGATTCAAACTACAGAAGGCACTAACTACTGATAGGCATAGTTAGCAAATGAAAGATTTTAATAGAGAACAAACAATGTATTTACCTTAATAGTGTTGAAAAATCATAATATACATAGCAGTTTATGACATCCAGTCTTACAAATTTCAAAACTCCGCCTTTTCTCTTCCCACATCCACCACTGCTGGCGGCTCACCTCCAACTGCGCAACGCTACGCGCTGTTAACATCCAGCTGCCCAGCACTACAATGGCAGACAACAATGCAAACTAGCCACAGACTGCACACAGCAGAGCCAGTGATTTTCATACAGAGCGCTACGTGGCGTTACCAATAGAAAACAGAAACAGCCTACTTACAAATGTTTCAACAGTTTAGGACTTAGCCCGGCCGCTTGTTACGGCAGGTACAGGGGTACAGTTAAAATAAGCTTCAACGCTCGACTTAGGGAATTCAAATGCACTTTTCGCCAGGGCGTTACAGGTAAATGGGTAGCAGCAGATCATGTATTAGGACCAGGTAATCACCAAATTCGACTCTCCGATACTGTGGTTATACCGTGGTGCAATCGCTACTACGCTACGATGAACTGTGAGGCCAAAGAAATTCAGAAAAACGAGGACGATTTAACAGAATCGTAGAAGGATATAACGTAAGAATGTTGTAGGCTTTGGTACTAAGTAAAGCAAACAGTGCCACGCTTTATGCAGTACACGCTCCGTAAATTCATCAGAGACAAAGGTACCGTCAGAAGTGCCCCAGGGAAGTGTGACAGGATTGCTATTATTCACTGTAACAAAACTGACGGGCAGGGTGAGCAGCAATCTGCTGCTGTTATGTACGGGAACTGTCGTCGCCGAGTGAGTGTAAGATGACTCAGACAAAACTTATACTTGCTGTGTTGAATGGCAACTTCCTGTAAATGTAGAAAAATGTAAGTTAACGCAGACGAGTAAGAAAAAGAAACCCGTAATGTTCGGATACAGCGTTAGTAGCGTGCTACTTGAAACAGTCAGGCCGATTAATTGTTTAGGCATAACGTTGCAAAGCGTTAGGAAATGAATCGAGCATATAAAGAGTGTAGTGGAAAAGGCGAATGGTCGATTTTGGTCTGTTGTGGAGTTTTAGGGTAGTCTAGTTCATCTGTAAAGGAGACTGCATGTAGAACGCTAGTGCGACGCATTCTTGAGTACGGCTCAAGTGTCTGGGATCACCACCATGGGAAGACATCGAAGCAGTTCTACATCTACATGATTACTCTGCAATTCACATTTAAGTGCTTGGCAGAGGGTTCATCGAACCATAATCATACTATCTCTCTACCATTCCACTCCCGAACAGCGCGCGGGAAAAACGAACACCTAAACCTTTCTGTTCGAGCTCTGATTTCTCTTATTTTATTTTGATGATCATTCCTACCTATGTAGGTTGGGCTCAACAAAATATTTTCGCATTCGGAAGAGAAAGTTGGTGACTGAAATTTCGTAAATAGATCTCGCCGCGACGAAAAACGTCTTTGCTTTAATGACTTCCATCCGAACTCGCGTATCATATCTGCCTCACTCTCTCCCCTATTACGTGATAATACAAAACGAGCTGCCCTTTTTTGCACCCTTTCGATGTCCTCCGTCAATCCCACCTGGTAAGGATCCCACACCGCGCAGCAATATTCTAACAGAGGACGAACAAGCGTAGTGTAAGCTGTCTCTTTAGATTTCGCGTTAAAATTACGAACATAAGAAAAGAGAAATCAGATAGTTGTTTCTACCTCGCTCTATTTTCGAGTGCAACTGAAGGGGAATGATTAGTAGTAATAGGACGTACCCTCCGCCATGCACCGTACCCTGGCTTGCCGAGTATGTGTGTTGACGTAGATGTAGATGACAAATGAAGTGGTCGGATGAAGTCACACACCGGCCGTTTCGCAATTACGTATAAAAGGGCTAGGTGAGTCTGTTTATGTTTGAATATGCTCACTGCTTCTTTATACATTTTTATGATGTCCTCAGTAATAAATTACTATGTCAAGTAACAGAATGCCGACAAGAGCATATTTTGATCGGAATATGTACAGTCCGCGACTTAACACAGGCATGACTTTCTTCATTGACGATGATCTCTATCTTTTGCGATAGTTTTTGTCGACTGAGGAATGCCGAAATCTTTACCTAGCCAAGCCAATTGTTACATTGCGTCATTCTGAATCCTATGACATAGCATTTGTATTTACAACAGAAGGTGCAACCCAATATTTGCGGTTGTGATCTGTACAAACAGAGCTGCAGCAAACGATTGGACATTTCATTTAGTTTCATTTTAATAGTTTTAACACCTGTATTTAAAAAAACTGTTCACTGTATGAAGTGTCCAACTATCATTTACAACTATTTTAGCTGTTGTTGTCCCAGTTTTAAAATTATCCTTTATTGTCCTTCCGAGAACAAAAAAAAAAAGTTTGCCACAATTTATAATTACAAATTAACTCCACCTGTTCTGCGGTTTGTGGACTTGGCTCCAACTAACTCCGGGAAACCGGATCTCAACACTGAAAGGACCAACACTCTAAAAGTTCTTTTCCAACGCGGAAGCCTACTTTTCGGCACTACACGGTAGTCACCGATGGCACGTCGAAGGGAGCTTAACAGAAGGACTGCAAACAGGCGGCGCATGAATCGGCCAGCTCTCGTCGACGGTAACCGTCTGCAGTGCTCCATGGGTTTCCTTAAATAGCTATTCTCCCGGAAGAAACGTGCTTTAACTAGTGATATGATCTGGTCGTTATATTGCTATGCCGCCTGGCGAAGTACCTGGTAGTCAGTACCTCTCCGTGCACCTCCTCGCGGTCTGGGGGTTTACCTGAAAATCCCGCGTGTCTGCTCCGGACCGCGTGAGCGCTGCTCTCCGTTCAACGAGAACGTTATAGCCCTCACGTGCGTTGCATAGCAGTATGTCTCTTTAACTTTACTGCAAGAGGCACCTATCTTTCATGAAGTTAAATACTCTAAGCCCTGCATTTTCTCTCTAGCCACTCCTACTCTGCCATATTGCACTTTATGTCAACATTATTTTCAGAATTCCCTTTCGTCTGCTTCATTTGCAGTATTTTTTTGTGTTCTCTCCTTTCATGAAATAATTTCAGTTTCTGTCGTGTTATACAGTCCCTATACTTTTACCTAGTGGTGTTTTGCAGCCTTCCCTATTTCATCTCTCAAAGCTACCTACTCGTCCTCTATTGTATTCTTTCCCATGCTTTAAACAACGTCTCCTAATGCTTAATTTGAAACTTCCGATAACGTCTGGCTCCTTCAGTTTATCCAGATGTCATGTCCTTAATTTTCTATCTTTTTTGCAATTTTTTCAGTTGTAATCTGCAGATCATAATCAATACATTATGATCAGACTCCGCATCTGCCCTTTGAAACATCTTTAAAATCTGCTTTCGAAATCTCAGTCTTGCCATTATGAATCTTTCCATCTTCTACGCAGCTAGCTGGCATATTGTACTACTGTGGTGGTCGTTGGTTTAGTGTCCGTTTTTGCTACAGTGACCTGTTCACTACGCTGTCCTTAGTAGTTCACCTGCACTCCTATTTTGTTATTCAGTATTAAGCCTACTCCTACATTATTCCTATTTGAATTTGAGTTGATGAACCTGTACTGACCATATCAGGAACCCTGTTCTTTCTTGCCCCACATTTCACTAATTGCCCCTACATCTAAATTCAGCTTACTCATTTCCCTTTTTAAATTCTCTAATATACCCAATGAATTAAGAGAGCTAACGTTCCAAGCTCAGACTCTTAGAATGCCGGTTTAGTTTCTCCAGCAAGCATATAACAAACACAGAACATGAAAAATTTTCAGATAGAAAGCCACCGAATTTAAAAGCGGAGCGCCGCGGCGGATTAGCCGAGTGGTCTCGGGCGCTGAAGTCATGGATTGTGCGGCTGGTCCCGGCGGAGGTTCGAGTCCTCCCTCGGGCATGGGCGTGTGTGTTTGTCCTTAGGATAATTTAGGTTAAGTAGTGTGTAAGCTTAGGGACTGGTGACCTTAGCAGTTAATTCCCATAAGATTTCATACACATTTGAACATTTTTTTAACAGAGGAGTTGGCAAAGCTGTACTTGGAAAAGTATAGAGAGATTATTTTTGTCAATGTAGAGAAACAAGCGTTTATGATCAATTATTGTGGAATATTTTGTTGTGTGTTTCTTCAAGAAGTGGACAATGCTGGAAGTGAAAATATGCCGAAAAGAACAGTGCTGAAACAAAGATACGTAATAAATGTGCAAGCAGGCGACTCTTACGGATAAGGCAAAAGACATATGAAAATGTTGTAAAAAAAAAAAAAAGAAAGGAAAAAGACCATTGCACTAGCTTATCAAACGAAGTCGTTTTAGATATCCTCTGACCAGCCAGAACATTATGACTACCTTCCTAATAGCCGGTCTGTCCACCTTTGAGCCGGTCGAAGTGGCCGACTGGTTCTAGGCGCTACAGTCTGGAACCGCGCGACCGCTACGGTCCCAGGTTCGAATCCTGCCTCAGGCATGGATGTGTGTGATGTCCTTAGGTTAGTTAGGTTTAAGTAGTTCTAAGTTCTAGGGGACTGATGACCACAGCAGTTAAGTCCCATAGTGCTCAGAGCCATTTGAACCATTTTCCACCTTTGACACGGTTAACAGCGGCGACGCCTCGTGGCATGGAAGCAATAAGGCCTTTGGAGGTCGCTGGAGTTCGCACAACATCTGCACACACAAGTCGCCTAATCTTCTTATATTCCGGGGAAGGGAGCAATGAGCTCTGACGCCATGTTCAGTCACACCCCAGATGTGGTCGACCAGGTTCAGATCTAGCGAGAAAGGGGAAGGGGTGGGGGAGGGGGGCAGCACATCAATTGAAATTCACCACTGTGTTCCTCGAACCATTCCATCACACTTCTGCCCTTGTGACATGGCGCATTATCTTGTTCAAAATTCCACTGCCGTCGGGAAACATGATCGTCATGAAGGGGTGTACGTAGTCTGCAACTAGTGTATGATACTCCTTGGTCATCTTGGTGCTTTGCGCGAACTTCACTGGCAACGTGGATGCCACGTGAATGTTCCCCAGGCGTAATGGAGCCGCCGCAAACTTATCACCGTCCTGCACTACAGGTGTCAAAGAGCTGTTCCCCTGGAAGACGACGGATTCGCGCCCACCCATCAGCATGATGGAGAAGGTACCGGGATCCATCATACCACGCAACGCTCTGCCATTGCGCCAACATCCAGTGCTGATGGTCACGTGTACATTTCACTCGTAGTTGCCGATGTCGTCGTCTTAACATTGGCACATGTATGGGTCGTCGGCTGCGGAGGCCCATCGTTACGAGTGTTCGGTGGACCGTGCGTTCAGAAACACTTGTACCGTGGCCAGCAGTAAAGTTTGGTGTTAGCTACGCCACAGTTCACCGCCTGTCGTGTTTTACCGATCTGCCCAGCCTACGACATCCGAAATCTGTAATGAGGGGTGGCCGCCCAACCCACGACGTCTGGACGTTGTTTCACTTTGGTTTCGCTACCCTTTGAAGACACTCACAACACACTCGAACACCCGAGATTTTGCGCAGTTTCCGAAATGCTCGTGCCGTGCCTCCAGGCCATCACAGTCTGCCCCCGGTCATAGACAGGGTGCCTCCCCGTTCTACACAAGGACAGCACACTCACTAATACTACATGCAACTTGCGTGTGTCTGACTAGCAGTCATTCCTCGCCAGTTCACGCTGCGATCACCTGCATGGTTTCATATCGATTCTAGGTAGGTGGTCATAATATACTGGCTGTTCTGTGTACAACTAATATTAAACTTTATTTCTTATTCCAGACCACTGACGTTGTTATAATACAATGAAACGAAGCGCCTGTAGTGTAGAAAATCCGCATTTTTTAGTTGCAAAGACGGCTGTAAAATACCTCAAATGTACTTTCTCTCGTGATACCTCAGCTCGTATACTTCTTATGACCACTTCAAATCGCATGTGGCCAGTCACACCAACAACTGAAGAGAGGTATCCTGTAGATACCCTCTATAAAGGACCTCTCGGTAATTATCTCTAGAGGAAAGATTAGGCAATATCGACGGTGGCTCGAGACCCACTTAGAGAAAGCATCAAATTCGATACAGTTCACGTTCGAATACACCGTCGCAATTAAGTAAATCTTTCGCTAACAGGATTAACAATGTTTCTTCAGTTACGAAATCCCAGAAGAATGGAGTGGATGACTAAATTTACCCCTTTTCGTAATCCGTATCAGCATTTTGAACCATTCGTCCCGTTTGCCTCCCATTTCCACTCATACGAGATCAAGAATCAGGTCATCCTACGCGGAGCTGGGAAGTATGGATTGTCTGTCTACATCCACATAAAACGGAGGGTACATCATACCAATATTATCTGTTTTTGTCCTATTGCTTTACGCACTGAGCGAAGGAATGTGACTGTCTGCATGCGTCTGTAGTTGACTAATTTCTCTTGTGCTGCCGGCCGCGGTGGCTGAGCGGTTCTAGGGGCTTCAGTCCAGAACGGCGCGACTGCTCCCGTCGCAAGTTCGAATCCTGCCTCGGGCATGGATGTGTGTGATATCCTTAGGTTAGTTAGGTTTAAGTAGTTCTAAGTTCTACGGGACTGATGACCTCAGATATTAAGTCCAATAGTGCTCAGAGCTAGTTTTTTCTCTTGTGCTATTTTGTGATCCTTACGCGAGGTAGACTATGTTTTAATGTCTCGCAGACGACGAAGGCATTGTAGATGAAGCACAAGCTTGTATTGGCGAACGATAATAAAGGGAATAAGCCGTCACTGTTTTAAATGAATTACCCCAGTATTCGTCTTAAGAAGTTTAGATACACCACGGAAAACCTGAATATTGATGCGTGCACGTGGTTTTGGACTACCGCCTTCCTGAATACTAACCAACTGTCTTACCACTTTTCTTTTATTTCTTCCGAGCGGTCTAAGGCGCTGCAGTCATGGACTGTGCGGCTGGTCCCGGCGGAGGTTCGAGTCCTCCCTCGGGCATGGATGTGTGTGTTTGTCCTTAGGATAATTTAGGTTAAGTAGTGTGTAAGCTTAGGGACTAATGACCTTAGCAGTTAAGTCCCATAAGATTTCACACATACTTGAACATTTTTTTTATTTCTTATGGCCTCCTGCCACCCATTCAGCCCTATCTTACGCTCGCGGGAAAAAGCTTCTTAATCGGCTTCTTCATAAACATAAATAAATAAGTGCTGCATGTAAACGACACAAGTAAACTCATCAAAGGAAAAAAAAAATAAACCTCTTCTAGGCAAACTAATAAATGTCATAATGTAGCGAAAAATTAGTTACTCTTCTAGAAGACAAAAGAAACTATTTTTGAGAGAAAAAATAACAAACATCAACTATTTGTGGAAATAAGAGAAAACAAAAAAAGTACAAAAGATAAACACTTCATTAGAAATAGTTGCGCTTTTCCCAAAACAATCAACAGGATCTCGATGGATAAAACAAATTATCTGTGTGTGAACCTCAATTTCTTTGCTGACAGAGACCTATTGAAATTGCAGAAAAATTCCTTATAACTCGGTTGGACCTTCTTTCATGAATAATACTTTTGAATCAGAAGGTCCCTAAACGCGTTTTATCTGATGCTGAATTCGTAAATATGGACAAGACAAAGTCAACCGCGTAGTATACATAGCAGTTCTGCTATGCACCAATAAAGAATTGCCAGTTCGGTCGTAATACATTTTCTAGTGGTGGTGTTGAAGATGCCATACGGATGAGCTGCACCAAGCTTACGGGCTCATGAGCACGTTTTATTTTGATGAGCGCACACGAATCGGTGTCCTATGGTTCCTGGCAGAGCACAGTTTATTCAGTAGAGGTCTGTTATCATTTCGATTCGGAATAGTTTCTTTTGCATCACCACTTCGTCACTGACACCATAATTTCGTTGTGACCTGACTTGCATGGCCAAAAAAGTTGACGTATCTGGTTCATCCTATAATGGTCGATTTGTCTTGGATGTAATGTAGGTAATTCTGAGAATCTCCTAAATAAGTTCCCCGTGGACAGGTGTAAGATGTCCTCACCAATATAACTAGCATCAGTGTTCTATTGCCTGACATTTGGAAAAGGAGTCTCTAAGTCTGGCGTGGTAATAGGGAGCGACATCTCCATCATTCTATAGGGTAGCATCGGAGTTTCTGTGACATAATTTTTTCCCGCTTTAAGAATGTTGCATGGGGGCTTAATTAAAATAGAATGCAAATAATTTTAATTTTTTGATTTAGTAGCTGTCTGTTTGATTACGAAGTCTCGTAAACGGTTGGCCCTGACTAGTATTATTACGCTATCTGACTGCATAGAACAATAACAAAGAATGAAATGGAAATTATCATTAACACAATTAATTAATTAAGTCCCCAGCAACTATAAAACCTACGAAACCAAAGCATAAGTGTAACTGTTCTGTGTGTGGAAGTATGACTCAACGTACGCATCTGGCACGGTTCTTCTTCAATAACACAAGAAATTTTAAATATCATTTATACTGAATTAATTTAAAAAAATAGAAATACTACAATTGCGCAAGAAAACCAGGATTACACTCTAATACAAGAACACAAGCCAGATGCTTTGTTGACTGAACCTGTAATGAAGCATTATTTACGACATTAAATAATGAAAAATAAATCAAGTTTCGTTACCTTCATATATTGACCAAAATCACTCTAATCATTACAATATATCTCCACACCGACTCGCTATTACCACATCTCAACAAGAACTTTTCAGTATCACATCTCAGCAAGCACTCCCTACTAGCACATCTCAAAAAACACTCTCTGCTACGAGTTCTTAACAAGCACTGACTACCACGAGCTCTCCCCAAGCACTGCCCACTACGACATCTCAATAATCACTGCCAGTGCAGGCGGCGGAACAATACTCTCTAGCGCGATCTCTGGCGCTGTGGCTCAGTGTAGCCACCTTTCATATGCCCTTCCTCGACAGGCTAGAATTTGATGGTATTTTTGCCAGCATTGGTGGTGAAAATACCACCAAATTCGTCAAAAAAAAAAATACAGACAAAAATAAAAGATAATATTAATGCGTAAATATCATATAACTAGATAAAATTTTGGCTTTGCACTGACCTTTCAATAACCTAATATATAGAATACAGTAAGCAATACAAATTCTTTCATACATGTGACTTTACATAACAGTTTACACAAGTATTATGTGGTTAAACAGTTCAATTAATAGCGTCAGTAATGACGAATATGTGCAGGTAAGAGTCTCATAACTTTTCACCAACAGTAATACACATAAAATCAGTTTATACAAATATTCACATAAACGCTTTCCATAGCCCAAGAAACAAGTAGTTGACAGTTCCAGCAGTAGCACCCAGCAATGGTCAACAGGTGCAAATACCAACAAGTGACATTATTTCGGTAGAAGCAGTCCATCAGTGGCACCCAGCAATGTTGAGCAGGTGCAGACATCAACAAGTAACATCTTTTCAGTAGAAGCTGTCCATCGGTGGCACCAGCAATGTTGAACAGGTGCAGATATGAACAAGTGACATCATTTCAGTAGAAGCAGTCCATCAGTGGCACCCAGTAATGTTGAATAGGTGCAGACACCAACAAGTAACACCATTTCAGTATAAGCAGTTCCATTAGTGGCACCAGCAATGTTGAGCAGGTGCACACAGCAACAGGTGACATCTTTTCAGTAGAAGCAGTCCATCAGTGGCACCCAGTAATGTTGAATAGGTGCAGACACCAACAGTAACACCATTTCAGTAGAAGCAGTCCATCAGTGGCACCCAGCAATGTAGAGCAGGTGCTGACCGCAGTCCATAATATGCACTATCACTAATCACACTGTTCATCAGCAGAAATTAAACATGTTCTAGTGGCACCAATCATGTAGAAAAAGTGCAAATAACAGTCCATAATATTCCCTATCACTAATCACACAGTTCATCAGCAGAAGTTAAACACGTCCAGGTGGCATCCACCATGTTGAATAAGTGCAGCACCATCACTAATCAGACAGTTCAGGCATGAACAATAGTTTCAATACACATACAATGCTTTTACACTAAACATACAAATCATAACAAACACACAAATGATATCAGATAATTGTCCTATTAACGATTACAATACACAAATACCAGTAAACCTATAATATTTATGGGTGTCAGTGCAGGCCACAACAAACAAGTAAAATAATATTTAGGAGATAGGTTGGGATCACTTCTCTGGGATTATAAAAGGAAAACACACAAAACACACTCACTCATCTTTCATCCACATTAGTGCTACTGTGTAATTGAATAGTGTTAACTGTGTGAATATAATTCTGTCAAAATTTTATGTTCATCATGTGTATCAAGTAGTAGTGGCAGCAATGTATAACAGTCAATAATAGTTAGTCAACGTCATAGTCATCATGTCAAGACCAATGTTTGCCAAGCCAGATCAAATGTACGGTTGCTGAACAACTGTCAGTGTGCCAAGATATGCAAATGCTTCCTCTCTCCAAAAAAAAGTATATACTGCTTAGTGATTTGACAAAGTGTGTGTGTAGACAATCTTCCTTCTACTTGATTGTTCTAGTCTGCCATCTTTATCCTCCTTGTTCCATATAGACCAACAAAAAAAAAAAATATGCTCCTCACTTACTTCACCTCTTATCCACCAAAACTCCAATAATCATCCGCATCACATAATCTCTATACTTCAATAATACCTCTTCAATACGTCGATCATCAATATCATTTACCTTACCTCTTGTCCACGAAAACTCCAATAATCATCAACTTCACATAATCTCAATACCTCAATCATACCTCTTCAATACGTCGATATATATAACCTCATTGCCAATATCATTTCACTTCCATAACAACTCTTTCCTCTAGTCAGTCTCCTCGAACAAGTGCAGACAAAATCCTAATGCAAGCCTCAATTCATCATCTCATACAATCCGAAGACACAATGTCAACACACAACCTCTCGTGTAATCCATCTGATCCAAATCTGCTACTCATTATAAATTATAAGATACATTTTGTTTACCTTGTCCATCATTAATTAAAAGAAATGCGTACATGACCTCTAACAGACTTAGTTCGAATAACTCTCAGTAATTAATTACGATTACGGAGTGTGAATGATCATAATATTTCACAGTGTGTACACCACTTCAAGAATCATGGTATGTCATGTCGTTATCTTCCTTCCTATTAGCATAAATTTATACAGCTTCCATAAAACCTCCAGCTCATGTGACTTCTATGAAGTTTCTCGTACTAATGTCGTTCGTCGAATTATAGCAGTTCATTTTCTTATCTTAAAAATATAAAGCACTGAGCGTAAGCAAAACATGCAATAGCGAGTAAATATACCAGTAGAGAACAGAATGTCAACAAGTGGATGCAGCACAATCCCTACAACGAGGCTCTGCCAAACAAACAATCTATAATTAATACCACAGTGTAACCTAAACTCTATGTTCGTACACAGTATATCAGCATTTCTATATTCTAAATTGAAGAGTAGTTATGACAACAAAACAGAAGTGTGTAAATATGCAATCCATACGCACAGCAGGAAACATATATCTTACGTAATAAATAAGTCATTAGCATCATTCAGCATAAGCAAATAAATGTTCATATGTAATCTTAATAAGTAAACATGAAGGCGCAAGCAGATAAATCACAAAGTGTAACCTACATACCTAACTACAGTCAGCACAATTAATCAGGTGACAATTATAATTTAAATAAATAAGCACAGCAGGTACATAATAGAAAAATATGACATCAGCGAAAAAGCAGTGCAGCCAAGCGATGCATAATATATACAAATAACAAGCCTGTTCATTAATCAATCATCGTCAAAATCAGTTAATGTGCGTAAGCACGTCGCTTCACAAGTAAATTCATAGAACATGAAATTTAGCACAAAGTATGAATCACGTAATCGCAAGCAGCAAATTACGTCTAAAGTACGTACCTAAGTGGAAATATGTTACCTGAAAAATAAACTCAATTAATCATTACCTTTTTAGTTTATTAGTTTCATCTTCGAAATTACATTCTTCCTGAAATTTTCTCGATAGCAAGTCGTCTTAACGTCGGACACACACAGAATTTACCTGAAGGTCTTAAATACTTTATACAACCGTATCCTGAAAAATACTGAACGTTAATAACATAATTTATAAAGTCACCATAGCTTTATACAGAATTTAGTCGGAGAAATTAGACTGTGTATTTGTTTACGGCTGTCAGTGCATTCGCACTGAGCGCTCGATCAGCTGTAGGCGCGTGACGTAGGAAGTAATTGTTTGCGGTCAACGACTGCCTTGTGCGGCGCGCAGACTGACTGTTGCTTTGAGTATGTGCCGCCGCCAAAACACAGCGCGGTATCCTTGCATTCTCCGTGTGTTTACGTAGCTGTTAGTTTCTCACAAGTATGTCATTCCACAAAAATTTTAACGTTTGATATATGATGTATTCCTTTAGAGCGCCGAGATTTAAGAGTTTCTATTTCAACAGTGTTATCATGAATGATTTTGCGAATCCTATATGGACCGTTATAAAGCAGAAAAAATTTGCGACATAAGCCTTTTCCTTTATGAGACAAACGATGAGACTTAATTAACACCTTTTGACCAACTGACAAAATTTTTAAACGACCAGGACGTTTCGCTGATTTCTCTCTTCTAGCAGCTGCAGACGCAATATTTCGTAGAGCCAGGTTGACAACTTCAGAATGCCGCAGTTTCCGTGAAGGCGGAAATGGAACTATTTCAGAAATGCGATTTGTTGGTACTTTATTTTTTAATATCAATAGAGGCGGTAAAGAAGTTGAGTCATTAGGAAGTTCATTCAGAATGTTTTGAAAAATATGAAGATACTGATCCCAAGTTCTGTGATTCTGATGACAATAAAGACGGCACAATTTATTGATTTCCTTCATCCATCTCTCTGAAGCATTAGATTGAGGGTGAAAAAGTGAAATAAAAATTGGTTTAATCTTACGACGCCGTAGAGTACGAAGCCAAATTTTAGAGCGAAACTGTGATCCATTATCTGATATAACCTTATCAACATGACCAACTTCTTTAAGAAAATGTTTGATGAAAGCATTAGATACTGAACGAGCTGTTGCTTTGCGTAACGGTGTAAAACACACATATTTTGATGTCAATTCCACTGCTACGAAAATGTACGCAAAACCATTAGTAGAACGAACCACTGGACCGAACAAATCGACTGCAGCCATGTCCTTTAATTTCTCTGGAATGATAGGAAACAACGGTGCTCTGTGAGAAACAGTTGGCGGCTTAGCCTTTTGACATAACTTGCATTTGGCAAGAACAGATCGAATGCGTTTTTCCATATTATTGAAGTAGCAATTTTCCCGTAATTTATGAAAGCATTTTCTGGGACCAAAGTGTGCATAACTGAAATGCGTATACCAGGTGTGGCCAAATCATCCAATCTAACAAGGCGTCTAAGAAAATTACAGACACCAAGGAAACTACGAACATCACATTTTGTGGTAGGAACAGCATAATTACGAATAGCGTCTAGTTTCTCTGGATCAGGAAGAATACCTTCTGTAGAAATAATGTGACCGAGAAATTTCACCTGAGAACGACCAAATTCAGATTTTTCCAAGTTCACTGTAATGCCAACTCTTGCAAAAATACGTAATGATGAATCAAAAATTTTGTTATGCTCACTCCAAGAACGTTTAGCAATAAGAATATCGTCAACATATGAAGTAATATTATTACGAAGATAAACAGGTAAAATTTCGTTTAAGCTACGAATGAATGCTGCTGAAGATACAATAAGTCCAAACGGTAATTTCCGAAGTCACTTTTGGGTAAAACAGTCAAATCCGGTTATTGTTTACCTACTGTCTAGATAGATTGATAGTAGAAGAGTTGTTTTTATAGATACAAAGAATAGTGAAAGAGTAGGCAGCGGTGCAGAAAACTAAAAGGGAAATAGCACCACTACAGCTCGGGGCCCTGTGAGCGCTACGGCACATATTCACTTAGTATAGTGAATCCCCTGAGGACTTTAATAGCTCCACATAAATTTCAGTTTGTGACTTAGTGGCAAACTTGGCGGAAGTGCGCACGTAAATCGATCCAACCATGAACATGGACGTATGTCATTCCTAGAATTGCAAAAGATCTTAAATTTCCGAACAGTCAAGAAGTGTTTACAGTCAAAGCTTCCGCCTCGCGGCGACAAAGACCTACCGCGTCTGTTCCAGTCCGAATGTCGATTATTGTCAAGTTCACGCGCCTGGCGCTCTCTTGTTGCTTCTCGTAAATGAAACAAATTATTTTCTTCAAACCCCTCTGATATCTGTGATTCTAAATTTCTTTTTCTGTCTTTTCCTACGATTTCGCTTTCAATATGTTTGTCTTGCTTTTGTAGTGCCTCAAATTCCCTATTAACGCGATCATTAAATTTTTCCTGATTTTCAACATACTTATTTATGTTCTGGTACTCTCCGGTTTCTGCAAATAGTAATGGAGCTGTATCATCCGAATCTCTGTCCCCATGTAAACTAAGATTTGTCAGTTTATCTGAAATCTCCTCAACTCTTTCCGATAAGTCACCTATTTTTTCTTTCTGTTTACTTACGTCTTCCGTAAGTGTCGCGACTCGGGTTTCAATATTGACACATTTGGTAGTTAACTGTTCATATTGTTGTGTTAGATTATTTATTCTGTCATTTGGTACGGATTCCTCGATTCTCTCAAATATTTCTTCCTTATCATGTGCACATTGTAAATCTAACTCTGAAAATTTTTGTACTATCACGCGATCTCTTTCTTCCTGTTCCGCCGGCCGAAGTGGCCGTGCGGTTAAAGGCGCTGCAACTGGAACCGCGAGACCGCTACGGTCGCAGGTTCGAATCCTGCCTCGGGCATGGATGTTTGTGATGTCCTTAGGTTAGTTAGGTTTCACTAGTTCTAAGTTCTAGGGGACTAATGACCTCAGCAGTTGAGTCCCATAGTGCTCAGAGCCTCTTCCTGTTCTCTATCTTGTTCCCTTTGTCTATTCTCTACTGCAATTAATCTATTATTGTGAGAATTCAAAATCGGTTGTACTTCTTCTCTGATTTCTTTCTTCAATTCATCTTTCATATTTTTGAAACATGTCCCTATTCGTGAATCTAACCGTGTTTCCAAAGTTCCCATCTCTGTTTTTAATTCAGATCCTAACCGTGTTTCCATTGTTCCCATCCGTGTTTCCATTTGTGAGTCTAACCGTGTTGCCAAAGTTCCCATCTCTGTTTTAAATTCAGATCGTTGTGAGTCTTACCGTGCTTCCATTCGTGCTCCCAAATTTAATATAGCACTCATCAACTGCTCCATAGTAACTGGTTCGAAACTCTTTTCGCCCCTAACATTTCCCGCAAAACCAGTTTCATTCGTCATAGCTGTAAAGCTATCTGTGTTCGATACTATTCCAGAATTTTCTATCGTTAATCTCATATTCTGTGAATTTTCTGATTGAGAAAAATTTTGAAATGGTTCCGGACTATTTTCCCGACTTATTACATTGTTTTCCCCTTCATTATTCATCATACTGTTCTCCTGTGTTGGCGAGTTCGCCATGTCAACAATTTCGTCATTCTATCCATCATTTTTGCCTTTTTCATGGATCGCGTAATCATTTACAAAACATACAAAACTCATCACAGTACGAAAATTACACACAATGACTCTTTATCATCAACAATACCATTCACTCGAAATGTTTCCCTCAAGCACGATTAACGAACAATTGAAATAATCGCGCTAAATCGTCAACGCGTATACAAAACAACAAATCAAATTCAGAGAAAAAATACCATTCTAAGAATGACAATTACCAAATCTACACATGCAAAATAGACTATAATTACTAAACTACAAATTACTACAACAATGCTACTGTCTGCTATTTTTATAATCAGAAGATTTCCAAGGGACGATCCGAAGCAGCGGTCGCCACGTGCATGGGGGCTTAATTAAATGAAAATGCAAATAATTTTAATTTTTTGATTTAGTAGCTGTCTGTTCGATTACGAAGTCTCGTAAACGGTTGGCCCTGACTAGTATTATTACGCTATCTGACTGCATAGAACAATAACAAAGAATGAAATGGAAATTATCATTAACACAATTAATTAATTAAGTCCCCAGCAACTATAAAACCTACGAAACCAAAGCATAAGTGTAACTGTTCTGTGTGTGGAAGTATGACTCAACGTACGCATCTGGCACGGTTCTTCTTCAATAACACAAGAAATTTTAAATATCATTTATACTGAATTAATTTAAAAAAATAGAAATACTACAATTGCGCAAGAAAACCAGGATTACACTCTAATACAAGAACACAAGCCAGATGCTTTGTTGACTGAACCTGTAATGAAGCATTATTTACGACATTAAATAATGAAAAATAAATCAAGTTTCGTTACCTTCATATATTGACCAAAATCACTCTAATCATTACAATATATCTCCACACCGACTCGCTATTACCACATCTCAACAAGAACTTTTCAGTATCACATCTCAGCAAGCACTCCCTACTAGCACATCTCAAAAAACACTCTCTGCTACGAGTTCTTAACAAGCACTGACTACCACGAGCTCTCCCCAAGCACTGCCCACTACGACATCTCAATAATCACTGCCAGTGGAGGCGTCGAAACAATACTCTCTAGCGCGATCTCTGGCGCTGTGGCTCAGTGTAGCCACCTTTCAATGTGATACGTCACTTTTACGGACATGATGCGAAAATAAATTCATGAATTTCGGAAACTAGTTCCTCCGACTGGGGTTCGTGTTGCAGTAAACTGGGAGGATAATTTAGGGACGTTTGCTGATCATATGTTTCCCGCACCAGCCGATAAGCTGCCACGGGTGATATGGGGTAGACAAGCGCTGTGCTATGCGGTTTTTTGTACCTGTCTCGCTGGGTGAACAGGTAAGAGGAGCCGTTTCCTGCACCAGGTGAAACAAGGCATCTACTTTACGTTTGGTAATGATTCGACGTGTTTAGTATTTAGCACAGAGCTAGATGGTGCAATGGTAAGGAACTGTATTCGCAGTTTCGAGGGAAGAAACATGTGTATTATGGTAAGAACATTTCTGCACTTTCTGTACGTTGTGCCTCCACGCCACAGCACCGTAGCTCGTTGCTAGAAGAACCAAAATGGCACAGTGCATAGGGGGAAGGGGGTAACCATGCAGTTTTAATTATTACTTCCCAAAACTGGAGTTAAGTCCTTGTTTCTAAAATAATTCCCATTTATTGTTCAGTCTCAGTAGCACTTCTTTTTAATTAAAAAAATCTGCCTGAAACTGAAGAGAAAATTATTTTAAATATCAATACAGTTGAGGATTCGCTCCAGACGAATATATCGGCTATAGTGATTTTTTTGTTTGTTTGTTTGTTTGTTTGTTTGAAGTCCAGGCACCCACTGAAATTTCCGTGTCACATTACCTTAGCACGCTACTAGAGGAGCTGAAAACATGGCGCAGCCCATCTTTGTCACCGGATTGTGCAAGCGTTTCTCATTTGCCGCGTCGCGACGTATTGGTGTTCGCGAATACATTCCAGGTGTGTCGCGAGATTTTTATGTTCCTGGTTAAGAGTAATAAGTCTCTTTTATTGAATGCCTTATGTTTATGTTCATGTGTTCGTATTCAAGAGTATTACGGAATAAATTAGTAAAATTTGTCTCAAAGTCATTCCATACTTCGGAAATATGTATTCATTGAATGTACTTCATGTGTTTGCTTTTTTACGTCTAGGAAAACAAGCCACATGTAGGGGTGTCACGAAAGTCTACAATATACTTTGGTGTGACGCGAAAGAAAAATGGTTGAGAAACGTGGGGCTGCTCTAGACGCTTGTTACGGTCTTATGGCTCGAAAATTTTAGTGTGTATCAGGTCATCAGACATGTACAGTAGTTATGTCACCTTTGAGCTATGTATCGGCTCCTATCCTTAGCAGGCTTCCCCTCTGGCGTATCTCTGACTCCGTCGCCTAGCACAATGTGTACTATGGGGTGCCCCCCCCCCCCCCCCCTAGAGCCCGCAGCTTGTTCCGTCGGCCTGCTTTTACAGGGCTGTTAACAGGTGTTTCCGCGCTGCAGTTGACGGACTCAGGGGGCATCTAGCGAGCTGCGGAGGTCCGTCAGCCGTTCACATTAGCCCGTTGGAGGCGACGGATTCGTTGTGCCGCATTTTGTAGAGGCGATAGCAGGCCAAAGACTAAAAGGAGTGGTAGACAATGCCTGCATGACTCTAGCTGCAGGCGACATAATCCCATGCACCGCTAGTGGATCACCGAAGATAATTAATTTGATGAGAATTTCTCACAATGTTCACCTTCTCCATTTGGTGTATTATAGTCAGTGACTGATGTTTTTGTACAAGACGAACTGTAGCTAACGTTATTTTAATTATTAAGTTGCTAAAGGACTGGTAAATGGTTCAAATGGCTCTGAGCACTATGGGACTTAACTTCTGAGGTCATCAGTCCCCTTAGAACTACTTAAACCTAACTAACCTAAGGACATCACACCCATCCATGCCCGAGGCAGGCTTCGAACCTGCGACCGTAGCGGTCGCGCGGTTCCAGACTGTAGCGCCTAGAACCGCTCGGTCACCACGGCCGGCGTTATTTTGGGGTCAGACATTATCGGCTTCTGCAGTGTGAGGGCAGCGTGATCTAGTTCTAATGGTGTCCAATATTATTTGTAAAACCCTAAACCACTGCCATTGGATTTGTTTTGTGTTGTGCTGACGATCTTGCTGTTCATTATAGCATGTTGTATGTTTTTTAAGTGTTACTTTTTGTGTTTAAAATTATCACAATGTAATTGAGTATGTCTGAGATCGCCTCCCAAACCCATGGATTGATTTCAGCCGAATTTTGTACAGAAACAGCAACCCTGACAAGTATCAGCACTGTTTGGTTTATAACCTCCTAGCTTCAATAAGGGGGAGGGGGGGACTGGAGATACATGGAAAAACGTGTGTTTTTGATCCCCTGGTGAACAGACTGCCCTGCACAGCAGGCATATTGTGTGGTAAAAGTATCAGCTGACAAAATGAATCTGCTTTGCACGCCAACCTACGTGTCATGGGCAAGAAGTGGTATTCTGGGTGCTGACATGTAGTTTGCCCTGCATGACAGGCGCACTGTGTTGGAATAGTATCAGCCAGTTATATCGACTTGCTTTGCACGGTGGCCTGTATGTCAGGAGCAAATAAATAATTTTCAAGACCCTGCGTGACAGGCATATTGTGAGGGTAGTATCAGAATACTTCAGTGAAATGTATTGCAGAGGCTGCACATGTTGATGAGCATAGCTGCGTACAGATTGACATGGGTCACAGAGGGGATCGACAGAGAGGGAAGGGGAGGGGGAAGAAAATGGACAGAGAGAGAGTGGAGGCAGGGGAGATGCATGAAATAGGTGGAAGGTGTTGAGGGGTAGTTGGCTAGTGGATAAGGTAAAAGGGGAGATGCAGATGGAAAGAGAGAGTGAGGAGAGGATGTGGTTAGAGGGAGGGGGAAGAGGACATTGTCAGGGAGAGGTCAGAGGAAGTAGACAAAGAGAGGGGGAGCTGGAGGTGGAGAGACAGAGAGAAAGGAGGAGGTAGAGACGGGAGGATGAGATGGACGGACACAGGGAGGAAGGGGTGGGCACAGAAAGGGAGAGGAGGAAATTTCGTCAATGCATTTGTTGAATGCATACACTGAAAGGGTTTCATACTTGTATTCGGAGCTATATGAAGTTATCTGATACCTCATTATTGTGTAACCGTTCTTGTTGCAATGTTTCAGTAAGACAGTATTTGAATGTACTACTACAGTCACTGTACTGGGCTATATTCTCCAGTGTGCCAGGCAGAATGTTGTCCAGGCTTGCTGACAGAGGTTGGCTCCTGATTGTATCTTGCCTGCTTTAACTCACATTGTGACCTGCACACATGAATCAATGACTTTTTTTATCGTTAACCGTTTCAACGACTGTGCCGAGGTGGAGACACCAGTTCCCTCAGATGGCTGAAGCCAAGCACCGCCCGGTGTGACTAGCACTTGGATGGATGCCTGTCTTGATAAGTCACGTGCTGTTGATAATTTTCCTTTTGCCTGTACGGCAAAGGGGACAGGATGGGTCGGTGTAAAGCCGCTGATCCCCAGTCTTTGCACCAATGTCCTACATTTATCTCTCCGCAGTGTCTCATGAAGTGACGGCATGTGACATTACTGATGGTGATTCATCTGTCGGATGGAGCGTTCGGCTCTTGGTGCTCTTCGAGAGGAGTAGACTATGTGACGCCACTGGCTTCACCATAAAGTTGTGTATTTATTCTCTGGCCTAAAAAAAGATGATTGCTTCCTTTGGCAAACGTTTTTCTTGGTCTAGTCCTTTCACTTCCGGCTCCCCGTTTTGCTAGGTGTCAGTGTTATGTTTTCGAAGTAAAACTTCCTTAATTTCACTTCTAAGTCTATTGACAGACGTTATCCGAAAGGCATTGTGTGTCACAAATAGGTTTACCGGTAAAATTATGAAAGCTTATGTTCCGCTATGAGTCACGCAACGTACTATGTCCGTCAAATGACACCTCGCGAAATGACCATCACGGGAAAATAAGAGACACAAACTACATCGGAACTCAAAAACGGAGTACTGCCGGCAGTTGTTCTTCCCATATACCCTTCGCAACCGGAACAAAAAAGTGGGAAATGATAATGAAACAAAAGTACTCTCCGCCACACGCCCCAAGGTGGCATGCCCTGAACATGTGGAGAGAGGTTGTGTTGTGTGCTGGCGAAGGCTACTCCTTATCGTAACAAACTGGTTGCCTACACTTACAGATTGTTAACTCACAATGGCGAGCTTCAATTTAAAACTGTTTAGTTAAATGGAGGTGGGAGAGGTGCGAAGAAAGCAGGGAGGCGTGACGGGAACGCCGCAGGTTCCTGAGAATACAAAGTAGTGGGCAGTTCTCGGAGGAGTCGCGCATAAAGCGCTGGGCCCGGGCACAATACGTCCCGCGGTATGCGACGCGACTGTAGGCCGTGCTAATTGTGTGAACACAGGCCGTTGTTACGCAAAGAGCGTCGGTGTGCAGAGGTGGCACCTGTTATTGTGCCGCAAGACAAACAGCTGGCGCGCCGTGCTGGGTACACACGCCAGGCCCGTCCGCGTCCGAGGCTGCTAAATGGACGGCCCACGCACGCGCGGTAGCCGCAACAATGACCGCAGGCAAACACCGCACACGTGTCACTGGCCGGCTGCGAGCCGAGGCAAAAATGTCAGGGACACGCTCCCGCCGGCTTTTGTGCGCCTCCGCGGCAACAGATGATGGTACAAAAAGAAGCACGGCGCAGCACAAAGCCTACGCAATTCTAATTCATAAACGTCTGCAAGTCATTGCAGCTCCTCGCTTGCAAGACCATAAAGGACGCGGGAAAGGTCAGTGTAAGCTCTATAACCGTTCATGAGGACAGGCACTTAAGACATCAGGATATGTCAGCGCGGCCCGTCATCAACCCAATTACACTGCCGGAAAAAAATAGTACACTCTTTTAGAGGTTTCTAGTTCACTCAAGATTTATTGTTGCAACAGTGCATACGGAGTACATGAAATTATTAGATTTACAGATCAATAGTACAAGTGGTTCTGAGGTCCCAGGTATGGATCAATCCTGAATTACCCAACTAGTACGCGGGCGGCATCTCGTTGCCTTTTTTTTTTTTCTTTTTTAATGTTCAGATGTGTGTGAAATCTTACGGGACTTAGCTGCTAAGGTCATCAGTCCCTAAGCTTAAACACTACTTAACCTAAATTATCCTAAGGACAAACACACACACCCATGCCCGAAGGAGGACTCGAGCCTCCGCCAGGATCAGCCTCACAGTCCATGACTGCAGCGCCTCAGACCGCTCGGCTAATCCCGCGCGGCCATCTCGTCGATTATGCCGATGGTGAATACTGCCCTGTGATACACTACGTCAGGCCTGCTCAAAATATTCATGTAGATTTGTAAGAGTTGTTTGCTGTTGAGGCGCACGTGTCACTTCTCGTCCCATTATATCCCACACGTACTAGACTGGGGACGAGACCAGAGATCGTACTGGCCGGGTAAGTTTCTGCACCTATTGGTGAGCACGATTCATGGGCTGTGTGTCGGCGAATGTTATCCTGCTGGAACAACAGATCACCTTAATTTTGCTAGTACCGCAAAAGAACAGATCTAACAACATTCTACGCATACCGGGCGCTGGTTAGCGGCCCCTCCAGAAATGCGAAAGATGCACAAGGGTTGAAGCTTACCTTATCCCAGACGATAAGGCTTCGGGTGGAGCCAGTGTGTCGTGGGCTAAAGCACTCTACTAGAGAGCACTCGCGAGACCTCGCGAGTGCTCTCTAGTAGAGTGCTTTAGCCCACGACACACTGGCTCCACCCTTTAGCGCAAATAACCCATCACTTGCGTGCAGGCGGAATCGGCTTTCATTGCAGAAGAGCACGGCACGCCATTCCATTTTCCAAGTGGCCCTCTGACGGCATCTGCCGAACCGATGCTGTGACTTGAGTGGAAGACGGGCTAGAGGTCTGTTGCCTGTAGTCTCAATGCTAACAACCGGTTCGCTACAGTACGTGTTGACTGGTCTGGGCTCAAAAACCCTCTTACATGTGTTGTACTATCATCCACGGCTGCTCTTACCAAAAGACGTTCCTGGCGGATTTTTGTGGTGTGTGGATGTTCAGAACCTCGTCTACAGGTGTGATAATGCTGACGCGACAACTGATACCAGCATCGTTGCGCAACTGACGCAGCACGTCCAACTTTTGTGGCAATTCTCTGAAAGGAGCATCGTGGCAATCGGAAGGCCACAATTTAACCCCTCAGTTGACAGTAAGGAGCAGGAGTACGTCTCCGTAGCATGGTTCCCTGTTTGCTCCACACGTTTGCACCACAATGAGCCTTCTGGCTATTAGCATTCCCTATTAAAGGCTAGACACAGATGGCGCTCTGGAACCTACGCCACTACACTATCTGTTGACGGATGGCGTTGAAACCATTATAGGTACATCCACTGTCCCACAGGTGGCATATGCCATCATGTAATCTGAATCCTCATCTTCTTTCCATATCTACTAATTTTTGCGGCACTGTATTTTCCTTCTCATTAAGTGAAATAATGGATTATGATGAGTCTAATAGCGAAGAGAAAATATTGTTTACAATTTTTGGATGTTAGTCCATTAACGTTTGTCAGCAAGCGACAGGTTGGTTTCCTGTTCTTCGGCCATATGCACCTCTCCCTGGCGAGATGCGAATATTTTGTAACTTCTATGTACATTAAGAAACAAGTAAGATATAAATATCCCGTTTTGGAGTAGCTGGGTATTGACAGTTGGCAGCTTGGACTGCTCTCGCCAGCAGTACAACAACGGAAACAGAAGTGGCATTTCCAGCTGTTACTGTGTAGCCACTTCTGCCACGCAAAGCGTCGTGTCAGCCAGTTGCCAAGTAGGAAACTGTTCTAGACGTAAAATTTCATCTACTTAAAGAAGGAAAAAAAAAAGGCGTAGCTCCGACCATAGATAAAATGAAGAACAGATTTCGACATTTCTTAGAGAATATAATGCTTTACATTAGATGTGAATATTTACGTGATTTTTGTATGAGATACAGATTTTACCTTCGATACATATTACAAGCTACGAGTAAATACTGACAAAGGCCTCCGTTTTCCGAAGCTTACGCATAGAAAACACAATGCAATATCGAAATTTGGAGGTACACATTGACGTGGGACGCACTTTGGCAATCAACGAAAAAAAAGTATTTTATTGAGTTCAATATTTTTCGAGATATTTGGTTGGTACGTATGTTCCTAGCATTTTTTTCTTTTTTTTTTGCGTGTTGGTTTTCCAACTGCTTTGGGTTTTGTCATTTTTTGTTTCTAGTTCACTGTTGTTATTTGAGTTCACGTTTTAACATTTTTTCTATTGGAGATAGTGAGTCGAGATGCGTACGCTAGAAAACGGAGTGTCACATAAACATCTGCGAAAAAGTCTTCCGTGTGACTGCAGTAGAGGGTGACGGTTTTCTAGTTTTAAGGAGGATCGCTTTGACGTTAGTGACTCACCACGTTCATGAAGACCTTAGAGGTTTGATGTAGATCGTTTAAACGCATTACCCACAATGATCAACGTCAGTGTATTCGAGAACTGGCAAATGTGATGATCTGTAATAATTTCACCATCGTGCGAAATTGCATGCGGTGGGGGAGTTTAAAAATTGGGTATAAGGCTACCGCATGCTATAAACCAAAATCACACAAATTAGCGGGTGGCCATATCTTCATTTCTGCTTGCTCGTCATCTATTTTCTCGTAAACAACAGCGACTATTCCTATCCTGTATTGTTACTATTACCGCGAAGTGGTGTCTTTATGCCAATCCAAGGAAAAGAAGAAAATGGTTGAGCCATCCACAAAAGATAACGTTATGCACCAAGTGGAACAGCGACGGTGTGGTCTAATACGAACTGGTAGTCTCCATGGTGTAATCATTACTGTTGAGACGTCTTGCAGACGCACTCGAAGAACAACGATCAGGAAGACTGCGTGAAGTGATGTTACTTTACCGCGCGGAGTAGCCGCATGGTTTGAGGCGCAATGTCACGGGATGGCCGCCCCTCCTGGCGGAGGTTCGAGTCCTCCCTCGTGCATGGCTGTGTGTGTTGTTATTAGCATACGTTAGTTTAAGTAGTGTGTAAGTCTAGGGATCGATGACCTCAGCAAAAAAAAATGGTTCAAATGGCTCTGAGCACTATGGGACTTAACATCTATGGTCATCAGTCCCCTAGAACTTAGAACTACTTAAACCTAACTAAAGTAAGGACAGCACACAACACCCAGTAATCAGGAGGCAGAGAAAATCCCTGACCCCGCCGGGAATCGAACCCGGGAACCCGGGCGTGGGAAGCGAGAACGCTACCGCACGATCACGAGCTGCGGACGATGACCTCAGCAGTTTGATCCCTTAGGAATTCCACATTTTAACATTTGATGCTACTTCACGATAGCGCAAGCGCGCATTCTGATAGAATGACAAGAAACGCTATACGTGAGTTGGGTTGAAAGTCATTTCGCATCCACCTCATTCACCTGGTCTTGCGCCCTCAGATATTCATCTTTTCCGCTCTCTGTCGAACAGTCTTCCAAACACATCCTTTCCAGATAAAAATACGCTCCGAACATGGCTCGACAGAAAAAAATGGTTCAAATGGCTCTGAGCGCTATGGGACTTAACTTCTGAGGTCATCAGTCCCCTAGAACTTAGAACTGCTTAAACCTAACTAACCTAAGGACATCACACACATCCATGCCCGAGGCAGGATTCGAACCTGCGACCGTAGCGATAACGCGGTTCCAGACTGTAGCGCCTAGAACCGCTCAGCCACATGGCTCGATAGGTTCTTCGCCTCAAAATCCGGTAATTTCTGCAGTCGCGGAACCAGAAAGTTACCCCAGAGTTTGGAAATTGCTCTTGAAGCTTAATAGTTTTTACAAAATTGTTGAGGCTTTCGTGGCCACTTGTTGACAAACTGCCTATTGGCTTCTGTCTCGGGTTCTTCGGCCGACGTTCATCTAATGATTTTTCTTACGTTTCGCCAGCACGAGTGGCTGGCATTGTCAAAGCTTCACCCTCCATTGCCGGTGGTGAACTGGAGCCGAGCTCGCGGGCGCAGACTATATGTACCTGGCGCGCCAACGTTTTACTTCAACTGCTGAGTGAAATCCAATGCAAGTAAATCTGGTTAAACTGCTGAGTGAAACTGACATACTATCACTTTGCTTGTCTGTATCATTACAACACTGACCAACTGAATTTGCCCTGACTAACAGAACTCAAACTTTTCCAATTCATTGATTACTCACAATGTTTAAGGACAGCGCGATCTGACTGCTTTAAAATTAACTCAAAAGAATGGCCCTGAATTAGAAGGAATCCTAACAATAACCCATACATATCACAAGTCACTTACCTCAGAAAAATCTTCATTACACGAACTACAGCAGTGCCGCAAGCATCAATACTGTCATCTAAATAAAAGATTCTAGCTACTGAAGGCTCTAGCTACTAGTAGGCATGTGATTAGCAAAGGAAAAATTTTGTTGCAGAGCAAACAATGTATTTACCTCAAGAATGTGACAACCAGTTCCAAAAAATATATATTCCTCCGTGATATCCAGTTCCAAAAATTATATAATCATGAATCATATTCAGTCTCCAAGTCGGACACGTCCAGATCGTCCGCTCGCGCTAATACTGCAAACGTTCAACACTGCTAATTAACCTCTAACCTCCATCACTGCTGACTACTCACACCCAACTTCCATCACTGCCGGCTGTTCACCTCCAACTTCCATCACTGCTGGCGATTCACTTCCAACTGCGAGTCCCACCAGCCACAGAGTCTCTTAGAGAGTGCGCATAGCACTGCCAGAGTTATTAATGCAGAGCGTGACATAGCGCTGCCAACATGCGAACAAATAAACAGGCTACTTACACTCTAAATAATAGAGGATATATTATTGATGCGTAAAGTCGCTGTTATTTCTAAATGTAGCGTTTATTAAACTTATGGAAAAACGCTACGAACATATGCACCAACCTGTTATATTCCTACTCATTATGTGAAATAACGGCTACGGCGAGTTTAGCAGCAAAAAGAAAATATTGTCTACAATTTTGGGTTGTAAGTCCATTAACGTTTTCCAGCAACTGACAAGTTCAGGTTTCCTACCCTCGACTCATGTGCACATCTCCTTGGCGAAGCTAGCAATGTGCCAACGGAAGTAGCGGTGGCATTGCCGACTGGCACTGCGTTGCCACTCCTGCTACGCAAAGCGTCGTGATTGTCAGTTGTCTAGTGGGAAATTTTTTTGGACGTGAAATTTCACTATTTCAAGAAAAAACGTGACACCGACCATAATTAAAATTAAGTACCAATATCGACAGTCTTGGAGACTGTAAGGTGTACATTAGATGCTAATGTAGGACACACAGATTTTAACCTTGATACACATCACAACCTCCCCCCATGAACCATGGACCTTGGCGTTGGTGGGGAGGCTTGCGTGCCTCAGCGATACAGATAGCCGTACCGTAGGTGCAACCACAACGGAGGGGTATCTGTTGAGAGGCCAGACAAACGTGTGGTTCCTGAAGAGGGGCAGCAGCCTTTTCAGTAGTTGCAAGGGCAACAGTCTGGATGATTGACTGATCTGGCCTTGTAACAATAACCAAAACGGCCTTGCTGTGCTGGTACTGCGAACGGCTGAAAGCAAGGGGAAACTACGGCCGTAATTTTTCCCGAGGGCATGCTGCTTTACTGTATGATTAAATGATGATGGCGTCCTCTTGGGTAAATTATTCCGGAGGTAAAATAGTCCCCCATTCGGATCTCCGGGCGGGGACTACTCAAGTGGACGTCGTTATCAGGAGAAAGAAAACTGGCGTTCTACGGATCGGAGCTTGGAATGTCAGATCACTTAATCGGGCAGGTAGGTTAGAAAATGTAAAAAGGGAAATGGATAGGATAAAGTTAGATATAGTGGGAATTAGTGAAGTTCGGTGGCAGGAGGAACAAGACTTCTGGTCAGGTGACTACAGGGTTATAAACACAAAATCAAATAGGGGTAATGCAGGAGTAGGTTTAATAATGAATAGGAAAATAGGAATGCGGGTAAGCTACTACAAACAGCATAGTGAACGCATTATTGTGCCCAAGAGAGATACGAAGCCCACACCTACTACAGTAGTACAAGTTTACATGCCAACTAGCTCTGCAGATGAAGAAATTGAAGAAATGTATGATGAGATAAAAGAAATTATTCAGATAGTGAAGGGAGACGAAAATTTAATAGTCATGGGTGACTGGAATTCGAGAGTAGGAAAAGGGAGAGAAGGAAACGTAGTGGGTGAATATGGATTGGGGGAGAGAAATAAAAGAGGAAGCCGTCTGGTAGAATTTTGCACAGAGCATAACTTAATCAGAGCTAACACTTGGTTTAAGAATCATGAAAGAAGGTTGTATACATGGAAGAACCCTGGAGATACTAAAATGTGTCAGATAGATTATATAATGGTAAGACAGAGATTTAGGAACCAGGTTTTAAATTGTAAGACATTTCCAGGGGCAGATGTGGACTCTGACCACAATCTATTGGTTATGACCTGTAGATTAAAACTGAAGAAACTGCAAAAAGGTGGGAACTTAAGGAGATGGGACCTGGATAAACTGAAAGAACCAGAGGTTGTACAGAGTTTCAGGGAGAGCATAAGGGAACAATTGACAGGAATGGGGGAAAGAAATACAGTAGAAGAAGAATGGGTAGCTTTGAGGGATGAAGTAGTGAAGGCAGCAGAGGATCAAGTAGGTAAAAAGACGAGGGCTAATAGAAATCCTTGGGTAACAGAAGAAATATTGAATTTAATTGATGAAAGGAGAAAATATAAAAATGCAGTAAATGAAGCAGGCAAAAAGGAATACAAACGCTCAAAAATGAGATCGACAGGAAGTGCAAAATGGCTAAGCAGGGATGGCTAGAGGACAAATGTAAGGATGTAGAGGCTTATCTCACTAGGGGTAAGATAGATACTGCCTACAGGAAAATTAAAGAGACCTTTAGAGATAAGAGAACCACTTGTATGAACATCAAGAGCTCAGATGGAAACCCAGTTCTAAGCAAAGAAGGGAAAGCAAAAAGGTGGAAGGAGTATATAGAGGGTCTATACAAGGGCGATGTACTTGAGGACAGTATTATGGAAATGGAAGAGGATGTAGATGAAGACGAAATGGGAGATAAGATACTGCGTGAAGAGTTTGACAGAGCACTGAAAGACATGAGTCGAAACAAGGCCCCCGGAGTAGACAACATTCCATTGGAACTACTGACGGCCGTGAGAGAGCCAGTCCTGACAAAACTCTACCACCTGGTGAGCAAGATGTATGAAACAGGCGAAATAACCCTCAGACTTCAAGAAGAATATAATAATTCCATTCCCAAAGAAAGCAGGTGTTGACAGATGTGAGAATTACCGAACAATCAGTTTAATAAGCCACAGCTGCAAAATACTAACACGAATTCTTTACAGACGAATGGAAAAACTAGTAGAAGCCGACCTCGGGGAAGATCAGTTTGGATTCCGTAGAAATACTGGAACACGTGAGGCAATACTGACCTTACGACTTATCTTAGAAGAAAGATTAAGGAAAGGCAAACCTACGTTTCTAGCATTTGTAGACTTAGAGAAAGCTTTTGACAATGTTGACTGGAATACTCTCTTTCAAATTCTGAAGGTGGCAGGGGTAAAATACAGGGAGCGAAAGGCTATTTACAATTTGTACAGAAACCAGATGGCAGTTATAAGAGTCGAGGGGCATGAAAGGGAAGCAGTTGTTGGGAAGGGAGTAAGACAGGGCTGTAGCCTCTCCCCGATGTTATTCAATCTGTATATTGAGCAAGCAGTAAAGGAAACAAAAGAAAAATTCGGAGTAGGTATTAAAATCCATGGAGAAGAAATAAAAACTTTGAGGTTCGCCGATGACATTGTAATTCTGTCAGAGATAGCAAAGGACTTGGAAGAGCAGTTGAACGGAATGGATAGCGTCTTGAAAGGAGGATATAAGATGAACATCAACAAAAGCAAAACGAGAATAATGGAATGTAGTCGAATTAAGTCGGGTGATGCTGAGGGAATTGGATTAGGAAATCAGACACTTACAGTAGTAAAGGAGTTTTGCTATTTGGGGAGCAAAATAACTGATGATGGTCGAAGTAGAGAGGATATAAAATGTAGACTGGCAATGGCAAGGAAAGCGTTTCTGAAGAAGAGAAATTTGTTAACATCGAGTATAGATTTAAGTGTCAAGAAGTCATTTCTGAAAGTATTTGTATGGAGTGTAGCCATGTATGGAAGTGAAACATGGACGATAACCAGTTTGGACAAGAAGAGAATAGAAGCTTTCGAAATGTGGTACTACAGAACAATGCTGAAGATTAGATGGGTAGATCACATAACTAATGAGGAAGTATTGAATAGGATTGGGGAGAAGAGAAGTTTGTGGCACAACTTGACCAGAAGAAGGGATCAGTTGGTAGGACATGTTCTGAGGCATCAAGGGATCACCAATTTAGTATTGGAGGGCAGCGTGGAGGGTAAAAATCGTAGAGGGAGTCCAAGGGATGAATACATTAAGCAGATTCAGAAGGATGTAGTTTGCAGTAGGTACTGGGAGATGAAGAAGCTTGCACAGGATAGAGTAGCATGGAGAGCTGCATCAAACCAGTCTCAGGACTGAAGACCACAATAACAACAACAACACACATCACAAGTAAATGGTGTTAAAAAACCGCCGTTTTCCGATGCTTACGCCGAGCAAACACGATGCGATACGGAAGTTTGGAAAGATCAGTTGCTGGGCGAAGTATTTTGGCAATTAACGGGAAACAGTTTTTATTTAGTTCAGTAGTTTTCAATATACGCAATGTGATGCTTGAAACTGTGTTTTATGTGAGGTGTCTCTCCTATGAGGTGCCTCGAGCATTTTCTCTCGTGTTTTGACAGATATTTCCCGTTTTGTTTTCAAGGCCAAACAGTTGTATTGCTCATCACGTCCCTCATGCGTCAGCGTCGACAGAAAGCGTAGCTTTGTTTCCCCTTACAAAGGAAATTATTTTTACGAGGGCCATTTCAAAAGTTCTGCACAATGCGCACGCGTTATCGATACGGTGGCGTGATCAAGTTGAAATTCATGTCATTTGTGAGCTAGACTTCAGGCCTGACGCTCGTATGTGTGTTTGCTCGTTCGCATGGCTGTGTCATGAGTGATAGAATTTTAAAATGGAAAGAAAGCGAGTTCGCTCGGATTGCAGGTAGTGACCACCGTTCATACATCAAAATCGAATCCCTACGTGGAAAAACTCATCGGAAATTTACAACGCTTTGAGAGAGCAGTATGCGAATAGAGCAGTAGATCGTAGCACAGTATCGCGGTGGTCTGCTCTTTTCCGTGAAGGTCGGGGAAGCTCTGAGGACAACTCAAGACGTGGAAAGCCATCAACTGCAGCGGACAACTCCTATCAAGTTATTGTTAATGACATTTTGAGAGAAGATTCACGAAAAACATGTGGGGACAGTGCATATGAGGCCAGAATGTCTGTCACTTTAGTTTACAGGATCGTAAGTGAAAAGTTAAAGATGAGAAAAGTTGCCATGTTGATTAATCGGGTTTCTGGCGGTTATTTGAGTCTTTCCTGCACGATATTTCAACTGCGTGAATTTCAGTCTTCTTCAGACGTTGTGTGACACTGATTCCAGTGTGGAATGAGTCCGTAATTTATGCGTATGTTGTGGTACGCACTCGCTTTGCGGTCCCCGGCGCGTCCGGCGCTGTGTTCTTGATATGCGTCGACCAGTAGCAGAGGCTGTCGCGTTTTCTTCTAGCCGCGGCTTTTCCGAACGCTGTGCGCGTACTTTGTGGTGGTTATCCGTTGTCAATATTGCTGAGTTAAGTTCTGAACGACATTCCAGCCATGCTAGACGTTTTATCTTTCGATTGTCGCCATTTAAATCCTTCTGTGAATTGGGACGTTCTGTTACCGTAGTGTGCCGTGTTAGGCGTTCCGTACGATGTCCTAGGCGCCCTGGAGCGTCTGCAGTGTTATTTTCAGGCCGATGGTGTTCAGAGTGCCGCTCGGGACTAGCAAGGACGTCCTCAGATATTGTGTCTGTTGTCTTAGGCACAATTTCAAGTGTGTCTTTTGTTACATATACTGGGCTTTTATCTCCTATCCCATCGTCATACGTGTATCCCTTGGGGTCTTGATGTTGCCTCCGTTGCGTCTTCCGAAGATTGAGTGCCGGTTTCCAAGCCGAACTCAGCTGGAAACCGTTGTCCCGGTTAATGAGATTCAGTGCGACCTTAATCTCAATAGATTATTTGACGACGGTGTCCCAGTATCTCGATATTTGTCTTAAAATCTTGGCATCCCACATGATCTGAGTGAAGAGCAGAAAACGGATCGTAAAATAATAAAAGAAGAATTACTTTAACGTTATCGAACAGGAGGGAACAGTTTCTGAAAGGGATTGTTGCACTTTATGAAACCTGGATACTAGATTTTGAGCCAGAACTGAAGTCTTAATTGTCACAGCGGAAGAGTTCCGACTCTCCACGCCCGAAAAAATTCCGTCACCAACAACCAAAGGTGAAACTGATGATCTTTGCGTATGACATGAATGGAGTCGCAGCTATAGAGTACCCCAACGGACGTCTGTAACAGGCACGTTCTATAAACTGTTTCTACAAAATGTTTCGCGCCAAAAAATTCTTCGAAGAAGGCTTGACATACTTGTAGTTGGTGTCCTCATTTTGTACGATAATGTAGAACTCCATATTGCCCTACCAGTGACAGACACGCTAGACAAATATGGATGGGAAATACTTCCGCATCCACCATACGGCCCTTACATGAGCCCATCAGACTTTGATTTGTTTTCCAAATTGAAGGAACAACTCCGTGGAAAACATTTTGATACGACTGATTAAGCTTCCAGTTAAGTGACCCGAGTAATCAGACTCTCAACAGTGATGGTGCCCTATCCGGAATACGGAAGTTGCCAAAACGTGGGGAAGATGTCATACGCAAGAATGGAGATTACAATGAGGGCCTGTAAAGGTATTTTGTAATATAAATTGTTTTCTTCAATTCCATCTTACAGCATGCAGAATTTTTGAAAAAAAGAACGGAATTTTTCGTGTTTATTCGATAGTGCGGTCCCGAATTAGTCTAGCTCGATATTCGATTTATCACCATGTATTCGGATGGCAAAACACAAATATTAGCCAGTATTCCAGCAGCGACTGAGCAGCGCTGCCGCATGTCAGTGGCACTCAGCACGGATCAGGGCGCCATACTGGTCGCCACTGGAGTACTGGTAAACGTTTTTGTTTTGCTTTCCCTTCTAATACACGCCGATAAAATGAATATCGCACAGACCGATTTGGAGCCGCACTTTCGAATGGGCACGTAAAATCCCGCTTTAAAAATAATTTTTTTTTGTATCGGGAAACAAAACGTAACGCCTTATAAAACCATGTGCGAGGTTTCGGTATTCTCTCGCTAGGTACATACAAACTGTTAGTTCTACAGATAAAAATAAGGCTACAGTTTTCGAGTTATACAAGAAAAACACATTTGAATGTCGCTCCTGTTCGTTTTCCTGAATGATTCGAGAACTACAGCCTCTATCGAAAAGGTATCCCAGTACAAAATTTAACTACATTAAATTTCAACAAAAAGGTCCTGTTCATTTTTTTCTGTAGCTCTAACAGCTTGCGTAAAGCGAGCGAGAGAATATGAAAATTTTGTGTGTGGAATTTGATTGTGTTGCGGCTTGCATAGAACCAAGGGGTAGCGGGTTTCCCCCCCCCCCCCCCCCTCCCTCACTGTTCCATATGGCCACCGTTCATGTGAAGGTAGATTTCAGCAGGTCTCCTCATTGAGTCCATACGCGTTCAGAAATCATAAACATGTTCCAAATGCATTCGCAAACATCCACGATGCATTCCCAAGGTTCATCGGCACTATTAACAGCGCCGGAATACACCAAAGCTCTTAAATACGCCTGCATGAAATAATCCAACGGATTCAAGTTGGGGCGGCCGTTGTGGCCGAGCGGTTCTAGGCGCTTTAAGTCTTGAACCGCGCGACCGCTACGGTCGCAGGTTCGAATCCTGCCTCGGGCATAATGGTAAAATTAATGTACTACCGAATTGTCTTGTCGAATTGTTACTGAACTGTATTGCATTACTGAATAACAACTTGTATAGCCTTTCTGTTATTGACCAGAGTGGTTGAATGAAGGCCATAAAATAAAATACAAATAAAAAAGTAAATTTAGAGACTAAGAGCACCAATCATTTTCACGAGTAGCAGACACAAGAACACAACTATTTCCCCAGATATCGGTTTTAGACTTTTTGGTTTACTAGTACGTCTATCAGTTTACAAAACTTCTGAGAAAGACTGCCATTATTTCCTCGGACCACAGGTGAGGTGCTCATTAGGTAACAGTCCCTGGGGACAAGAGTGATGGACGACAGCAGAAATGAAAGAGAATGAATGGATGATATCTGGAACGCAGTATAGCCTGCAGCCTTCTCTTGATGAAAACCACGAAAGAGGCATCTGAGCTCAACGTTTCCATTCAACGGCTACAACATCAAAAATGGTTCAAATGGCTCTGAGCACTATGGGACTCAACTACTGTGGTCATAAGTCCCCTAGAACTTAGAACTACTTAAACCTAACTAACCTAAGGACAGCACACAACACCCAGCCATCACGAGGCAGAGAAAATCCCTGACCCCGCAGGGAATCGAACCCGGGAACCCGGGCGTGGGAAGCGAGAACGCTACCGCACGACCACGAGATGCGGGCGGCTACAACATCCTCAGTAGTGTAGAACGCTCTCACTCTACGAACTGAATACGTCCTTTGTGGTTTAACTTACTAGCACACAGACTTGTGGTCAGAACTGGCATACCAGTAGTTCTGCTACCGTGGCACAAGACGAACTCAAGGGCCAACAGGGACACATTATAGAGGAGAAGGCACACAAGTAAGCGCTAACTAACAATCCTGTAATTGTAAGTATCAGGTAAGTACTCACATTCTGACCACGGATGGGGCATTTGGGCCCAACTGACTACAGTGTCATCCATCAGCCAATGGCGTTTGCTACTCATTCCAGTAGCTCATCAACTGTCACCATCAGCTGTCATCTACATCTACATCCGTACTCCGCAAGCCACCTGGCGGTGTGTGGCGGAATACACCACATCACGTGGCCGACTCTGTTCCACTCGTACTCCCAGTGAAAAATCCGTGGCAGTACCGGGAACCGAACACGAGTGTTCCGCGTGACTGCCAGCCACACTGACCTATCAGCTAACGAGAAGGAAAATTCTAACAAGGGAACCTCCCCATCGCACCCCCCTCAGATTTAGTTATAAGTTGGCACAGTGGATAGGCCTTGAGAAACTGAACACAGATCAATGGAGAAAACAGGAAGAAGTTGTGTGGAACTATGAAAAAAATAAGCAAAATATACAAACTGAGTAGTCCATGGGCAAGATAAGCAACATCAAAGAGCAGACGAGCTCAGGAGCGCCGTGGTCCCGTGGTTAGCGTGAGATGCTGCGGAATGAGAGGTCCTTGGTTCAAATCTTCCTTCAACTGAAAATTTTACTTTCTTTATTTTCGCAAAGATATGATCTGTCCGTTCGTTCGTTGACGTCTGTGTTCACTGTAATAAGTTTAGTGTCTGTGTTTTGCGACCGCACCGCAAAACCGTGCGATTAGTAGACGAAAGGACGTGCCTCTCCAATGGGAACCGAAAATATTTGATCGCAAGGTCATAGGTCAACCGATTCCTCCACAGGAAAACACGTCTGATATATTCTATACGACACTGGTGACGGCATGTGCGTCACATGACAGGAATATGTTGTCGGCCCACCTAACTTGTACACTTAGCGAATGGGTAAAAAGAGTCTTCTACCTTGCCCGATTTATTTTTTCTTGTGGATGTGATAATCACTCCCAAAAAAGTGATGAAAACATAAGAGTTTGTCATATAAACCGAAAATAAAAAATTAAACTTTTCACTCGAGGGAAGACTTGAACCTCTCGTTCCGTAGCTGCTCTCGCTAACCACGGGACCACGGCGCTCCTTGACTCCCATTGTCCTTCATGTTGCCTATCTTGCGCATGGACTACTCAGTTTGTATATTTTACTAATTTTTTTCATAGTTCCACACAACTTCTTCCTGTTTTCTCGATTGATATGTGTTCAGTTTTTCAAGGCCTATCCACTGTGCCAACTTATGACTAAATCTGAGGGGGGTGCGATGGGGAGGTTCCCTTGTAAGTATTAGGCTAACGCATATGTGCTGCCAGCAAACACAGTATATTTCACAACCATATATTTATCCTTAGACATTTGCTGTTTCTTTTGCAATATGTTAAGTAAGATAGTGGTTGGTCGAATCAGTAGTTAAACGTATTTGACAACAGTCTAAAACGTATGCATACATCATGTACGAACCAAAGAAAAACGCAGCTGCAGTTAATAGTAAGTCTAGTCACCCGCAGAGGCAATAATTACTTAGCATCTTTGAGCCATTCTTAAAACCAAGTGTTCTCAGCTCGTGGTCGTGTGGTAGCGTTCTCGCTTCCCGGGTTCCAGGGTTCCATTCCCGGCGGGGTCAGGGATTTTCTCTGCCTCGTGTTGACTGTGTGTTGTGTGATGTCCATAGGTTAGTTAGGTTTAAGTAGTTCTAGGGGACTGATGACCATAGATGTTAAGTCCCATAGTGCTCAGAGCCATTTGAACCATTTTGAAACCAAGTTTTCGGCGAATTCACTTGAAAGAGATCTCCAAAGGTGTCGAATGTGCGTTGCAACTGCATTTTGTTGTAAGACCATGCATTTAGTTTCAGGGTCAATCCGGTACCCGCACACCTTCCTCCTTTTTCCAGTCGCTGAAAAGCCTACTGCAGCACTTCGGATCATTGTCCTCCTGAAGTATCCAATCTTCAAAAATGGTTCAAATGGCTCTGAGCACTATGGGACTTAACATCTATGGTCATCAGTCCCCTAGAACTTAGAAATACTTAAACCTAACTAACCTAAGGACAGCACACAACACCCAGTCTATCCAATCTTCATTCTTGTTGGTAAACCAACGTTTGGCAGTTGGAATCTAAAATTTTTTGATAAATGCGATGAGTAAACTGCATTCAAGTCTCATCTGGTATATCTCAGTTACAAATTCATAGAAAACAACGCTTTATTGACACTCCATGAAGGATAAAGTTTCCCTCTGTTGGGTTGTGAAAGAACTAAGGCGATATCCTTTATCATTTGTGTGTAATGCTTACTTAACAGTTTTCTTTGCTGACCAGTGAGGATACCAAATACGATTAGGTGAAACGTCTTTGATGAAAACAGTAACAAAAATTCAGGTGCAAAAGACGGAGTTTGTTAATTCTTATGTACATCCTAAACATAACTGAGGCGACGGAAGAAAAATGCCCGCATGTGTTGACTGTGTAAGTATAAGTACTAGTTTCCGGTACATCGATCTAGAATTATTTTTTCTCTTGTTACTTACTGGCTAGTTACGTAAGCATATTTTCTTGGTTGTGTTGACTTGTACGCCAGTGTCCCGACAGTCAACTAAATTACTCTGGCTTTCTCTCCCGTCCGTCGCTGCAACATACTTACGGCTTCTTATGGGACCATCTATCTAATTTCACGTAGTTTTTCAGTATGCAAAGGCTCCACATACGAAAGAATAAGAACGTACTTTCCACCATCTGCCGATTCCGATGCGATTGTATTCGTCCGGTCAAGAAAGTTTACTTCCATTTAAATCATATGTAAACACTTCAGAATGCGTGTCTGTGGAACATTATGCAGTCTCTTCATTTTCTTTCTTTTTTTTTAGTTCTGTATTTATAGTTTGGCGTACCTGAAAGAGGAATTCATTTATCATTGTCGAATCTCCATCAAGACCGTATTTCGGAGTCACAGTTTAAATATTCTACGAAACGGCGAGTAATATCTCTCTTTTCTTTACGAGGCTGATGTGCCAGATAAGGAAGTATGCAAGAAAGCTACAGCTGGATGAAAGTAGAGGAGCATAAATCGCCGTGATGAATGAAGGGAGTCTCGGTATACGGGTTCTTCGGGAAATTCTCGCCGTATTTCTCGCTAACTGCTGAGTTAACAAGAACCGCATTCGGAATAAGTCATAACTCTGGAGGCGAAGAAAACATGATGTCCTCAAAGCGATTAGTACGTACGTAGGCCACCATTAATTAGTGCTTCTAATACTTATTTGTGAAGGCAGTTCTTTAAGTTTTTACATGTTAGACGACCCATTAAAGCATTAAAACGATTTGCCATCAGTAGTTTAGTCACGGATATCCCCAAGACATTCGTTTTTATAACGTTCTTCTTTTTAATCTTACTTCGCCATACAGTATCTGGAATAAGAAAATCCTGTAGTAAATATGATTTATGGCACGAGCAGTACTTTGAGAGGAGAAGAGTTTTAAGGTTTTCTTTTAAAAAAATTCGTATGGCTGGTTTGTCCCATTCTTTTACGTCGACAGCAAAACAAGAGAAATTGAGCAACTGTTACTGCTTTATGTTTCGATCAGTATTACTGACACTTCAATACTTCATTCTTACGTAATACATGTCACTTCTATGCTATATAGCACTATAGCACGAGAGGACTTCAAAAGGTAAGTTATACATTACAATGGCACGAAGTCGGCGCTCCAAAACATCCCAAAGGTGTTCTATAGCATTCAGGTCAGGACTCTGTGCAAACCAGCCCATTACTGGGATGTTGCCGTGTAACCACTCCGCCACAGGCCGTGCATTATCGTGTTGAAAGATGCAATCGCCATCCCCGAATTGCTCTTCAACAGTGGGAAGCAAGAAGGTGCTTAAAACATCAATGTAGGCCTGTGCTGTGATAGTGCCACGCAAAACAAACAGGGGTGCAAGCCCCTCCATGAAAAACACGACCACACCATAACACCACCGCCTCCGAATTTCACTGTTGACACTACACACGCTGGTAGATGACGTGCACCGGACATTCACCATACCCACACCCTGCCATTGGATCGCTACATTGTGTACCGTGATTCGTCACTCCACACCACGTTTTTCCACTGTTCAATGCTCCTTACGCCAAGCGAGGCTTCGTTTGGCATTTACCGGCCTGATGTGTAGCTTATGAGCAGCCGCTCGGTCATGAAATCCAAGTTTTTTCACCCCCCCTCCCCCTAACTGCCATAGTACTTGCAATGGATCCTGATGCAGTTTGGAATTCCTGAGCTATAGACGTCTGCCTATTACACATTATGAGCCTCTTCAACTATCGGCAGTCCCTGTCAGTCAACAGACAAGGTCGGCCTGTACGCTCTTGTGCTGTACGTGTCTCTTAACGTTTCCACTTCACTATCACATCGGAAACAGTGGAACTAGGGATGCTTAGGAGTGCGGAAACCTCGCGTACGGACGTGTGACACAAGTGACGCCCAATCACGTGACCACGTTAAGTCCTGAGTTCCATAGAGCGCCCAATTCTGCTCTCTCACGATGTCTAATGACTGCTGAGGTCGCTGATATGGAGTGCCTGGGAGTAGGTGGCAGCACAATGCACCTAATATGAAAAACGTATGTTTTGGGGGGTGTCCGGATACTTTTGATCTCACAGTGTATGATACTATTTTTCAACATAGTCACTGGGTGTTTATAATACACGATCGGAACATTCTAAAGTCGTTCAATTCCTTGGCGACAGATATCCACTTCTCAGTCACGGAGCCATTCGAGAACTTCTGTGTAGGCGTTCTCATAGTTGGAAAAATTTATTTTTTCCAGATGTTCTTTCAACTTGCCAAAAAGATGGAAATCCATGGTGCAAGATCTGGATTGTATGGTGGATCAGCATCAGCCCTGTCTGTGCGACGTTGGTCAAATTGTTGGCATCATTTCACTACGAGTGGACGCGACGTTGCATTTGGTCCACAAACCTCCAGAATTTGACGTGAATCTGTGTGCAGTTTAGGCATTCTGACCACAACAGTCGTACTGTACCACCTACTGAAACTTTGGAGTATGTTTTCAGCTGCCGTACAATTTCACTCGTACACTGCGATGCAACTGGTATCCGTACCGCAGCAGAACTCTGTCTATACTCTCTCCTGACACTGTGCCCCTCTTGTTGCATACTGGTCTTCGTGTGGGACGACATGTGTGACTTACTTGCCAAAGTCTCTACGTATTACGTCTGATGAGAGAGACTCACAAGATAACACTCCAGTTTCGCTTTGTTCTTGAAGGAGTTAACCATTCGAAAGTTGTCACTATTGAAACGTCCCCTTAGAAAAATTTATGAATGACTGTGCTGACAAACCTCTTACATTATTCGATTTTCAAACAGCTGAGCAGAACTGAACGTACTCAGACATTTCACTCTTTACCTATTCTGATCAACACTAAACTGACACACAATATTTTTAGCGTAACGCAACGCAACGCAACGCAACGCAATCCCTACAAAAGAATGGCCCTGACTAACAATAACCTATACCTTTCATGAATCACTTACCTCACAAAAATCTTCGTTACTCGAACTACTGCAATACAGCTTGCGCCAATACTGCCAGCTAAATAAAAGAATCTAACTACTGAAGGCACTAACTACTGATAGGCATAGTCAGAAAATGAAAGATTTTAATAGAGAACAAACAATGTATTTACCTTAACAGTGTTAAAGTCATTATATATATATATATATATATATATATATATATATATATGCAACTGGTATCCGTACCGCAGCAGAACTCTGTCTATACTCTCTCCTGACACCGTGCCCCTCTTGTTGCGTACTGGTCTTCGTGTGGGACGACATGTGTGACTTACTTGCCAAAGTACATCCAGTCTTACAAATTTACTCTCTCTGATGGACACACGTCCAGATCATCCGCTCTCAAAACTCCATCTCTTTCCCCCCATCAACCACTGCTGGCGGCTCACCTCCAACTGCGCAACGCTACGCGCTGTTCACATCCAAAAGCCCAACACTACAATGGCGACTATTCCAACAATGCAGACCAGTCACAGACTGCACACAGCACAGTCAGTGATTTTCATACAGGGCGCTACTTGGCGCTACCAATATAAAAACCTAAACAGCGTACTTAACACTATGACTGCTTTGAGAGAGAAACTCGTGTAACATATTTTGTCATATGGCTTGTGGAGGATAACCCGGCAATATAGTAATATAAGTTGTGCCAAATCTACTAACAACAAAATTGATCAACTACTTATATCACTTATCGTTCCTTGTATTGTACAGATTTACCCTCCTCTCTACAGAAGCCTCCCATTCTTCCTTCGCCCGGTCTAACAAAATTTAGGTTTTCCTTAGTTTCCCTAAATCCAATTACAAAATTGGCGGGATGCTTCCGTTGAAAAGGGGAAAAGATACCAAAGATGATTTCATTTGACTCCCTCATGCCGTTTACATTTGCATTCCGTTTCCAACCTGCGGTTAATCTCCATGTACAATGCTACATCGCTACTACAACATCTATCGGAGTGTTTAAATACTACTGCACATGTTTCTTGCAGCGCTTTCACCATTCTAATGGAATAATTTCACTGAATAATTGAATTCTATTGATTAGTGTAAATTAGTCAGTAGGAAAGAAAAAAAATTGAAAAATTGTAAAAATGGCAGCTGCTGTTCTCAGTTAAGGAACATCAATTATTACCATCTATAGACGAGTTGGAAAGGCGTATCGCAACTTTAAGTATGTTTGTGAAAATCGTACGTACAGAACTCAATATGCATATTACAAAACACAACTAGTCGCGCACAATAGGCGACAAATAATTTTAAGTAATTAAATGCAGAATTTATTTCTTCCCATTTTTAGTATCAAGGTGATGAAAACAAATATTTAATCACAATTTTAAAATATAATAATTAACTTAACACATAAATAGCTCAATATACAGATCGTGGATTGAGCAAGCATTAAAGGAAACAGAGGAAAAATTTGGAGTAAGAAATAAAATCCAGAGAAAACAAATAAAAACTTTGAGGTTAGCCGGTGACATTGTGATTCTGTCACAGACAGGAAACGTCTTGGAAGGGCAATTGAATGGAATGGACAGTGTCCTGAAAGGAGGATATAAGATGAACATCAACAAAAGCAAAACGAGGATAATTGAATGTAGTCGAACTAAATCAGGTGATGCTGAGGGAATAGACAGGGAAATGAGACACTTAAAGTAGTAGATAAGTTTTTCTATTTGGGCAGCAAAATAACTGATGATGGCCAAAGTGGGGAGAACATAAAATGTACACTGGTGATGACAAGGAAAACTTTTCTGAAGAAGAGGGATTTGTTAATGTAGAGTTAACAAGTATTTGTATGGCGTGTAGCTATGTGTGGAAGTGAAACACAGACGATAAACAGTTTCGACACCACGAAAATAAAAGCTCTTGAAATCTGGTGCTACAGAAGAATGCAGAAGATCGGATGGGCAGATCACGTAATTAATGAGAAGATACAGAATAGAACTGGGGAGAAGAGGAATTTGTGGCACAACTTGACTAGAAGAAGAGAACGATTGGTAGGACACATTCTGATACAGCAAGGGATCACCAGTTTAGTACTGGAGGGAAGCATGGAGGGTAAACATCGTAGAGGGACACCAAGAGATCCGTACACTAAGCAGATGCAGAAGGATGTAGGTTGCAGCAGTTATCTCGGAGATGAAGAGGCTTGCACAGGATAGAGCAGAATGGAGAGCTGCATCAAACCAGTCTTTGGGCTGAAGATCACAACAACAGCTCGACAGTTTCGCGTCACTTCATACACTGAGGTACGAAGATTAGACAAAAATATGCTAATACAGCACGAAATGCGTGCCTGAACATAAATGCATATACCAGCCATGCCTGCAAGTTGTATTTGATCACTACCGGCACCTGTACAATGTCCTCAGTACGTCACAAGTGCTGGTGGTGGTCGGAATAGTATTCTATGCAGTTTTGAGTGCATTACGTGGGCGCCATCTAAATCGTTGATGCTCATGTGATAGGTGCTTCCGTAACCGAGGTAGACGAAGTGTTTTGTGTTTAAAGAGGCACCGCATCGAAGATTTATAGAGCATGCAGTGAGAGCCCAAAAACAACATCCGCTAAGTCATAACCCGGACGAAAGTGTGAGTTCATTGATCGTGATAGAGGACTGTTGGTCTGCTTAGCTGAGTGGTAACGTGGTTGCCTACCATCCAGCGGGTCAGGGTCCGACAACCGGCCTGGTTGGAGATTTTCCCCGCTCGTGGACTGTCCTCATCATTTCATCCTCCTCACCGCCACGCAAGTCACCCAATGTGACGTCGACTGAAATAAGACTTGCCCTCGGCGGCCGAACTTACCTGGATGAGGCATTCTGGCCAACAATGCGACACAATCATTTCATTTCATTTCGTTGAACAGGACTGTGACGAAAAGTAACAGGACGACAGCTGCTAAAGTCTCAGCAGAACTGAATGTCGCACTCGCAAACTCTGTTAGCTCTAAAACAACACGATATTGTGGGGCTACCTGGAATTTGGAGCTAACTCATCAGTGATGCAAATGGACGTAACAAGCAAACGTGGTGCCGAAGAAATGAAACGTAAACTATGGAGCGATGGAAGAAAGTCATGAGTCTTGTGTTACAATGTTTCTAGATTCTGTCAGAGTTTACGTCCCAAGAGTAAAAAATGGCAGGGGATTTAGTGATGACCTGGGCAGCCATATCGTAGTATCCCATGGGACCCATGGTTACTCTGCGATTTTGCATTACTGTCAAGGATTATATGATAATTTTGGCTGTTCTGACCCATCCCATAGTATAACGTTGCGAGGTGCCGGGGTGGAGAAGAGTTTGTGCCTCTTTAATTCAGACGAATTTTGCATGAGAACGAGACATGCACACGACCCCCTCCTTATCTACCAGCTAATTAATTACGAGCACAATGGTAAAAGAAGGAAATGATGGTGGATCCTGTTATTTGGGAAAATAAGGAGAGCTCACTCACAATAATTTAATAAAAATCGTTATCTACTCAAAAAAAGAGAACTTTATCAGAATAAGCAACAGAAAATTGGATTCTGCATATATCTACGAAATTATATGCGGATTAAATATTACAATGAGATTTATTATACATCAGAACATGAATGCACATGACTGTCGACACAAACAGTTGGTTAAAGGATAGGATATACTGAAATACTATGAGAACAAGAGTTGGCTCAAGAACAAAGGGCTCCTACTCTCTGTGATGCAATAGATTTATAATGACTGGAGGTCTTAATGAATCAAATATTAATCTTCCGACTATGTAGCAGTATCGCAATTAGTAGTGAGAGCTCAAATGAGATCGCCGGCCGCGGTGGTCTCGCGGTTCTAGGCGCGCAGTCCGGAACCGTGCGACTGCTACGGTCGCAGGTTCGAATCCTGCCTCGGGCATGGATGTGTGTGATGTCCTTAGGTTAGTTAGGTTTAAGTAGTTCTAAGTTCTAGGGGACTGATGACCACAGCAGTTGAGTCCCATAGTGCTCAGAGCCATTTGAACCATTTTTTTCAAATGAGATCACATGGAGTACAAGCAAGGTGGACTTGTAGCAAAGCGAGGGCGCGTGCTGCTGAGGGATTCAGTATAAAGCTGATAAGGTCCTTCAATGCCGGAGCCGCAAAATACTGTACCAATACTGATACTGAAATCTGCAGCACGTAGTCGGTAGGCAGCGTCCTGATGATGTAGGCGCCAACTTCTGCCGTGCAGCAACTCTGTGTTAACCCCTGGCCTCGAAGGCTGTCCGAAAATTCTAACTTCTTCCGAAAAAAGAGCGACCAAGTCGTAAGAGCGTAAGACTCCGACGAAAATCACATCCCAAATCCACTGCCCACGCAACGCAAGAGTGCAGCCAACATTTCTCTATTCCATACTCTCCTCGAAAACCGCGAATCAGCATTCAGTTCTGATTCCAAAATTCCCCCACACTGTCTGAGAACATTATTTGCGCCAATAGCGACCGTTCCCTCCAATTTCGAGCAGGACTTTATGACGTCTACCAGCCTCAGTTTAAGTTGACCAATCATGCTTCTGCTATTCAGCTGAGGACACTGAACTTGCAGTTTGACCGGCTATGAAAACAACATGCCTGGACCACCGTCCATCCGGTGCCAGATAGTCGTACCCAGTAGGGAACGGTCCACAAGTATTCTGAGAATAAAGAGAACAATGCAGTCAGTCGGTGCCAGGAATCTTCGTTCCGGACGCGCCAGAACGGTAAACACATAAACTGCGGCTACACTCAGACACCTCGCAGGTCGCTTCGCCCTGCACACAATAAGCGAAACTCGACGGATGTCAGTCGTTCCGCCAGGCGCTTAAGCCTATTTTACGAACGCCTCAGAATTCAGTGAAGTGCATCCACCAACCGAAAATGTCGCGTGCCACGTCCTCCGATGCTTACCTCGCACAGGCCACCCAGGGAAGTAACCCAACATGTATAGGAATCAAGTGAAGAGTATTTTTTGAGCTCTCAGTACAAAATGACATAGAACATTAATAAAATTGATGAAAATGAGAGTCGACATGCAAAAGAGGACATGGAACCTGAATATTTCATCCCCGGTGTTGATACTGTGTTCTCCTGTTCACATAGCTCGCGTTATCCAGTACTGATTTTGTGAGCTCGGGAATAGATTGTTGCATCACCCTTGGCCACCACACTCAGCAAATCTCAACATTTTTAAATCTTTGTGGTCTAATTTGGAGAGAAGTGTGCGTGATCGCTATCGACCTGAACTTTCCATTATTTTGCAGAAAGAATGATATAAGATTCCCCTAAAACCAATACAGGACCTATGTTTATCTATACCTAGGCGACTGGAAGCTGTTGTAACTGCCAATGGGTTTCCTACGCCGTTTTGGGCATGGTAATGTATTGCTTTTTTGGTGTTTCCATATTCTCTCCATCCCCTCTATGCTAGTAGCATTAATATTCAGGTTGGAGAAAGGTCAGGCCAGGATAGAAGTCTTCAGAGCTAGCAAAATTTTCGAAGTAACCATACATCGCAATTGCTTTATTGTATAGCTACAGGTATAAAACGGCAACCGGTTAGCGACGAACTAGCGGAAGTTTGTGCAGAAAGGAAACGTGTCACAAGCCGCGACAATCATTCACAACGCGACAGGAATTTTCTAGAGCAGTGGTCGCCAAATAAATACTGACATTGTGGGGCGGCATGTCGGGAATGGTAAACCACATAAATGAGCCCCAAATCGACTAATTAATTGTATCCATGTTTCGTAGCTTCAAACGTGACTGTTTCAATACACTGGACGTATGCACAAAAACCCATTCAGTCATAGCTTTACGTGTTCTATTAAGTACACGATGCATTTCGGACCCTGAGGGTCCATCATCAGGTGTAATTTGTCTTAATACATGCTTAACTTTTTCTCTTGAATGAGGTGAAATGCATATTCCTGTCACGAAGAGGTTTGATTTTAGCTTATGATTTCCGTAAGTCAAACGCGGAAAGCTTGTGCGAAATAGTGGAAAAGATGAACAGTGTAAAACGGCGCTAAAATGTTGAAAACGGTTGTCTTCGATTACGTGCTAAGTTTACACTGTTAATCTTTTCCACTATTTCGCACATATTTTCCGCGTTTGGCTTAAGAAATTCATAATCTAACATCAAACCTTTTCGTGACAGGAATGTGCATTTCACGTCATCAAGAGCAAAAGTAAAGCATATATTAAGACAAATTACACCTGACGATGGACCCGCAGGGTCCGAAATGCATCGTGTACGTAATAAATCACGAAAAGCTGTGACTGAAAACCATTTTTTTGTTCATACCTCCAAATGCCCTAGCTTTGAAACGGCGCTGTAAGGTGGCAGCGGGCCTCCAAGTACTGCTCGTTAAATGGCGGACCATTCGTAACACTCCGTATGTCTCCTCAATAGAGAATGTCTGGAGCAATGTGGGCAAGGCCCTCCAACCATCTCGGGTATTGATCTAACACAACAGTTGGACAGAATTTGGTACGACATCCCTCAGGGGAGCATCGAACAACTCTGTCAATCAATGCCAAGCCGAATAATTGCTTGCGTAAGGGCCAGAGGTGATCCAGTGCGTTATTAACTTGCTCAGTTTGTGAAACTCTTTCTTCTGAATAAACTGTCCTATTTTTCTGAAATTGTAATCATTTGCGTACATATACATCACATCTACCGACTTCCGTCCCATTCGGGCAACACTTCCGTGCTGCGTCATTTTTTTTTTTTGTCTTAAAGTGTGTTACACAGCCTTAATTTAATTTCATATTCCTTGCCAGAAATAAATATCGCATTTCAAGATGACCATCTCTGTAAAGCGTATTCATGAATCAACGTTACTTCCATTGAAACGTCCCCTTAGAAAAATTTATACATGACTGTGCTTAAACTGACACACAATATTTTTTTGCGCAACGCAATCTGACTTTCAACAATCCCTACAAAAGAATGGCCCTGACTAACAATAACCTATACCTTTCATGAATCACTTACCTCACAAAAATCTTCGTTACTCGAACTACTGCAATACAGCTTGCGCCAATACTGCCAGCTAAATAAAAGAATCTAACTACTGAAGGCACTAACTACTGATAGGCATAGTCAGAAAATGAAAGATTTTAATAGAGAACAAACAATGTATTTACCTTAACAGTGTTAAAGTCATTATATATATATATATATATATATATATATATATATATATGCAACTGGTATCCGTACCGCAGCAGAACTCTGTCTATACTCTCTCCTGACACCGTGCCCCTCTTGTTGCGTACTGGTCTTCGTGTGGGACGACATGTGTGACTTACTTGCCAAAGTACATCCAGTCTTACAAATTTACTCTCTCTGATGGACACACGTCCAGATCATCCGCTCTCAAAACTCCATCTCTTTCCCCCCATCAACCACTGCTGGCGGCTCACCTCCAACTGCGCAACGCTACGCGCTGTTCACATCCAAAAGCCCAACACTACAATGGCGACTATTCCAACAATGCAGACCAGTCACAGACTGCACACAGCACAGTCAGTGATTTTCATACAGGGCGCTACTTGGCGCTACCAATATAAAAACCTAAACAGCGTACTTAACACTATGACTGCTTTGAGAGAGAAACTCGTGTAACATATTTTGTCATATGGCTTGTGGAGGATAACCCGGCAATATAGTAATATAAGTTGTGCCAAATCTACTAACAACAAAATTGATCAACTACTTATATCACTTATCGTTCCTTGTATTGTACAGATTTACCCTCCTCTCTACAGAAGCCTCCCATTCTTCCTTCGCCCGGTCTAACAAAATTTAGGTTTTCCTTAGTTTCCCTAAATCCAATTACAAAATTGGCGGGATGCTTCCGTTGAAAAGGGGAAAAGATACCAAAGATGATTTCATTTGACTCCCTCATGCCGTTTACATTTGCATTCCGTTTCCAACCTGCGGTTAATCTCCATGTACAATGCTACATCGCTACTACAACATCTATCGGAGTGTTTAAATACTACTGCACATGTTTCTTGCAGCGCTTTCACCATTCTAATGGAATAATTTCACTGAATAATTGAATTCTATTGATTAGTGTAAATTAGTCAGTAGGAAAGAAAAAAAATTGAAAAATTGTAAAAATGGCAGCTGCTGTTCTCAGTTAAGGAACATCAATTATTACCATCTATAGACGAGTTGGAAAGGCGTATCGCAACTTTAAGTATGTTTGTGAAAATCGTACGTACAGAACTCAATATGCATATTACAAAACACAACTAGTCGCGCACAATAGGCGACAAATAATTTTAAGTAATTAAATGCAGAATTTATTTCTTCCCATTTTTAGTATCAAGGTGATGAAAACAAATATTTAATCACAATTTTAAAATATAATAATTAACTTAACACATAAATAGCTCAATATACAGATCGTGGATTGAGCAAGCATTAAAGGAAACAGAGGAAAAATTTGGAGTAAGAAATAAAATCCAGAGAAAACAAATAAAAACTTTGAGGTTAGCCGGTGACATTGTGATTCTGTCACAGACAGGAAACGTCTTGGAAGGGCAATTGAATGGAATGGACAGTGTCCTGAAAGGAGGATATAAGATGAACATCAACAAAAGCAAAACGAGGATAATTGAATGTAGTCGAACTAAATCAGGTGATGCTGAGGGAATAGACAGGGAAATGAGACACTTAAAGTAGTAGATAAGTTTTTCTATTTGGGCAGCAAAATAACTGATGATGGCCAAAGTGGGGAGAACATAAAATGTACACTGGTGATGACAAGGAAAACTTTTCTGAAGAAGAGGGATTTGTTAATGTAGAGTTAACAAGTATTTGTATGGCGTGTAGCTATGTGTGGAAGTGAAACACAGACGATAAACAGTTTCGACACCACGAAAATAAAAGCTCTTGAAATCTGGTGCTACAGAAGAATGCAGAAGATCGGATGGGCAGATCACGTAATTAATGAGAAGATACAGAATAGAACTGGGGAGAAGAGGAATTTGTGGCACAACTTGACTAGAAGAAGAGAACGATTGGTAGGACACATTCTGATACAGCAAGGGATCACCAGTTTAGTACTGGAGGGAAGCATGGAGGGTAAACATCGTAGAGGGACACCAAGAGATCCGTACACTAAGCAGATGCAGAAGGATGTAGGTTGCAGCAGTTATCTCGGAGATGAAGAGGCTTGCACAGGATAGAGCAGAATGGAGAGCTGCATCAAACCAGTCTTTGGGCTGAAGATCACAACAACAGCTCGACAGTTTCGCGTCACTTCATACACTGAGGTACGAAGATTAGACAAAAATATGCTAATACAGCACGAAATGCGTGCCTGAACATAAATGCATATACCAGCCATGCCTGCAAGTTGTATTTGATCACTACCGGCACCTGTACAATGTCCTCAGTACGTCACAAGTGCTGGTGGTGGTCGGAATAGTATTCTATGCAGTTTTGAGTGCATTACGTGGGCGCCATCTAAATCGTTGATGCTCATGTGATAGGTGCTTCCGTAACCGAGGTAGACGAAGTGTTTTGTGTTTAAAGAGGCACCGCATCGAAGATTTATAGAGCATGCAGTGAGAGCCCAAAAACAACATCCGCTAAGTCATAACCCGGACGAAAGTGTGAGTTCATTGATCGTGATAGAGGACTGTTGGTCTGCTTAGCTGAGTGGTAACGTGGTTGCCTACCATCCAGCGGGTCAGGGTCCGACAACCGGCCTGGTTGGAGATTTTCCCCGCTCGTGGACTGTCCTCATCATTTCATCCTCCTCACCGCCACGCAAGTCACCCAATGTGACGTCGACTGAAATAAGACTTGCCCTCGGCGGCCGAACTTACCTGGATGAGGCATTCTGGCCAACAATGCGACACAATCATTTCATTTCATTTCGTTGAACAGGGCTGTGACGAAAAGTAACAGGACGACAGCTGCTAAAGTCTCAGCAGAACTGAATGTCGCACTCGCAAACTCTGTTAGCTCTAAAACAACACGATATTGTGGGGCTACCTGGAATTTGGAGCTAACTCATCAGTGATGCAAATGGACGTAACAAGCAAACGTGGTGCCGAAGAAATGAAACGTAAACTATGGAGCGATGGAAGAAAGTCATGAGTCTTGTGTTACAATGTTTCTAGATTCTGTCAGAGTTTACGTCCCAAGAGTAAAAAATGGCAGGGGATTTAGTGATGACCTGGGCAGCCATATCGTAGTATCCCATGGGACCCATGGTTACTCTGCGATTTTGCATTACTGTCAAGGATTATATGATAATTTTGGCTGTTCTGACCCATCCCATAGTATAACGTTGCGAGGTGCCGGGGTGGAGAAGAGTTTGTGCCTCTTTAATTCAGACGAATTTTGCATGAGAACGAGACATGCACACGACCCCCTCCTTATCTACCAGCTAATTAATTACGAGCACAATGGTAAAAGAAGGAAATGATGGTGGATCCTGTTATTTGGGAAAATAAGGAGAGCTCACTCACAATAATTTAATAAAAATCGTTATCTACTCAAAAAAAGAGAACTTTATCAGAATAAGCAACAGAAAATTGGATTCTGCATATATCTACGAAATTATATGCGGATTAAATATTACAATGAGATTTATTATACATCAGAACATGAATGCACATGACTGTCGACACAAACAGTTGGTTAAAGGATAGGGTATACTGAAATACTATGAGAACAAGAGTTGGCTCAAGAACAAAGGGCTCCTACTCTCTGTGATGCAATAGATTTATAATGACTGGAGGTCTTAATGAATCAAATATTAATCTTCCGACTATGTAGCAGTATCGCAATTAGTAGTGAGAGCTCAAATGAGATCGCCGGCCGCGGTGGTCTCGCGGTTCTAGGCGCGCAGTCCGGAACCGTGCGACTGCTACGGTCGCAGGTTCGAATCCTGCCTCGGGCATGGATGTGTGTGATGTCCTTAGGTTAGTTAGGTTTAAGTAGTTCTAAGTTCTAGGGGACTGATGACCACAGCAGTTGAGTCCCATAGTGCTCAGAGCCATTTGAACCATTTTTTTCAAATGAGATCACATGGAGTACAAGCAAGGTGGACTTGTAGCAAAGCGAGGGCGCGTGCTGCTGAGGGATTCAGTATAAAGCTGATAAGGTCCTTCAATGCCGGAGCCGCAAAACACTGTACCAATACTGATACTGAAATCTGCAGCACGTAGTCGGTAGGCAGCGTCCTGATGATGTAGGCGCCAACTTCTGCCGTGCAGCAACTCTGTGTTAACCCCTGGCCTCGAAGGCTGTCCGAAAATTCTAACTTCTTCCGAAAAAAGAGCGACCAAGTCGTAAGAGCGTAAGACTCCGACGAAAATCACATCCCAAATCCACTGCCCACGCAACGCAAGAGTGCAGCCAACATTTCTCTATTCCATACTCTCCTCGAAAACCGCGAATCAGCATTCAGTTCTGATTCCAAAATTCCCCCACACTGTCTGAGAACATTATTTGCGCCAATAGCGACCGTTCCCTCCAATTTCGAGCAGGACTTTATGACGTCTACCAGCCTCAGTTTAAGTTGACCAATCATGCTTCTGCTATTCAGCTGAGGACACTGAACTTGCAGTTTGACCGGCTATGAAAACAACATGCCTGGACCACCGTCCATCCGGTGCCAGATAGTCGTACCCAGTAGGGAACGGTCCACAAGTATTCTGAGAATAAAGAGAACAATGCAGTCAGTCGGTGCCAGGAATCTTCGTTCCGGACGCGCCAGAACGGTAAACACATAAACTGCGGCTACACTCAGACACCTCGCAGGTCGCTTCGCCCTGCACACAATAAGCGAAACTCGACGGATGTCAGTCGTTCCGCCAGGCGCTTAAGCCTATTTTACGAACGCCTCAGAATTCAGTGAAGTGCATCCACCAACCGAAAATGTCGCGTGCCACGTCCTCCGATGCTTACCTCGCACAGGCCACCCAGGGAAGTAACCCAACATGTATAGGAATCAAGTGAAGAGTATTTTTTGAGCTCTCAGTACAAAATGACATAGAACATTAATAAAATTGATGAAAATGAGAGTCGACATGCAAAAGAGGACATGGAACCTGAATATTTCATCCCCGGTGTTGATACTGTGTTCTCCTGTTCACATAGCTCGCGTTATCCAGTACTGATTTTGTGAGCTCGGGAATAGATTGTTGCATCACCCTTGGCCACCACACTCAGCAAATCTCAACATTTTTAAATCTTTGTGGTCTAATTTGGAGAGAAGTGTGCGTGATCGCTATCGACCTGAACTTTCCATTATTTTGCAGAAAGAATGATATAAGATTCCCCTAAAACCAATACAGGACCTATGTTTATCTATACCTAGGCGACTGGAAGCTGTTGTAACTGCCAATGGGTTTCCTACGCCGTTTTGGGCATGGTAATGTATTGCTTTTTTGGTGTTTCCATATTCTCTCCATCCCCTCTATGCTAGTAGCATTAATATTCAGGTTGGAGAAAGGTCAGGCCAGGATAGAAGTCTTCAGAGCTAGCAAAATTTTCGAAGTAACCATACATCGCAATTGCTTTATTGTATAGCTACAGGTATAAAACGGCAACCGGTTAGCGACGAACTAGCGGAAGTTTGTGCAGAAAGGAAACGTGTCACAAGCCGCGACAATCATTCACAACGCGACAGGAATTTTCTAGAGCAGTGGTCGCCAAATAAATACTGACATTGTGGGGCGGCATGTCGGGAATGGTAAACCACATAAATGAGCCCCAAATCGACTAATTAATTGTATCCATGTTTCGTAGCTTCAAACGTGACTGTTTCAATACACTGGACGTATGCACAAAAACCCATTCAGTCATAGCTTTACGTGTTCTATTAAGTACACGATGCATTTCGGACCCTGAGGGTCCATCATCAGGTGTAATTTGTCTTAATACATGCTTAACTTTTTCTCTTGAATGAGGTGAAATGCATATTCCTGTCACGAAGAGGTTTGATTTTAGCTTATGATTTCCGTAAGTCAAACGCGGAAAGCTTGTGCGAAATAGTGGAAAAGATGAACAGTGTAAAACGGCGCTAAAATGTTGAAAACGGTTGTCTTCGATTACGTGCTAAGTTTACACTGTTAATCTTTTCCACTATTTCGCACATATTTTCCGCGTTTGGCTTAAGAAATTCATAATCTAACATCAAACCTTTTCGTGACAGGAATGTGCATTTCACGTCATCAAGAGCAAAAGTAAAGCATATATTAAGACAAATTACACCTGACGATGGACCCGCAGGGTCCGAAATGCATCGTGTACGTAATAAATCACGAAAAGCTGTGACTGAAAACCATTTTTTTGTTCATACCTCCAAATGCCCTAGCTTTGAAACGGCGCTGTAAGGTGGCAGCGGGCCTCCAAGTACTGCTCGTTAAATGGCGGACCATTCGTAACACTCCGTATGTCTCCTCAATAGAGAATGTCTGGAGCAATGTGGGCAAGGCCCTCCAACCATCTCGGGTATTGATCTAACACAACAGTTGGACAGAATTTGGTACGACATCCCTCAGGGGAGCATCGAACAACTCTGTCAATCAATGCCAAGCCGAATAATTGCTTGCGTAAGGGCCAGAGGTGATCCAGTGCGTTATTAACTTGCTCAGTTTGTGAAACTCTTTCTTCTGAATAAACTGTCCTATTTTTCTGAAATTGTAATCATTTGCGTACATATACATCACATCTACCGACTTCCGTCCCATTCGGGCAACACTTCCGTGCTGCGTCATTTTTTTTTTGTCTTAAAGTGTGTTACACAGCCTTAATTTAATTTCATATTCCTTGCCAGAAATAAATATCGCATTTCAAGATGACCATCTCTGTAAAGCGTATTCATGAATCAACGTTACTTCCATTGAAACGTCCCCTTAGAAAAATTTATACATGACTGTGCTTAAACTGACACACAATATTTTTTTGCGCAACGCAATCTGACTTTCAACAATCCCTACAAAAGAATGGCCCTGACTAACATTAAACTATACCTTTCACAAATCACTTACCTCACAAAAATCTTCGTTACTCGAACTACTGCAATACAGCGAGCGCAACTACTGCCCGCTAAATAAAAGATTCAAACTACCGAAGGCACTAACTACTGATAGGCATAGTTAGCAAATAAAAGATTTTAATAGAGAACAAACAATGTATTTACCTTAATAGTGTTGAAAAATCATAATATACATAGCAGTTCATGACATCCAGTCTTACAAATTTCAAAACTCCGCCATTTCTCTCCCCACATCCACCACTGCTGGCGGCTCACCTCCAACTGCGCAACGCTACGCGCTGTTAACATCCAGCTGCCCAACACTACAATGGCAGACAACAATGCAAACTAGCCACAGACTGCACACAGCACAGCCAGTGATTTTCATACAGAGCGCTATGTAACGTTGCCAACAAGAAAACATAAACAGCCTACTTACACCATGTTAAAACTTATAGCGTTGCCGGTGATTGGTGAGAGTCGCTAACGAATACGTTCGTCGTACGTCCCACGTTGATGTCTTCTGTAACTTCACACAGTGTCGCTTGTCTGTTGCCACCGATGGCTCTACTCAAATGCCGCTGCTCTTGATCGTTTAGTGAAGGCCGTTGGCGACTGCGTTGTCCGTCGTGAGAGATAATGCCTCAAGTCTGGCACTGTCGCCACACTCCTGACACAGTGGAGCTCCGATTATTTAATTCTCCAGCGATTTCCGAAATGAAATGTCCCATACGTCCAGCTCCAACTACCGTTCTGCGTTCTAAGTTTGTTAATTACCGTCGTGTGGCCACAACCACTTCGAAAACCATTGCGCATGGATCACCTGAGAAGAGATGACAGCCTGAGTACACATGACAGCTCCGTAAATGCAAATGTCCTTTTATACCTTGCTCACGCGATACTACCACCATCTTTATAGGTGCATATCGCTATCCCAAGACTTTTGTCACCTCAGTATAGATCAGCAACGTTGTATTTCCAAGCTATTCGACGTGCCTTATTCTGTTCTGACCTTATGGTCAGGTAGTTTTCTTTCAGAAACGATCACACCTCTTCAATGCATTACACACACGGTGAACAATAGTTAAAACCGTTTCATACAGACTAAGACTGTGTATAGGACCAGAATTCTTAGTAGGGTATTTCTTTTGCGGAGAACTTTTTCCAACAGTGCAATCTAAACACGCCCCACTCAATACATAAATCTGTCAGATGAGCGAAAATTCTACACGAAACCCCTTTTACACAGAAAGGAACACAAGCGAACGTAGCAGCGAACAAGGATTCTCTCTGGTGTAAACGACGTTCGGTCATGTCCGGTTCACATTCACTTGTTTACGTGTGTTTCGCTAGTAGTCTGTGTTATAGTGAAACATTGCATCCTCTCCGCCTCGGCGCTAGCGGTGTAGAAAGATTTCGTCTAGTGTCTTGCTTACTTTTGTTTTTGCTAGCGTGAGATGCGTGAAAGGGACGTGGTCGAAAAGAACGTAATAACGTCGCTGATAGAAGAATGCAGATGTCAAAACTGTTTCTGGAATATAAGAGATCCACAACATAAATGCCGAAGGAAAAGAACCGTGGGTGGTAGAAAACTGCCGAAGCACTGAGGATCCTACAGGCGACTTTAGAGAAACGAGGCCGGCCGAGGTGGCCGAGCGGTTCTATCCTACAGGCGACTTTAGAGAAACGAGACCGGCCGAGGTGGCCGAGCGGTTCTAGGCGCTACAGTCTGGAACTGCGCGACCGCTACGGTCGCAGGTTCGAATCCTGCCTCGGGCATGGATGTGTGTGATGTCCTTAGGTTAGTTAGGTTTAAGTACTTCTAAGTTCTAGGGGACTGATGACCTTAGAATTTCAGTCCCATAGTGCTCAGAGCCATTTGAACCATTTTTTTTAGAAAAACGATAAATTCATTAGAGTCATCAGGTGGGAACGGCGCATAAGCGCAAGATATGTACACACAATAAATTTCGTTAACAGTAAACAAGTGCGAACATGTTGGTATTATCCTCATTAAAATTAAAACTATACGAAAAATCTGGTCATACTTGTTCCTTCCGTTTATGGTATCCGTAATTACATAGTGTTGTATCACCGTTGTGTTAACAGCCTTGCCGTAGTGGTAGCACCGGTTCCCGTCAGATCACCGAAGCTAGGCGCTGTCGGACTTGGCTAGCACATGGATAGGTCACCGTCCGCAATTTCCGAGAGCTGTTCGTAAGCGGGGTGCACTCAGACCTTCTGACGCCAATTGATAAGCTACTTGATTGAGAAGTAGCGGCACCGGTCACGAAAACTGACAACGACCGGTAGAGCCGTGTGCTGGCCACATGCCCCTCCGTATCCACATCCGGTAACGTCTAAGGCAGGGGCGGGCAGCAATCCTGCACGTGTGCGGTGCACTTCCACGCGTGCAGTGTTAACAGGTTTTTTGCGTGCACACAGGGGCAAGCTGGCCACCCGCTTATCTCCCTCCCCACCATACCTTCTGTCCGTTCCTTCCTCTGCAATGCGTTTTGTTTCCTAGCTTGCCTTATTGAATGAAGCAATAAGATTAGTAGGAGTGCTTGAAAGATGTCGTGTTTTGAAAGAGTACCTATTACCTACGAGCCGGCCGCGGTGGTCTAGCGGATCTGGCGCTACAGTCCGGAACCGCGGGACTGCTACGGTCGCAGGTTCGAATCCTGCCTCGGGCATGGGTGTATGTGATGTCCTTAGGTTGGTTAGGTTTAAGTAGTTCTAAGTTCTAGGGGACTTATGACCTAAGATGTTGAGTCCCATAGTGCTCAGAGCCATCTGAACCATCTATTACCTACGATTCGTTTTATTTAATTATCACAGGTGGAGTGGAACAAAATTTCTACATACAGACAAACACAAACAGTTACTTAAATTTTCATCACTGATGTTTGCTCTTAACCGACACTTACTACACTCCTGGAAATGGAAAAAAGAACACATTGACACTGGTGTGTCAGACCCACCATACTTGCTCCGGACACTGCGAGAGGGCTGTACAAGCAATGATCACACGCACGGCACAGCGGACACACCAGGAACCGCGGTGTTGGCCGTCGAATGGCGCTAGCTGCGCAGCATTTGTGCACCGCCGCCGTCAGTGTCAGCCAGTTTGCCGTGGCATACGGAGCTCGATCGCAGTCTTTAACACTGGTAGCATGCCGCGACAGCGTGGACGTGAACCGTATGTGCAGTTGACGGACTTTGAGCGAGGGCGTATAGTGGGCATGCGGGAGGCCGGGTGGACGTACAGCCGAATTGCTCAACACGTGGGGCGTGAGGTCTCCACAGTACATCGATGTTGTCGCCAGTGGTCGGCGGAAGGTGCACGTGCCCGTCGACCTGGGACCGGACCGCAGCGACGCACGGATGCACGCCAGGACCGTAGGATCGTACGCAGTGCCGTAGGGGATCGCACCGCCACTTCCCAGCAAATTAGGGACACTGTTGCTCCTGGGGTATCGACGAGGACCATTCGCAACCGTCTCCATGAAGCTGGGCTACGGTCCCGCACACCGTTAGGCCGTCTTCCGCTCACGCCCCAACATCGTGCAGCCCGCCTCCAGTGGTGTCGCGACAGGCGTGAATGGAGGGACGAATGGAGACGTGTCGTCTTCAGCGATGAGAGTCGCTTCTGCCTTGGTGCCAATGATGGTCGTATGCGTGTTTGGCGCCGTGCAGGTGAGCGCCACAATCAGGACTGCATACGACCGAGGCACACAGGGCCAACACCCGGCATCATGGTGTGGGGAGCGATCTCCTACACTGGCCGTACACCACTGGTGATCGTCGAGGGGACACTGAATAGTGCACGGTACATCCAAACCGTCATCGAACCCATCGTTCTACCATTCCTAGACCGGCAAGGGAACTTGCTGTTCCAACAGGACAATGCACGTCCGCATGTATCCCGTGCCACCCAACGTGCTCTAGAACGTGTAAGTCAACTACGCTGGCCAGCAAGATCTCCGGATCTGTCCCCCATTGAGCATGTTTGGGACTGGATGAAGCGTCGTCTCACGCGGTCTGCACGTCCGGCACGAACGCTGGTCCAACTGAGGCGCCAGGTGGAAATGGCATGGCAAGCCGTTCCACAGGACTACATCCAGCATCTCTACGATCGTCTCCATGGGAGAATAGCAGCCTGCATTGCTGCGAAAGGTGGATATACACTGTACCAGTGCCGACATTGTGCATGCTCTGTTGCCTGTGTCTATGTGCCTGTGGTTCTGTCAGTGTGATCATGTGATGTATCTGACCCCAGGAATGTGTCAATAAAGTTTCCCCTTCCTGGGACAATGAATTCACGGTGTTCTTATTTCAATTTCCAGGAGTGTAATTCAGCAAATGGTTTTCCAGCTCTCGCTATATTAAGCGCAATCTTATAACTTGCACGTACCGCTGGGCTATTAGTGTTGTCGTCCTGAAAAATTGAAAACAGTGCTCCATTAAATGTTAAATCAGTTAGATGAGAGACACGACGAAAGGAAGCCGCAGATCTCTCGTGACCACAGCAACTACGACAGATTCATCTAGTATCGTCAGATCGCTTTTCTTATGCTCAGTTAATTTCCCCATCCGCTCAGAATCCGACAGTAAATTGTACTCGTCCTTGTGAAATTTGTTATAATGGCCTTTAATACTAAACTTCCGCTGACCAGCGAGAATAGTGCAACATATTTCACATTTCGAATTTTCACGTTTTTGCACAAAGAAAAAACGATTCTCCCATTACTTTTTAAAAGATAGCAAATCTCCACTTCTCAGTTTCCTTGTTTCACTCTGCATTTTCCGGTTCTTGAAACACAACGTTCACTACGTAGTGGTCGCTTCGCATCAACGTCCGCAGCTTAGCCTGGCACTACACTGCAGCAACCTGCCGGCTGTCTCCACAGCCCCAGTCGACGATTGCACGCGAGCAGCACACGTGCAGCGCTGTGCGCTCATGAGCCGCGTGCAACGTTTGCCCGCCCCTGGTCTAAGGGCTGAGGATGACACGGCGGCCTGTCGGTACCCCTAGGCCTTCAAGGGCTGTTCGGACGCTGTTTGTTTGTATCACCGTTGTGTTAGAGATTTTTGATGATAAATAAAAATGCTTTACCTCGGATCACACTATCAACCTTCTAACAAAATACGAGGGGCAATCAAAAAGTTTTCGTTTGATGGTGTTGCTACTGTGTATATGCGACGTAGCGCGACTCCGATACTGGTATATAGGCACCGACATGCAGGCAAGGCATTACTGTGGTATTCGTGTCTTTCCGACATACGTGCGGTTAATAAGGAAACGTGAACAATGGCGACATTCTTACCAGATGCATCCAAACAGGACCAACGTGCTGATATTCCTATCTCGGCTGCGGAAGGACAAACACCGGTAGTCATCCATCGGCGAATGAAGAATGTGTACGGGGCAGCTGGTCGTTTAAAACCAACTTTGTGGAAAGTTGCGCCAAGTTCCATGCTGGCCGCGATTCGACACAAGACGCTGGTTGATTGGCAGCCCAAGTCAAATTGGAGAAATCGAGCATCCACTGTACAGTTCTCATCTCTCCTCATGCGACTATCATTCCTTCGATCCTGGAATAGCCGGCAGTTCCTGTCAAGCAGTAGGCAGTTACGGACCTCTTCATGCTGAGGACACAGCGTTCTAACAAACGGGTATCTTCAAGATCGTGCGTTGGTGGGATGATTACCTCCGTGCTCACTCCGTTTCTGCCTGATTTGCATAACGTTTCTAGACTGTATGGCCTTCGAACGGAAATTTTTTATCGCACTTATTATATAACAGAATTTATCAACCAGTCGCCGGCCAGAGTGGCCGAGCGGTTCTAGGCTCTACAGTCTGGAACCGCGCGACTGCTACGGTCGCAGGTTCGAATCCTGCCTCGGACATGGATGTGAGTGATGTCCTTAGGTTAGTTAGGTTTAAGTAGTTCTAAGTTCTAGGGGTCTGATGACCACAGCAGTTAAGTCCCATAGTGCTCAGAGCCATTTGCACCATCAACCAGTCAATTTGATAGTTCATAAGCATCTTACACATTTCATTAATCATAGTTTATCGACATTATCTACGTTGTACGTAATTTAATAAAATACTTTAAGTAGAAACTATCTGATGTATAGCAACTGCTATTGAAATGCGAAACAGTCCACTAGCGTAAATGTCTCCCTTCGCTAACAGCCATATAGTAAAAGTTAGTTTTTCTCAGGTCACGTTGGTCATCGAAAATTAGTGTTGTGCCTGTAAATTCCCTCCTCAGTTGTAATGAGATGCCGGCGAAAAGCGCCAACCGACAATGTGCATGGTCTTGGACTAATGCTACGGAAAGCTGTAGCTGAAATTCAGTGGAAATTTGTGGTAAGGACTATGGGACCAAACTGCTCAGGTCATCGGTCCCTAGGCTTACGCAGTACTTAATCTAACTTTAACATACGCTAAGGGCAACACACACACCCATGCCGAGGGAGGACTCGAACCTCCGACGGGGGGAGCACCGCAAACCGTGCAAGACGCCCTAGACCGCACGGCTAACCCGCGCGGCTTAAATTGTGTTTAGTGTACTACCTCCAGGCATTTCACGTTCAAGTATAAATCGAAACATTTCAATTCTTGCACCTGTCGCTCATAATAATCTTGTCTGAGTATCAGTGTTTTTCATCGTGACTCTTACTATACAGAGTTTATTCGATGTGCCGATTATTAACGCCAAAGAACAATGACGCATGCTAATGTTCGTTACATCGTGTTCTCTTCCGTTTCCCCTCGGTTTAAATGCATGTTCACAGATAAAAATGGGTGGGGGGGGGGGTGAAGAACACTGCTAATTGTCTGTGAATGTGCATTCACTGGTGTTTACTTTCATTCTCTCCAGTGTAAAGGAGATCTGAAAGGCAAAGCTGTGTTTTCGAATCTGCTTAGTTTCTGTGTGATATAATGTTAAATGACTGCGTACATTCCTTTGCACACTGAAATAATCATAACGTATATCTTACAAGTTATCAACCGGTAAAACACAGTGTCCTAAGCACTAACGAGATGCAGAGTCCTACATGTTCTTTCTCAACCAATAATGAAAGAGTTTATGCATATGCGGCGCAATATAGTCATTTACTGTCCCACGCACGGTAGACGGGCTGGAGAACGTTTTGTTCTTCTCTGATGTAAATATCAATAAAATCCCATTTCCAATGCAACTAAAGCGTGTGAAACAGTCCATCGTTAACTGAATAATACATCTAGTTAAATTTATTTCTTGGTATTTCACATCCCGAACGATGGCACCTTCGCTGTCAGGTTTTTCTTACAGGGTAGTTCGGAGCTGCAGCACTCCGTTCTGAATGGTAAGTTTCATTGGCATCAGCCTGAAACCCTTGCACACAACAGTCAAAAATATTCACAAATCAAACTGGCAATTAGTTAGAGCGCCATAAAGATGCATTGAAACGTTCCAGAATGGAAAGTGAAAGGGCTTGCTCTGCTGCAGAATATCTGGCTCATACGGTCTGTTACAGACGATATTATTGTCAAAGTGGGAGCTGAACTGCAATAAACATGATCGTTTTTGATTATTATTCCAGGAGATAAAAGTGACATGCAAGAACGGTATCAGAAAAACTTGCCAGTGTCTGGAGAACGGAGTCCACATACTTGGGTAACGGACAACGAAGGCACATGGAAGGGCCACATTTTATGCACTGGCTGAAATGGAAAATGTCACTTCATTTATTTAACTACGTGGAGATGCCTATCATACAATGTTATTAAATGATTAAATATTCATTCCATTCGGAACCGAGATGCATCTTTGACATCAGTATAAGCTGTGACCCCTTGAAAGGGTACAGTACCGCCCGACATTGAAAATAGGTAGAACATTCTTCGTTATTCCTGTCAGAACAACATATTTTTTGTAATAATAACTCAATGGCACATAATACACCGAAGCTGGATACCAGTGTAGGAAAGAATGACAATTTATTTATTTAATTGATCACATGTGCACTCCCACAAAATAAATCCCTACACCAAACTTGGTGAGATCTGTGAAATGAATGAAAGTATGGTCGTCGGCTAACCGCAGATAGTGAATGTGAAATATATGATCATCTTTGAGTTGTTCCTTTGGTCACCTTTGGTGGAACCAAAAAGATGAAATTTACCTGAACTTTGAGCGCCTGGAATGTGGCTGACCAATATGGTAGCAAAGTGCTCCCCCACCTTGATGGAGGTGCGAGCTGACCTGAAGAACGGCCATGTTTCAGCACTCTGGTGCTGGAACTTGTGTTGGTAGGACCTGTCTCAGGTGTGCTCCGTAAAGACAAAAGAGTGGAGATAATGGTATGCATGTGGAATACTTAAGAGTAGTTTGGAATAATAATTTCTCTATTTCAGGAACTTTTGTGGGGAGAATTAAATGTCAGCCAGGTAATATTAAGGAGATCGTAGTAATCTTCGGAAGTGACCAACGGTCACAATGAAGCCACGTGTAGCAATAAGTTGAAATACTTCCGAGTGCATAAGTTAAGCTGAATTACTGGCGTGTGTACTATAAGCTGGAAATATTTAAGAAATGACGTGTGCAGGACTTGAAATTAGAGACGAGTACTTCCACATGGTGAGTACTGTGTGAGTCTCAATCTGTGTATGAGACAAAGGATAAGGAGAAGTACTCGCCCATGGTATCAGTTGAGGACTCGCGTGTGTGGTGAATATGTTCTTAATATTACTTTGCGTGTTATGTTTCCGTCTGACGCTGGATTCAAACTATAATACTCTGAGAGTGAAGCAAGGTGAGTCAGCCATCTATCCAGCAACGCCACTTGGCTTGCATTGCACATGAAGACGTGCAATTATCCTCCAGAGTTCATAGTAGGAAAGAAAAGTTACGAAGTGGGGCAGTGTCGTGTGAAACTGGGATGAATACTAATTGAAGTGGGAAAGCTGAAAGTGATGTAATTATAACGTTCTGACTATTCCTTGTGTTGTATTCCATGTTGCCAGTGTGGTGTATTTCATGTAATTTAAGTATGTGTGGTTTTCATGGGGGAGTAGCAAGATAGGTTCAGAGGCAGTGGGTTATGCATGTTCCTTTTTGTATCGCTCGGTCTGGAGGAAATTTTCGTGATGAGTGTGAGAGTCGAAGTGTGAGATATAGCAAAAGATCCACCATCCTATCCAGAAAGTGCACTGTAGTGTTAGATAGTTACGAGACCATAAGATAGAGAATCACCACTGTAAAGCCATGCCTACTGGACGGAATTTCTCATGTGCAGTTGTTGTAGAAAATGTGATGGTGTGTTTAGGTTATAGAATTTATCGGAATAAAAAATATAGTGAAAAGAAAAAATTGGTGGCCTTTTCCTTCGAGTAGTATGTTGTCATGATATCCAGAATTTAGAATGTGTGCGCCATTCATATTCAGTGCGATGGCCACGTGTTGATCAAAGCCGTTGGGTAAGAAAGAAAATGTGGTATTGCCAGTGCGTACGAACAGAGTTGTGTAAATTACTAATAGTCAGATGTGCGTTATCCGTTTCCGTTGCGTAATATTCAAACAGGAGAATAATTTGTAACTTAATTGTGAGTACTAGAGCTCATGTTACTCGATAAATAAGAATGAATCCACTCGCTTGGCAGACCACTCATCTTGCAGGCCTGACTGCTTGATGCCACAGTATGAGCAAGGCATGTGTGTGCCTCTCACCATTACTATTTCAGTTCACAACGATTGTCGCCTAGAGGCTGGTGTGAAAATGTAACTTCCTTCCCGTCGCACTGCAGACAACGTCTGCTGATAAAAGAATCAGTGGGTCGGCAGGCTACTCAAGAATCTGTACTTTCCTCAACGCTTCTGTGATTCTACCTGCAGTGTGGAATCTGCATTGTCCTATAACTTGCAATGTGTCATTTGGTACCCCGTGAAAGGCGGCAGTCAATCCACCTTCCATATAATTTTGTGATTTTTGTATCTTCTACGGAGTGTATTTTTTATGCTTGTGTGTCCCTACATTTTTACAATGCGGGGGAGAAAAATCGCGCTGGCAAAGGAACAGAACGCGTTTTATTTTGATTGTTATTATGTTTGATATTCAGCACACGATGTACAGTCATGCTCAAAAGTATCCGACCGACCTGAATTGCATTTCGCCTGATTCGCATGCAACCCACATAACTCAGCTGTCTAGCAGGTCCTCGAATCGCTCCTCGGTACAGTCGTTTGACTATTGAAAATGTTTCCAACAAGTCACCACTAGAAAACACTGCTCTGCATCGCAATATCTCAAGACGTAAAGTAATACTACGATACGACAAATATCAGGAAACACCTTATCACAGATAAGACTGTCCTTAAGGCTTGTAAACTCACATTTATTACAATAAATGACATACCTGAAATGTTACCACTGTCATTATTACGTCAGACAGGTAATGCACGTAGTAAGTTCGTCGTATTCATGATTTCCTCTTCAAAGTAACGTAACGTACTTATTGTTTAACACAAAAAGACATTAAAAATTTAAGTTATTCACCAGCAGCTAGTTGAAAATATGTATGAACTTCAAATGAGACGACGAACCGTCTCGTTCTGCATATGGATTCAAACCCAGGTCATGCAGACTACGCAAAGATTTCGTGACTGACGGAAACTAACAGTCATTCCTGACTAGGCTTACAGAGAGTGATATACCTCGATTTTAGACAGTGTCAGTTAGCAAATACCAACTTTACATTACATAACGTAAACATTTTTAACGAACGCGAATTCCTACCGAGCATCTATTGTCCATGTTAACGAACTACGAGAGATGTTAAATGTTGCCTCTTGACACGTAACTTACCTGAAATGCTGTGAGGTAAAGCTTTGTGTTGGACAAGGATTCGAACCCAGAACCTAATCGGACTGATATCGAAGATTAATCAACTGTGACATATCTGATTTTTTCGGTAGTAGCTAGATGTTTTAACTGAAATAACGTGAAGAAACATTAATTTTTTTCTTCCCAGGATTCCAACCCGGCACTTATCACTGTTATATTCTAGAGAATACGAACGTTAAATATGGGTTTCTTACACCAGCAGCGACATGTGAGCATGTTTGAACTAGAAATTAAATGACGAAGTGTTCAGTGCTGACTGGGAATCGAACCCCACACGTATCGTTGTTGACTACACACGAAGAGACGCAAGATACGGAATTTTTCTCCACCAGCAGCTCGGAATAACATCGTTGAACCTACAGTGCTCTTGAAAATAGTTCTGTGTCTCTCTCTCTCTCTCTCTTTTTTTTTTTTTTTTTTTGCTTGACGTATTCCAATCTCTGTCTTCCTCTACACTTTTTGCCCTCTACTGCTCCCTCTAGTACCATGGAAGTCATTCCCTCAAGTCTTAGCAGATGTCCTATCATCCTGTCCCTTCTCCTTATCAGTGTTTTCCACATATTACTTTCCTCTCCGATTCTGCGTAGAACCTCGTCATTCCTTACCTTATCAGTCCACCTAATTTTCAACATTCGTCTATAGCACCACATCTCAAATGCTTCGATTCTCTTCTGTTCAGGTTTTCCCACAGGCCATGTTTCACTACCATACAATGCTGTACTCCAGACGTACATCCTCAGAAATTTCTTCCTCAAATTAAGGCCGGTATTTGATATTAGTAGACTTCTTTTGGCCAGAAATGCCTTTTTGGCCATAGCGAGTCTGCTTTTGATGTCCTCCTTGCTCCGTCCGTCATTGGTTATTTTACTGCCTATGTAGCAGAATTCCTTAACTTCATTGACTTCGTGACCATCAATCCTGATGTTAAATTTCTCGCTGTTCTCATTTCTACTACTTCTCATTACCTTCGTCTTTCTCCGATTTACTCTCAAACCATATTGTGTACTCATTAGACTGTTCATTCCGTTCAGCAGATCATTTAATTCTTCTTCACTTTCACTCAGGATAGCAATGTCATCAACGAGCCGTATCACTGATATCCTTTCACCTTGTATTTTAATTCCACTCCTGAACCTTTCTTTTATTTCCATCATTGCTTGCTCGATGTACAGATTGAAGAGTAGGGGCGAAAGGCTACAGCCTTGTCTTACATCCTTCTTAATACGAGCACTTCGTTCTTGATCGTCCACTCTTATTATTCCCTCTTGGTTGTTGTACATATTGTATATGACCCGTCTTTCCCTATAGCTTACCCCTACTTTTTTCAGAATCTCGAACAGCTTGCACCATTTTATATTGTCGAACGCTTTTTCCAGGTCGACAAATCCTATTGATTTTTCTTTAGCCTTGCTTCCATTATTAGCCGTAACGTCAGAATTGCCTCTCTCGTCCCTTTACTTTTCCTAAAGCCAAACTGATCGTCCCCTAGTGCATTCTCAATTTTCTTTTCCATTCTTCTGTATATTATTCTTGTAAGCAGCTTCGATGCATGAGCTGTTAAGCTGATTGTGCGATAATTCTCGCACTTGTCAGCTCTTGCCGTCTTCGGAATTGTGTGGATGATGCTTTTCCGAAAGTCAGATGGTATGTCGCCAGACTCATATACTGTATTCTACACACCAACGTGAATAGTCGTTTTGTTGCCACTTCCCCCAATGATTTTAGAAATTCTGATGGACTGTCATCTATCTCCTCTGCCTTATTTGACCGTAAGTCCTCCAAAGCTCTTTTAAATTCCGATTATAATACTGGATCCCCTATCTGTTCTAAATTTACTCCTGTTTCTTTTTCTATCACATCAGACAAATCTTCATCCTCATAGAGGCTTTCAATGTATTCTTTCCACCTATCTGCTCTCTCCTCTGCATTTAACAGTGGAATTCCCGTTGCACTCTTAATGTTACCACCGTTGCTTAGCGTCTCTTTCGTCACTACAAATAAATAACTAGTATAAGAAAGGTTACTGGTGATAGAGTTTCTACATGTCGCCACTCCTGATTTTATTGTGGTTCAACCTAACGTCTACTTGGTGGAAAAGTAATATCATGTTTAATGTGAATTTCAGACCACAATGCTATTAAACCTTCTTCACTTGGCGTAGCCAGAAGAGAATAGAATCTGTCTCTCCCTATGAAGGGTCACAGGACACTTATTCCATCTTTTATTGGAGCTTGTGTATGTCGATAAAATTGGTTCTCAACTGGGAATGCAACTCAGACAGCCCTTAACGCGGAATTTGGTCACTTCGTGACAATACAGCTCGACTAAAATTTGTTCAGAACAGCAGATTCCTCACCATCTCCACTTATTGTGCGTGAATCGGTTCGAATCCTTGCACGGCACTAAAGTTTTCATTATGTATTATCAAGCTCTAGCATGAAAACACCTATCTGCTGGTGGATAATAGTTTTGATTTTTAATGTATTTTCATTCGTTGTCAGCACTAACGATATCTGACGTTTTTGACTCCCAGTGAGACACAGAACTATTTTCAAGAGCACTGTAAGTTCAAGGATGTTATTCCGAGCTGCTGGTGGAGAAAAATTCAGTAGCTTGCGTCTCTTCGTGTGTAGTCAACAACGATACGTGTGGGGTTCGATTCCCAGTCAGCACTGAGCTCTTCTTCATTTAATTTCTAGTTGAAACATGCTCACATATAGCTGCTGGTGTAAGAAACCCATATTTAACGTTCGTATTCTCTAGAATATAACAGTGATAAGTGCCGGGTTGGAATCCTGGGAAGAAAAAAAAATAATTTTTCTTCTCGTTATTTCAGTTGAAACATCTAGCTACTGCCGAAAAAATCAGATATGTCACAGTTGATTAATCTTCGATATCAATCCGATTAGGTTCTGGGTTCGAATCCTTGTCCAACACAAAGCTTTACCTCACAGCATTTCAGGTAAGTTACGTGTCAAGAGGCAACATTTAACATCTCTCGTAGTTCGTTAACATGGACAACAGATGCTCGGTAGGAATTCGCGTTCGTTAAAAATGTTTACGTTATGTAATTTAAAGTTGGTATTTGCTAACTGACACTGTCTAAAATCGAGATATATCACTCTCTGTAAGCCTAGTCAGGAATGACTGTTAGTTTCCGTCAGTCACGAAATCTTTGCGTAGTCTGCATGACCTGGGTTTGAATCCATATTCAGAACGGGACGGTTCGTCGTCTCATTTGAAGTTCATACATATTTTCAACTAGCTGCTGGTGAATAACTTAAATTTTTAATGTCTTTTTGTGTTAAATAATAAGTACGTTATGTTACTTTGAAGAGGAAATCATGAATACGACGAACTTACTACGTGCATTACCTCTCTGACGTAATAATGGCAGTGGTAACATTTCAGGTATGTCATTTATTGTAATAAATGTGAGCTTACAAGCCTTAAGGACAGTCTTATCTGTGATAAGGTGTTTCCTGATATTTGTCGTATCGTAGTATTACTTTACGTCTTGAGATATTGCGATGCAGAGCAGTGTTTTCTAGTGGTGACTTGTTGGAACCATTTTCAATAGTCGAACGACTGTACCGAGGAGCGATTCGAGGACCTGCTAGACAGCTGAGTTATGTTGGTTGCATGCGAATCAGGCGAAATGCAATTCAGGTCGGTCGGATACTTTTGAGCACGACTGTACCTTTATCCACCTTTCCTAAACGTGGATGATTTCTGTATTGTATCAACGTGGGACCATTTGCAAATATATACATTTCATGAATTCAGGGAGACTTTCTTGGTTCAGCTTTGTAGTGAAGACCTGGGAACGGTCGTTGAGTTTAATTTTGGAAGTTGGCTTCAGGCGCTGGTCTGGCGACATCTTATCTCTCCGGGTTTTCAAAACGTGCAGCCTCATGATAGGTTCCTTCAGACACATGTGCAAGGCACGCGATCGTTCAACTTTTAATTTTTGAAACGATGGAAAATTTTGAACGAGGGAAACAGCTGTTGTCTCTTCTGTCATGTGAATGGAAGAATTCCAGTACCACCGAAAAATTCATCTTATCGAATGGGCGTTGCAGGCTGAATTGTGCAGAGAGTTAGTCTGTCGCAGTTCTGGGAGAAGGTGAGTGTGATGTGCCGCTTCTCTGGGAAATTAGGCGATGATTTTGTATGGGAGTTAGTTCAGATTTTTGTGTTGGTAACTTTCTTTAATTTTAAGTAATTTGTTAGAAGCATTCTGGGGTTCTAGCAAGTGATAATTTACTACCGTTTAATTAGAGTCAGATGGGGCCAATTTGTTCATTATCCAGTCACGATTCAGGTCATGCGTGGCGATCCGATTAAGTTTCGTATTTCTTTCTGACGCGAGTCACAACCCAGTTTCGACGATCCTTCTTTTGTTGTATAATGGTGAATTTTGTCTTCAGTTGTTCTGTGAATGTTTGAATCTTTGTGTATCTGCACATGTGCGTCCATGTTGCGTTCCGTAGTCAAGCTAATCCTCGATGAATAATGATGGTTAATACAATGAAGCAACCACAGTGGTAGGATGTTATATGTGGTAAGTGTATAATGGAGTTTAGGAGAGTACCCCATTTCGTGAATGAATGTCCATTCTGAAACAACATACTTCGTTAAACGTTTCCCCAATGCGCATACCGGAACTCCATCCCATCTCTTGTGGTCAGTAACCTAATGCACTCTGCAAAACAAAAACACTAGGAAGCATCTATTAAACTTCATATCCTGATCGGTCAATCAGAAGATCGGTAGTCTGATTTCAGTTGAGTGCTTCCTTTTTGATGAAACCTGTGGCTCAGTTCAATTAATATTTCTGGAACGTCAGACGACTTGGCATTCAAGGGAAGTCAGGAATTATAAGCACTGTTTGGTTCAATAAGATGCTTTCAGCTACGAAAAAAGTGCGGTCCATCGAAGAACCAACTACCAATGTTTAGACTTTTGTAAGTAGGCTGTTTAGGTTTTTATGTTGGTAACGCCACGTAGTGCTCTGTATGAAAATCGCTAACTGTGCTGTGTGCAGTCTGTGGATGGTTGGACTCATTGTTGGAATATTCGCTAGTGTAGTGTTCGGCAGATGGATGTGAACAGTGCGTAGCGTTGTGCAGTTGGTGAGCCGACAGCAGTGGTGGATGTGGAGAGAGAGATGCTAGAGTTTTGAGAGGTTGGTATTAGCGGACGATCTGGATGTGTGTCCGCCAGAAAAAGGGAATTTGTAAAGATGAAATTCATGAATTGATAGATATATATGTGATGACTTTTGAACATTATTAAGGTAAATACACTGTTTGAACAGCGCTCTATCAAAATTTTTCATTTGCTAACTATGCCTATCAGTAGTTAGTGCCTTCAGTAGTTAGAACTTTGATAAGCTGGCAGTATTGGCGCTCGCTGTATTGCAGTAGTTCGAGTAAAGAAGATTTTTGTGAGGTAAGTGATTCATGAAAGGTATAGGTTATTGTCAGTCAGGGCCATTCTTCTGTAGGGATTACTGAAAGTCAGATTGCGTTGCACTAAAAATATTGTGTGTCAGTTTAGCGATGGTCAGAATAAGTAAAGAAAAAACTGTTTGAGTACGTTGAGTTTTACTCAGCTATTTCTGTATCAAATAACGTCATTCCTAAATTTTCTAAGAGGATGTGTCACGATTTCAGTAGCTGATAAACAGTGGCAGCCTTTTGCAAGGTTATGAACGGTATGATAGAGGGTATGGCATTCTTATCACATACTGGTGAGCTTTCAGTCACCCTTCCACAACTACCAAATCATCGTACTGCAGTGCCTGTGTTATTTCGAATTACGGTCCAAAGTTCCTTCGGACATGCATGATGTCCGAAGGAGCAGGCACTGCCGAACTGCAGCAGTTAGGAAATGCATTAAATAAATTCGCAATTGCGTATCAGGACAACGATCAGCTGTAGAATGGAATGACGACAACGAAAATTTGATCCGAACCAGGAGTCGAACCGCCGGCCGGGGTGGCCGAGCGGTTCTAGGCGCTACAGTCTGGAACCGAGCGACCGCTGCGGTCGCAGGTTCAAATCCTGCCTCGGGCATGGATGTGTTTGATGTCCTTAGGTTAGTTGGGTTTAAGTAGTTCTAAGTTCTAGGGGACTGATGACCACAGAAGTTAAGTCCCATAGTGCTCAGCGCCCAGGAGTCGAACCCGGATTTCCGGCTTTACCGCGAGCGGTCGCCTTAGTATTTGGCTATCTGTGCACAGCTTATCGCCAGACCCAAACTTACATAAGTCATCAACCATGTGTCCACAACCTGTACTAGTACATCCATTATGTACATTCCCGTACAGGGGAGATATTTTTACTTGAAAGACGCTCGCCCGGCGTGGGTGGATGCATGTCCGAAGGAACTTTGTGTCGTAATTCGGAATAACAAAGACTCTGCAATATCGTATTTATCCGCCCACAACGGGCAAGCGACTTTTGAGTAAGAATGTTTTCCCTCTACTGGAATATACGTAATGGACGTAAGAGTAGAGGTTGTGAACACTCGCGAATCGTGCACGGATAGCCAAATGTTCGGGCAACCACCCGCCATAAGCGCGAAATCCGGGTTCGAGTCCCGGTCAGGCACAAAATTTCATTGCCGTCATTACATCATACATCCGATAGTAGTTCACATCCGCAATTGTGAATACATTTCATGACGTGCCAAATCAGTCCTGTCACGAGATCGAATAACAAGCATTTTCATGCTTTTCTTAGTACTGCTTTCTATGCTGGTCTATACTTCAGTGTGTATATACCAACAGAGTAATAAATGCTGCAAAAATTGTGATTTTATCAAGTTTGAAGACTCGAACCATACTAATTGTCAAAGCAAAGACTGTCGCAAATATTGAGATTTTTCAAAAAAAAAATCTCTCCAACATGAAGATTACATACCTCTAGCACAAACCTATTCAACAACAGAGTAAAATTTAGAGCAGTTGTTTTGAAGATGTGTCCTTACTCACTAACATAGCTTCGACCACTAGCCGTGAAACATTTTTTGCTCAAGAGCCTATACAGACATTGTGGGGCAGCATCTAGGGCCATATAGGTATCGATGTTCTTATTAACTGGTAACCTAGATAAATCAGTATGTTGTTAGCACCGAACAGAGTAGCTATGTTAAGGGTTTGAGACTACTGCCACCCTCAGCAACACCACTGTCGTGATACTGTAATTACCTAACGAAGTGTATAACACTACCGTCTGCTACTGCTATACCATAACCTTAAAGTAGGAGGCAGGTCGTGAAATATAATTATCTAGTAAAACCAATTATGGTATAAAGCAACAGAGCAGCATTACCCTCTGAGAGGAATTTTGCTAGGTTGACCGGGCTGTACCTAACGGGAATGGCTTATCGAAAATGAAAGTAAGAATTACGTAAATATTTGAACAGTACGAACAAAATTTTGCCTATCTGTACTGTTCAACTGATAAAGAAAACGGTCGCCAGCCTAACTAGGCAAGAGAATGATTAACATTCTCGTTTAAGAAAATAGTTATTAGTAACTTCCTGGCAGACTAAAACTGTGTGCCCGACCGAGACTCGAACTCGGGACCTTTGCCTTTCGCGGGCAAGTGCTCTACCAACTGAGCTACCGAAGCACGACTCACGCCCGGTACTCACAGCTTTACTTCTGCCAGTAACTCGTCTCCTACCTTCCAAACTTTACAGAAGCTCTCCTGCGAACCTTGCAGAACTAGCACTCCTGAAAGAAAGGATATAGCGGAGACATGGCTTAGCCACAGCCTGGGGGATGTTTCCAGAATGAGATTTTCACTCTGCAGCGGAATGTGCGCTGATATGAAAGTTCCTGGCAGATTAAAACTGTGTGCCCGACCGAGACTCGAACTCGGGACCTTTGCCTTTCGCGGGCAAGTGCTCTACTTCTGCAACCAGCACAATATGCATCTTTTACATGGCAGTGCACGGTTTGGTAGCTCGTCTCCGACTCGTAGCTCGTCCCCGACTGACTATCAGTTCCACCTTTCCTACCTAGGCCAACCACATTTTGCGCGCGCTACACAGTTCCGTTCCCGAGGGGAACCACAACAACTTTTACATACAGAATAACTAAGAATCCTAAGTGAGGATCAGCAGTTTACATAACAGCAACCAAATACATTAAATAAAACAGAACATTTGCACATATTGACATTTCTACCAAAAATTATTCACACAAAATTACAATCATATACAGTAAGTTTTGTTCCCTCCAAATGGGACAAAGCATTTAAACGACAGATCAAATCATGACATCAAAGTTTTAACAAAGGAAAGAGTATACAATTTTATGTCATCTATTCAACCAAACACATTTACAGAAGCACGGCAATGTAACATTAAATGAAACAAAAGCAAAATAAATCAGTACAGCATTAGAGCTATGGTGTTACACATGCCCCATGTTTGATTGAAGTTTCCTGTAAGGGATACTTCAAGGAAACATCTATAACACCTAAGTGGTGTTGGCTACAGAAAAAAAAAAATTATACCATCCAACTTCAGTTGGGAGAAAAAAATACACATATTACAGACATATACTAAGAAATTTCCTACAACTTTTTTTCCAAAACATTTTCAAAGTAAGACATTTACAGTAATTTTCGTAATCACACTAGTTTAAGGAAACTAATTTTCATCATTACTCAAGATCTCTTTAAGCAAGTTCATTTCATACACACCCAGTTCAAATAATACACAAACAGTACACAAAGTAATCGGCACATTAGCAGAATAGGTATAGCCTTCAAATAAAATAAAAAAATAAACACATATACAAAAGCACAGAACATTTTAGCTTAACAAAGCAGAAATTTGTCTTTCAATATTTTCAAAGAAAGTAAATATTCACAGAAACACAAGCACATTAATGATCATAGTACATTTTGCAAGGTTCAGCAATTAATGAGATTTTGAAAATTTCAGTTTGCATTCACATGTGCACAAATATCTGAACAATCAGCTATGGAAACCTATTCCAACTGACTCCTTAAATACCAATTAACTTTAAAGCTGCTCTTCATTAATAGCAGTCCAAAATATTTGTTGCACATAAACACACTAACCTATTCATAACCTATCTTTAATTATCACTGCTGTGTTTTAAAACAAGACAGTCCAAAACTTTAAGTTATTCCAAAAAAAAAACTAGTATCAAAAACATCTACATCCATTTGAATGAGAATCCATATACATTTTGTAACAACTTTTCACTAACTTCAATAAGAATAGTTAGTTCATAACACATTGACCAATAAACCTAACTTACTTCACTGCTTGCCTCAGCATAAGCAGTCCATGTTACTCATTCTGCCTATTATTGGTTTGGCAGTCTTTGTATGTAAACATTTAGACACAAAAAACACAATTTAGATAAAGAACACTAAACACATTTTTAAATTAGTACACTGCCCCATCCTCTAGGTTTGGCAGTTCGTGACCACTTATCAACTTTTTGCCCCACAATGGCAAGTCCTTTGGCTACTGCTCACACAGCATATTTGGGTAGCCCTTAGCTTTAGGACCACAGCATTTTTATTCTTTTGTTTTGTTTTGCTGCCCAACAACATATCTTTGAGCAGTTTATTGTCATCATCTCCAGGTTTTTTCATCTTTATGTCACATCTTTGGTAAAATTTGCTTTAATGGTATAAAACATAAAACCTGCAACTTTGAAACAGTAATTAGACACCGATAATATTAAATCTTTCTTTACACCACGACAAAATCAGTTAATATACACATCATTAATAGAGAAAAATTTTAATGACATTTATGGTATAATGACAATGTTCAGGGGTTATTTGAGAGTCCCAGATTTGTAGTTTTTCTCCCCATTTTCTTACTCAGTAATATTTCCTTTAAAGTCAGTATCAAGTTTAACTACACATTTAGGTCATCAGATATGTCAAGCTCCGAACAATAATTTTACATCCAACTGTAAGTGATTTCTGCCTACTCTTTGTGGCACTAGACACATATATCTCATATCTACTTTACACATATTAATCAGGTTTCTCTCCTCAGTTTTGACACAGAACGTTTTTCATCACCGTTCTTACCCATTTCTATACAACCATCTTTAGACATTAATCATATTAGATTATTCACTTTAAACATTACCTTTATTCACACTTGCATCTTTCTGCATAGAACCATTTATTCATTTACTTTAACTGCATGTTCCTATTCCTTTTTACTATACCCACTATACTTTCATTATTCTTGGTCATTTTCTAGTGTACCCAATTTAATTATTCATTTACTTGTCCACAAGCAATACACAGTATCTCACATTATTTCCACACTTTTCAGTTTATTCTGATAGAGAAGAAGTAAAGAAGATAGTAAAAGTTCTGAATGATGAAGAGGAAGGTTGGCCAGCACGAAAAGAAACTGAAGTAGTGCTGGCAATGACTCGGGTCCCTGGTGCTCGTCAGGCACCTGACAATGCAAAGAGTGCATTGTCCCCTGAGGCTAACAACCCTCATCTGAGGACATGTACTTTTAAATACACAACATACTGCAAACATAAACCCTTTCTGATCTTTAAGTATTTTCGAAATTAATTATTATTTTGTAGAGTTCTTTGCACTTTCATAAAGTTACCATAAGCATCATAATTCATAAAGTTTCCAGGTTTCTCACACTACATGGCCCTCTCTTCATAACTAGACTGGCAACAATATGCATTCAATCGAAAATAAACAGTTCCTAAGCAAAAACAAACAGTGCACTACAGTAAATAAGCAACAAACTGCCACAGGCCTCAAGGTCAACAAAACAATAATTCACTTTGACTGATGACCATGGATGTTAAGTCCCATAGTGCTCAGAGCCATTTGAATAATTCACTTTCAGGTAACATTCAGATACAATAATAATAAGTCATGCATTATATTAACAATATATATACATACACTATCCTGCCCCCCGTCTCTTTATTAACAAGGCAGTCTTTTATGGTTCATAAAACAGTCACTTAAATCTGGTGGCTTTTTAGGCCTCCTATCTTCTACATCTTTCACTATGCTATTCAGATCTTGCCAACGTTTTGTTTCATCAGGCGGCTTTTTAGGTTTTGGAATTTCAAAGTCCTTAGCAAGGTACATGATCTCCTGTTCTGCTATTATCTTACCACGTGGTTCTTTTTGTTCCTGTAATTCACACTCTTTCAAAACATTTGTTAAGGCTTGCCCCAGTATAGTATCATCTGGAGGTTCCTGCAAATTATGCCCCTGTGCTACATTACTAAATAATTCCTTCAGTTTTGGCCCAGTTTCACTTTCTGTATCTTGCTTTGGTAAAATATCACTAATTTTTTCGTACCCTCTGTCAGTAAAAGTATATTCACTTTCGTTTACACCTGAAAATTCATCTTCACTGGAGTCATCACTACTCTCTTCCTCACCATCAGATTCACTTAAGACCTCGACCTCTGCACAATAGGGAAAGTTAGTATATTCATTCTTATCTGTATTCATATACCCTTCATCATCTGAACTATCACTGATTTCATTTTCGTCATCAGATTCGAGCAGGAAAGCAACTTTTAAACAGTGAGGCAGATTATCACTGGATGTTTCAGCCACTTCGTTTTTTGACTCATTTGCTACACAATGCATATCGTTTGGACACTCAAGCACTTCAGCTGTATCACTTTGAACGATTTCAGCCTTAACTTCATACTTAGTATAATCGTCATAGACTTCGATAACCTTCATTTCCTTTTCTTCCATGCTATCATTCTCAGACAATCGTGCGAAATTTATACTAGGCCCTTCTGCATTAGAAATACTAAACACCTTTCTATCAACAATAACTTCACCTGCACTGCTTATAATGTCATGTTTACTAACGTCTTCCTCTACATCAGTTTCACCTATTATTAACTGTGCACACGTCTTTTGTGTGGCATATTTTACCTTCCTTTCCTCTTTATTCATCATAACCTTCCCAACATCTACGTATTTTACCTCATACACATCATTAACAGTACAAATATTCCCCTTTTCACTCGCCTTTTCTGTCTCCCTTTCATTCTTTAATAAAAGTCTTTTCGCACGATTCCGATACTGAGTTATCCTCATCATATGAACTTTATTTCCATTTTTACATTCATTTACTACTGAAACCGGCCAACGGAAGTGTCCGATCCCGCCTCTTCTGTTTCTCTCTACGGCAGCCATCTTGTTCTGACGTCTGCCATTTGTGTGTGCTGCCAAGTGCAATGTACGCTTCTCCGGCAACCGCTGTCCCGAGCACAAACAGCCACGTGACTTCGCACTGGGTTCGCCACTACGTATCACTCCGCGCACGTCTTCCATAGGCGCGTTCTTAACCTTCCTGCCCTGTAGTTTACATCTTTCCTTCTCGAATTTATTATTTGACATATTTTCTTTGGGCCCAAAACCGGTTTCCGCGTGAATCCGGCCCGTAACACACGCGGTTTTCAGTTTTCCATTTCGTCTCTAGTTTGGAAATTCCGTGCCATGTATCCTCTGCTGCGCGTCGTATAATTTCCTCTACCTCTCGCACGACCTCTCTGAATCGTGTTTACACGAAATCTATCATTTTCATGTCGTTCAACTTGGTCATTACTTTCTCGCGAATGATTGTTGTTATTATGGGGACGGGACTCGCAATTTCTTCGCCAGTGATCTTCATCTTCTACCCTTTCCAAAAAGACAGAAAAACTTTTATGGGTACTCCCAACATATCGTTTAGAATCCTCAGGCAGTTTCTGCCAAAGAACCCAAACGATCTCGGCTTCAGTCCTTCTAGTCTTCAGATGTATCAACTTTCTGTAGCATTCTTCGCAAAACACTTTCATGGTTTGCCTACCTCTGATGTCATACAGTCTGGCCATTAGAAACTCACGCCACAACTGGTCTTGTTTCTGTTCTGACCAGTATTCGTCAATAAATTTTTGTTTAAAGCTTTCAAAAGACATCTGGTTTGTATCCAGATTCAACCCCCACCTTTTTGCTTCTCCCGTTAGTGCACTAATTACAACATTAATTTTTTTCTGGTCAGTCAAATATTCAGGAAAATTTCTTTCGCAATTCTTTACAAAATCAAGGGGGTGCCATCCGTTATGCCTCTTTGCAGGGTCGAATTTTTCTTCGCCCTCTAATATTTTACTGAAAGGCATTCTTTCAGTAAAATGTGTAGGTCCTGCTTGTATTTTACTTTCGAAGTCATACATTTTGCCTTGGCTTTGTGAAGTGTTATGTTCACACTTCTTTTCGCAAGTAACAATCTGTTTGGTTAGTTCTCTACTTGTTTCTGTTACAGATTGTTTAATCTGTGCAAATTCCGCGTTACATTCTGTTTGTATTTCGGATTTAACACCGAATACCTTTTCGTCTACTTTAGTACTGACTAAGGGTTCTATTTGATCTTGAATTTTAATTACTTCAGTGTCAAATCTTTCGTTAATTTCATCAATTTGTCCTTGTATATTGGCAATATTGCCATTGATCACAGTAATTTCGCTTTTGAGGTTTTTAATTTCATTACTCACAATGTCTACTTTTACATCAACCTTCTCAATCTGTTTACTAAGATTTTTGCCTTGCTCTTGCATTTGTTTACTAATATCGCTACCCTGTGTTGCAATTAGCTGCCTTTGTGCTGCATTTTGTTGCCCCAATGCTGCGATTTGTGCATTAATATTGTCATTTTGCGCAGCATTTTGTTATCCCAGTGCTGCAATTTGTGTTGCAAATTGCGCAGACAACATCCTGATCAAATCAGTCACATCTGGTGTCTTTTCACTTTTATTTTCTACCGCATTTTCGTGTTCGAGTCCTACTTCCCTTTCAGTTTTAGGTGATTCAAACATATCCCGCGATCCATTAACATAGCCACTGTCTTCCACAACATCGCTCATATTGTCTTCCTTAGTACGCGCGACATGCATAGCTTCTATCTGTTTATAGACATCTGTGTGGTATCGTACGTAATTTAACTCTCGCATAGTGCCATCTGTTGTTGTGCTGCCTGAACTACTCTCGATTGCATTCTGCTCTCGCGTATCTAGATTCATTTCTAGTTTCCTGTCCATTTTAATTACTGTTAAGTATCGATACCTTTTATTTTCAATTTAAGCTGAACTTTCATTACTCGTTCTGTCAAATAAGTTACAAGTTCGTGCCGCTGGACGTTTTATGTTCACTCTATGTTAGTAAAATGCTAACTACTTATAATTTTTTCCGTCTGTAGGTGCAAACTGAACAACGTCCTGTCACGCGGCGCCACATATAACACTACCGTCTGCTACTGCTATACCATAACCTTAAAGTAGGAGGCAGGTCGTGAAATATAATTATCTAGTAAAACCAATTATGGTATAAAGCAACAGAGCAGTGTTACCCTCTGAGAGGAATTTTGCTAGGTTGACCGGGCTGTACCTAACGGGAATGGCTTATCGAAAATGAAAGTCAGAATTACGTAAATATTTGAACAGTACGAACAAAATTTTGCCTATCTGTACTGTTCAACTGATAAAGAAAACGGTCGCCAGCCTATCTAGGCAAGAGAATGATTAACATTCTCGTTTAAGAAAATAGTTATTAGTAATTTTAACGAATAAACACAACCTATACTTTGTCACACGCGAGTGCAATGAACTCTGACACATACATATGTTTACGGTAAGATTGAAACTAACAGTTAGAGCAGCAGAAACTATTTGCAAAATTATAAGAGATACCGAAACACCCTATTACTTTCAGGCTTTAAAGAAATTATGGTTTTTTATAATTAGTGGTCTTTCTGTTACTAATTACCCAGCATTAATACAATAGACAAACTGTGGATCCTGTTATGTTATTAATATGCACTTCCTATACACAAGAGCAACATACAATTAGCAAACATAAGTATATAACGTTTCACAACTGCAGTTTTCCATTTTTATTACAGTGAAACACAAAATTAACATATACGTAAGATACTGACTCACCTTCTGCGATTTACAACAGGCAATAATGTGATCATTCACTAAGCAAAACTTTATAAGCCTCAATCTTAAGAACTTTTAATCTTGAAGTAGGCAACAACTCATTAATAAGCAGTTTTACTAGGAAAATTATTTTCAGCAAGCATCATTAACTTTAACCCACTCTCTTACCACATTAACTTTAACTTTCCTTTTACTGTGTTCAAGAGGCATCAATTAGCAAAACTCTAGGCTTTAATTTCTTTCAGTAAGGACACTCGGAAATCACTTTAGTTCAAACGGAGAGGAACCTGAGAGGTGTTATGAGGAGGAGAAAAATCAAGGTTGGTATATAAATTCAGATATAAATTACCTTATATTTGAACACACTAACACATCCATTAAGCTGATCCTTCATTAAAGCATTCCGATGCAATGATTGCGCAATGTGGTGGCAACTGCATGTTGGTAGGTGGAATTGCAGGTAGAATTGCTGGACTCTGTCATTTCTTGGTAGCGATGATAGATACAAATTCCAGAATAGTTCCAGCTATTTATCCACCCATCCGAGGCATTGGAAAGAAGCAGAAAAAGCCTCTCTCGGAACCAGCACAATATGCATCTTTTACATGGCAGTGCACGGTTTGGTAGCTCGTCTCCGACTCGTAGCTCGTCCCCGACTGACTATCAGTTCCACCTTTCCTACCTAGGCCAACCACAATTTGAGCGCGCTACACAGTTCCGTTCCCGAGGGGAACCACAACAACTTTTACATACAGAATAACTAAGAATCCTAAGTGAGGATCAGCAGTAATTAAAACTTCCGGGCTAAGAGGCCGTGGTCCAATAGTAGAAATATTTCTCTCTGACGTTTTGTTGCCAGCTGCGGGCAACATCATCTGAGGTGAGTCTATCCTACCTCTCTGACTTGGTTAGAGCCTCGTTCACGTGTCCGTGAGTGTTATAGCAACATGGTTGGGCACATGTTCGCAGAATACACCGACATGATACTTGTGAATGGCGAAGCTCACAGTAATAAAAGAGCTATTCGTCGCCCGTATCAAGATTGTTCTCCAATACGTCCCACTCCATCGCATACCCTTTTCGCCACAATTCCGCAACGGCTTCGAGGAATGACACCTTCACAGTAAGCAGACAGTGGCGTCCAGGATGACACTGCACTCGCGCACAGGAAGATGTCGTACAGCATCACGTTGAAGAGAACTCATCAACGAGTAGACGAGCAATTTCTTTGGCAATTAACGAGTGGAACTGTGAAACAAGTGATGTACTGGATCATGCCTAATCAGTTACTTGTAAAAATAGTCGCGTTAGCAACATGTTTTCAAATGGCTGTAGCACGGAAATGGAACGTTTCCGGACATGGATACGAATTCAGAATATTATCTACTCAATCCTCTCCACAAGTTCTGCAAGTCTGTAATGGAAATTTCCGAACACCCTGTATATTCGTTGCCACAAACAACTACCCATTTGCAGATGGCTGTCTATGTAATGCCCAGATACGAATCCATTTTACTTCCGTGTCAAAAAATCTTTACGATAGTAGCTAACCCGTATGAGTCTCGCATGCCCATGAATTGTCAGCTTTGGAAAACAAACAACACGGGCAACTAAAATGAGTACACTACAACTGGCGTTCCTCTGAAAGCAACCGATTAAATAAGGGGCGAATTTCAACATTAGGCTACGCTACAAGTCGTTCTTTTACCACAAACTTTACTTGCTGCGTACAATGGTTGACTTCGCCAGCTTACAACCAGGTTATCGCCTCTCAAAGTAAGCTAGACCTCGAACCACGCTAGAGATGAAAAAGGAAATTTGTGGTATTGTCTTGTGGGACCAAACTGCTGAGGTCATCGATCCCTAAGCTTACACACTACTTAATCTAACTTAAACTATTACGCAAAGGACAAAACATACACCCATGCCCGAGGGAGGACTCGAACCTCCGACCGGGGGGGGGGGGGGGGGGAGCCGCGCAGGACGCAGTAGACAGCGGGGCACGCTACAGATGAGTTTGTCACCACAACTAAATCGGCCGGTTTCAGCTGACGCCAGTTGAACCGCACTCACTTTAGCGACTCATCAAGCAATTAAATATTTTACTTTTCGCTTCTTCTAACTGCGCAATGGCTGCGCTATCTACCGCTCTGACCAAGAGGTAAGTGGCCATCTGTATTTATCTTACGGTCCAATTCACCATCGTCAACCAAAATTAAGCACATCTTAAAACATTACTTTTTCTGCAACTGTTTTCATTTGTTACTGACCAGAAAAACTTCTCACTTACGGAAGTCTGGACGTAGGTTGGAGTTTTTGATTCGAAAAATGGTTCAAATGGCTCTGAGCTGACTTAACGTCTGAGGTCATCAGTCCCCTAGAACTTAGAATTACTTAAACCTAACTAACCTAAGGGCATCACACACATCCATGCCCGAGGCAGGATTCGAACCTGCGACCGTAGCGGTAGCGCGGTTCCAGACTGAAGCACCTAAAACCGCTCATTTTGATTCGATTGGCAGTTGTTAGATGCACATTATTGTAGTACAAAATATGGTTGCTGACCGCGGGCAGTACGAATACTCCATTCGGGCCGCGTGTGACCCGCAGGCCGCAGTGGGACGACCACTGGCTTAGACGGTAGGTCTTGCAAGCGTTACTGCAAGGAAAAATTAGCAGTTCGTTGCATTATTTCAACATTCAGTTTATTCCTCCCTGAAACGATCGTCTTGCACTTCAGAGCAGCATATTCCACATCCCCAGAAAATTACCGGACTTCTCGCATTACTTAGTAACTTTACGTCGTTGCATAGCATGCAACTAATTTGCGACAAGTTTTGTCAAATACGATCAACTCGGTGACAGCGGTCGAGCACTTTACCATGTACGTGTTCCTACAGTGGAATATGGAGCTGTGGCAGGACCGAATGAAGATGTGCTTGAACTCAAACCCACGCTTCAGGGATAGCGCAAAATTAATCATGTCAGGCAGGTTCACAAATCAACAGCATTCGTTGACCCATTTGTGTCACGCCCCATATTTACTATTAGATCAAAAGTGTCCGGTCATCACCATGCATTGTGGAACTGACCAGCAGATGAGGCAGACCCATCAGTATAAAAGGAGAGAAACGTAAGAAGAGAACGGGTCAGTCACTTCGAACGTGGACTAGCATTTGATTTTACCAGAGTAACAAAGATATCAGGGACATTTCAACGATTCTAAAGCTACCCAAGTCGATTGTTGCTAATTTGATTGTAAAATGGAAACGCGAAGCAACAACCACAGCTCAACCGAGACCAGCATGACCACATATACTGACGGATAGGGACCGTAGAATAATGCGGAGTACTGTAAAAAAATCACATGAAATCAGCGTAAGGAATGACTTGTGAGTTTCCATCAGTCTAGTTAGCACAATGACTACGCGCAGGGTGTTAAAATGAATGAGGTAACATGGTCAAGCGGTTCCTCGTACGCCGCATATTTCTGTAGTCAATGCTAAGCGAAGCTCGATGTGACATCAAGACCGACGCCTCAGGACAAGTTGTTTACTGGGAACAAGTGATTTGCAATGATGAATCACGCTATACCTGTGCTATCCCACGGAAGAGTTTGGGTTTGACTAGTCCTATCCACAAACGTAGACAGCAAATCAGACGTAAGTTATTCACCCACTGCTTATAAACTGTCATCGTGTGTACTGTGAACGGTTTGTTGTTAATGTTGGTGACTGTAGAGACCGCTAACTGGTAAAACACACAAAGTGATCCTACGCTCGAACGTTTCATGTTTAGTTGTAGCACGGACGTGTTTCAAGAAGTCAATAATCATTATTATCGCTGTAGTTTTTGTAGTGATCTTCACATCTACGTCACCGCAGTTAGATTATTGCGCATAGTCATCTTCAGCTTGAATTTCGCTCTTGTGACCATGTCTGCTTCGAAATAAAATTGTTGTCGGGGAAAATATATATTTGGTTAAGATGGAAACAAGTTTCTTGTGTATAGTTATTTTAACTGAAATTTGCTGACTTGATGTGACACTTATTATCTCTCGCCAACGGACATGACATTGTTTCGTTACATTCGACAGTAATTTCAGCGAAATGTAAGTACAAGACAATTACTATTTATTTTCTTAAAATGTATTAGAAACTTCAGAATTAATAATAATTTCTTCTGTATTTCGTATTTATATTGTAAAGGCCTTAACAGCCGATACGTAAATACATATACGAGAATCATATTTACTATGTACAGTTAAACGATTAAGTTTCTGCGAAGTCACGGAGCTTAACTTTTCTGAGGGCGTCAGTTACAGTCGGACATGAAAATTGCGGGATTTATTCAGTTTAAATTTCAAGGCTCGTTTAATTTACCGTTAACAGTCACTCTTAATTTACTTTGTTCTTAGCGAGCACTATATTTTCGTGTTGCAATGTTCAGACATTTTCGTGTTATGTTTGAACGCGAGTCTTGGGAACGATAAGAAATTATACTACTATTTTTGGTAGCAGCCTTTTCACGTTTCACATGCAATTACTTGAAAGTACATATCATTATGCGTAAATCTAAACAGAATTAATTTCTTATCTATTAACTCAGTGATAACAGCAACAGCGATTTTAAATTTCACAGTGCGATATCAGATTGACACATAAGATCTGTATTTAAGGACTCGAATTTAAATATCGAGTGTTTCACCTTGAAAGAGCTGTTCCACTATGTCGACAACATATCTTCGGGGAAAAGACGCCAATAATACAGGTAGCTTTGTGCCGGGAATGTCACTCCACCTATTTTACCCTGAAATAAATTGCACTAGCTGCAAATAGAGAGTTTACGTATTTCCCTACTGACGTATTCTTTCAGAGGATAACTTCTCGAATTATGTAAGTCGTTGAGATTTTCCAGGTAAGTGAATCTTTGTAACTCATTGAAGTCGTATTACGTGACAATGCTGCTGCTTTACACTCATATACAATTACATAGGTAATATAATGTGAAATGAAACTGTTGTAACGTCTAATGTAACTAATGTTAGATACGTTCGTACTTCCACATTGCCCCTACCGGATTTAAGTTCATCAATTGCGTTTACTTCATATAGTGAACAAATAATTAAAATTACTTTTTTAACGTGGATAAAATTCTCTTGTATTTACTTGCCCCATTACATTTAATTGATAACTCAAGCCTTAGCCGCTTCTCTCATCGTTATCAACAGAAACTGAATGTTCCAAATGACACTGCGCTGGGGTCTTTCATGAACATCTAGCCGACTTGTGCCGTTGTCTTGTCATTCTAATTGTAAGATATTTGCGTATGGTACCAGAGATTATGTCGAAGCCTGCGATGGAGGGTGATAGCTGATATTGTGGGGAAATATTCCTATATTGCCTCTGAGAAACGGGTGACTGTATACGTACAAAACTTAAGACCATGACATCTTTTCCGGTTCCATTTGTTGCAAAATCTTATCTCGACGGCTTCCGTGGCAACAAAATCCTAGTTGACGGATGTAAAAAATAATATTTTTGTCTCGTTGATAGCTTGTGTTATTATTTAAATACGGTAACATAATGCCGCATGGCATCCAAAGAATTATGTTCGAGTATCTCACCTCGGGATACCACTTTCTTAGTTGCCGACATCACACAAGAATATGTGCATTCTCATGTTCATGTTTCAGCAGAGCTATTTCTTGATCTCGTTGTCTCCACTGTGATTAAGATACAACATAATCACCTCACAGCGATACTGTATAGCTGTAAGATATACAGATCCAAACTACAACCGGGAAACATACATCGCCTAAGAAATCTATATGCTTGAGTTCAGGAACGCTGAATTTTGCTCGTCGTCTTTTGAGTCACCAATGAGAAATTTTATTAAAAGCAGAGTGATAAGCAAATGATGTTTCCTCCAAAGTACTGTTTCCTCATTAACTAAAGACATATGTAAAATATAAGCACTTAGAACATAGATTACCATCCCTCGCCCTGTTATTTTCCCATATAGAGCTCCCTCTCAATAGTGCTTTTGGTGATTTCTATAAACTACGTCCCAAATTCTGAAGCTTATCTCGATTACTTGTTGGTGATGTGGTCTATTCTCTGTGTCACTCAAGTGATCGCCATACTTAACCGCTCTTGTCCACTTTACATTATGGATTTGGCGAACATAAGAGCACATGAAGTCACTGATTTCTACACATGGTTATGTTCCGTGTTTTGTAAACACGGAAGTGGCCAGATTTCACATTGATATTGATTATTCTGATTTTGTTGGTTCTTTCGAGATACTTTTATATTTATATATTTTGTAACAGTTATTAACGCAAGCTTAACCTTGTCATGCTTTCCCTGATTTCATATATGACACCGAAAAAACAATAGTTTTCTTCAAATTAGTGATATGAACCATTGGAAGCCACCCAATGCCGATAGCAGAAAATGCTACCGACAGAAGTCTTCAGTTATTTTACAGAGTTTTAAGAAATTATGCTACATTTTTCAGTTCAATCTCCAATCGCTACATTTTGCACTTCATTTCTCTGAACTTATGAGTATATACTAAACTACTACTCCAACGTTCCTCTATATACTACGTATCGGTAGCTATACCTTTCGTCTATACCTTTCATCTATACTATTGAATCTACAATATTGAAGTTTTTGAAGATTTTGTAGGCGATTGGTTCAAATTATGAGCAACAACAGGTTTTGTCAGTGATTTACGAAAAACATCGAGAAGAGCTGGTGAAACAAAAGGAGCTGATTTATGTATGCATTCAGATGGAAGTTTGACTGTGTTTATTCACTAGGCTATCGTTACTCAGTCGACTCATATTTGAAACGTTTTGAAAATATCCGTCACTGACTGTAAAAGTCTGTCTCGTAGTACAACAAGTCACGAAAACTATTATTAGAATCTCTAGGCACAGGAGAAATTTTTCATATGCGTTATGGACTATGGCCACGGCTGTAAAAGGAGATTAGTGAATCAGTGACATACTGTCCTCCGAGAATGAACAGCGGTGTGTGATTTCCAAGAACATTATCATATATATGACTCGAATACAGCCTCTTAGAACACTATTAATGCATTGTTAAAAGAAACCGCTCTGACGAGCTACGCTATTATGAGCATCTCATCTACGTGACGTCTACGTGTAGATTTTTATGCATATCGCGTGACGCAGACTGGGAGATTTTCTACAATAATTCACTCAATTTTGACAGGCGAAGAGAAAGCGTTTGACCCAGGTTGAAAAATGAACATTAGTTTCCTTCGTGTCAGCCAATCTAGGGAAATTTAGAAAATTTTTGCCAAGTTACATTTCAACCTACAATTCCGTAGATACTTCCAAAGGAAGCTCCCAGTATTACTTCGCCTGTGTCTGTGTCACCCAGGCTGTCTGCCTTCCAGAACGGAGGCAGTTATATGCAGCTAAATCTGTTGACAAGAGACACCTTCAGCCCTCTGCTGAATTTGCTTGCGAATCCACGCCATCGATGTAGTCAGTAGCGTGCATGGGAGGTGAGTCACTTGTGCTATCACTGACGGGTCCTGGACCGCAGTGCACAGCAGGGGCTCTCTACTGTGTTGGATACATCAGCCAGAAGTTTTCATTAATTCACCTTTTTATTACGTCGCCTCCTTTCCGGCACTGATACTCGCGCCCTCGGTATCTTGTACATTTTCCTATATGTGTCCCATGATATTTCTGGCGTGCAGCCCCATAAATTTCACTTCTTCTTCTGATATTTCGGCTGTATACCGTCCAGCCATCTTCAGAGAGAATCAAGTAACTGACACTCCAGCACTTGTTCCGTCCTTTTATTTAACCTGTGGACCGCGCAACTGCTCATGCGGCCACAGACACACAAGACGACAGAGACGTTGATCGGTGGCAAAGAAGTACATCGTATGCATGAAATTAGATCTGTGGCTGCAGATTCGATCCACACGGTGATATCGATGCATCACTGCGAGCTGCATCGTAGCTATATCTTTGTGAGTTTATTACAGAAGGCATCGGATTCCATGGTTTGCCAGCCGAAGCTTTCGGAAGCCTGCGGTTTACAAGAGTTCCTGTGAGTGTCGCCGTTCATACATCGGACAGGCGACACGTACAGTCCATGAGAGATGCACAGAGCACCGCAGGTCAACCGGCTCTTACAACATAATAAATCGATTGTGGCAGAGCACTGTATTGATACGTGGCTGTCTATGGTGGACGATAACGTCGAAATTTAAGTCTCGTCTTCATCTTTCTGGGACTCAGTAGTGAAAGAAGCAACTGTACGTTCCGTCTGTCCGATGTACGAACGGCGACTCTCCCAGGGAATCTCGTAAACCCCAGGCATCCGAAAGCTTCAATTGGCGACGAATTTCATTAATTGAGATAGCGGCTTCATGTTGGCCAAACCATGGAATCCGACACTTTCTGTAATAAACTCAACCGACCATGCAGCCACAAATATAATTTCATGCATATGTTGTACTTCTTTGCCGCCGATCAACGTGTCTGACGCCTTGTGTATTTGTGGCCGATTGCGAGTGGCGTGGTCCGCGTAGGACGGAGCTCGTGTTGAAGCGTCAGTCACCTCTGCTCGCTCTGAAGATGGCTGGACGGTACAGGCGAAATATCAGAACAAGAAATGAAATTTAGGTGACTGTGCGCCCGAAGTTTTATGGAACAATCATTGCGTCTCGAAAATATGAAGATGCACATCGTCTGTATGTGTTCCCGCAAATCACCTTACGTTGTTTAACTCAGGACACTTCTAGTATCGCTGTAATTTCTCTCTACACGGTACTAGCAGCTGAGCTTCCCGTTGTGACTATACTGAAATAACCACAACAGTTTGAAAATATGTGTAGTGGTGAGAAAATTACACAGTGTATCATTTACAAATTTTATATGCTGACGAACATTGATCGAAATGTCTGCACGTTCAACACATCGACTGGAAGGACACTTCCTAACCTCAGGAGAAGTACGTGTTACGTGAAAGTTTTGGTATTGATGCGTAACATAGACAAATAGTGTTATACCGAAGTCACAAGTCAAACCTGGTTTAATACTGAGAACATGCGCAGTACGTTACGCTCTTTGCACGTGTATCCTTATTTCATAGTACCTAGAGGCGATCGCCACAGTGTTAGTAGACACTGCATCCGAAGGTTTGTGTTAACAAGAGAGCAGCGTTTCGCACTTTAATGGTAATCAGTGTAGAAAGTGGTAGCCTTATAAGCAACCTTGGTTTTATGTAAGAATTAACGGCACAGTTATTATCAGGTAATGCGATCTGTGTCCCTGGGAAACAAAAACAGTTTAACGTCGTGTATACTGCTATTGTTACAGTATGATTATTGTCATGAAACAAAAACATGAAATTTATTGTCCTTCTTTTAGCAACATAAATGTGTTTTACTGCAAATCTAACGAACATTTGAACGACAGATACTACGAAACGTTATTTGTTGGACATGGCTAACGCCATATCACAGGGCATAATAGTTTTTTCATTCAAAAAATAAATACTTACAGATTTTCACAAGGCGGCCTAACGATTTTCATCTTGCAGATTACAGACCGTTTTTCACTGTTTCCGTCGTCAGTTGATCCACTAACATTATGAAGTCATTTTTATTTCTAATTTCACAGCCAATGGAACTACTTGACATTGTTCTAGATTGTCGTTCGTAATTGCGTGATCCGTACTATTTATGAACAACAAATCGCCTGGAGTCAGAATTTAGTATATCAAAACTTCCGTGAAACTCTAATTATCAAACTGTCGCCGCATTCCCGACTTGCAGCACGAGTGAGTATTGAAACTACGCATAATGAAAAGACGGAAGATATGTAATAGCTAGCATTGTGATGTCTGTGTCTACGTATATACTCTGCAAGCCGCCTTACTGTTTGTATAGGGTACTTCCGGGGCCATCATATTTTTCCCCCTTACGTGTTTCATTTTCAAATGGAGCGAATGTAGAACAACTATCATAAACCTCCGTATGGAGTTGTAATTTCTTTGGTTTTCCGCTGTTGTCTTTTTCTCGAGACATGTGTGGGAGGAAGAAATATGTGGCCCGAGTTTTCGTGGAGCTTCAACAATAAATACCCCCCTCCTCCCACTCCCCGTGATACACAATGCATAACGCCACTCCTGTAGAGTCTGCCTTTGGAATTTGCCGAGCATATCCTTAGGAGGAGTTTCTGGTCTCGATGTTTCAAAAATTCGTACTTTTACGTATTTTGTATTCTTATATTCTTAAGAATATTTAATCAAGAGGATTTTCTCGGGAAAATATTTTTAAACCTGAAAATCACTTTTAATGGAAGCGTGCATATCCTCACTCCAGCCGCTCTCGGGTCTAGGGCCATTTGCGACTCCGATCGATATCTCTTTCTCTGTATAGCTATCGTATCGTTATAGGTCGAAGAATATATCGATGCAGGTGTTTTATTTGCCCACTTATGTCTCAAGTATATACGAGGCGTGTTTTTTAAGTAAGGTCCGTTTTGTTGCAGACACTAGTAGTTCGAGTGCATACCGCAATGAGCGCGTGCGTCGTGTACCGGCATGCCTCGGGAACAACTATGCTCAGTTTCAGCTCTGTACCTAACCTGTGCGGTTTTCTTCTGTGTTTATAAAATGTTTAAGACTATCAACTCGCCCGCCGTGTGTGAGGTTAGCTCAGTGACACGGTTTTTGTCATCAAGGAACCTGTCTGCTGCAGAAATTCATCCATAAATTTGCGAAGTGCACGGTGATACTGTTATGAGTGCAAGCAAAGTGCGTAAGTGGGTACGAGAATCCAAAGATGGCCGTGTCAACGTCCATGATGAGGACCGCTCTGGTCGCCCTTCTTTGATTACAGACGATTTGGTGGCTTCAGTTAAGTGAGGATTCGTGAGAACAGACGCTTCACAATAACAGATGCCTCAAACGAATTTCCTGACGTGTCGAGATCAGTGCTGCTTTACAGCGTTGTTTCTGAACACCTAAAGTTTAGGAAACTGTGCTCCCTTTGGGTCCTGAAACTCCTAACAGACGCCACAAAAACCAGATATTTGAGTGTGCGATGAAGTTCTTGACTCGTTATCACGAAGAAGGTGATGGCTTCTTGAGTCAGATCGTAACTGCAGACGAAACATGGGTTTCCCATATCACGCCCGAATCGAAGCAACAGAGTATGGAATCGAGACACACGCACTCGTCTATAAAGGTGAAGGACAAACAGACTCTGTCCCAGCGCAAAATCATGGCGTCAGTGTTTTGGGATAGGCATGGTGTTTTGTTGGTCGACTTCATGCAACGAGGAACCACTATCAATGCAGAAGCTTACTGCCAAACCCTGACAAAGCTATGCGGAGCGATTCAAAACAAAAGATGCGGTATGCTGACAAAGGGAATTGTCCTTCTCCATACAATGCAAAACCTCACACTGCAGGTCAGACACGCGATTTATTGGACAGTTTTGAGTAGGAAGCTTTAGACCACCCACCCCACAGTTCTGATCTTGCGCCGAGCGATTGCCATCTGTTCCTCCACTTCAAACAACACCTCAGTGGCAACCGTTACAATGTTGATGACTGCGTGAAAACGGCAGTGAACTCTTGGTTATCGGAGCAGACGGCAAGTTTTTATGTAGAGGGTATTTTAAAATTGATTAATAGGTATGATACGTATTTAAATAAACTTGGCAACTATGTCGAAAAATAGAGTGAAGTATGAACTTTCTGAAAATAAATTTACTTTTTTGAAATAACCTTTCGTTGTTTTCTTATGTTCAAACAGACCCTATTTGAAAAACACGCCTTGTACATGACCACAGTACGATTACCATTCTGAAGAATGGTATAAGGCAGACTGATATGAATGGGACAATTTGAGAAGAATTGCCTTGGAGGCTGTACGCAAAACAACAATGAAGCACCTTATTCGTTAATTTGGACTTATGGCGCAAAACAAGTTTTCGAGTCTAAGAGTCGATCACATTGCCAACAATCTGGCGTGCGTCAGTTTTAACGACTTATTTAACGTGAAAGTCTTGAGAGTCATTATTGGCACCATGGCTTGCTCATTCGCAATGATAAAGGACGAAAAACGCCTCAAGCATTCAGACCGGCGCTCGTCCCAGAGCAACGTCGAGGCTAGAATAGCGGTTAAAGAGACCCGCACCTTAGAAAATGAGACCTTAGAAGTAGAGGACGGTTTACTGTATGGCCCAGGAATAGCATATTAATGGTAAGTTTTAAAGCTATATACACGAAAATCGCACTCAAAAGTTTAAATACGAATATCTCGAGACAAAGTTTTTTAAATTGGTTCGCGTGATTTAAAAAAAGAAACTAATCGGTAAAATTGGATGCCGTTTGGAATTTAATGAAATAGAGATTTGCAATTTAGGCGTGTGTCTCAAATAACAAGACATATTTCCTAATATTCGTTATTTATTTACATTTTAAGGTGACAGGACAGGTCTATTTTCAGTACTTACGTTTTTAAGTGGCTCCCATGTTGAAATGCACTTCAGAGAGTTTGACTTCCGAGGTGAACGCCATAGAGAATTTAATTCTGATAATGTACATGTGTTTAATTTTGATTGTTCACCTATACTTCAGTCTCAATCGCACGAACCGTTTACTTGCAGAATGAGCGCAGAGGTATTTTGACCGCCATTTTGTGCTGCACTGGCTCTAGTTTACCGGCCAAAACTTACTTACGTAGTACCGGGTGATTGTAATTAAAGTGCACTTACTGAGGTCTAGTGTGGGCTGCACTTACCGTATGGCAGCGAAACTTTGTGGATATGCTTAATGTGTTGCTGCGGAACCGATTTACGCTGGAATAATTTAGTTCTAATTTTGGGCACAAGGTGCACATCTAGCAATGTGAATGCGAAAAAGACATACAGAACCGATTCCATATGTAATGGATTCGGAACGGAGCATGGGCAGAAAAGGTCAAACATGTGAGAAAGGCATAATGCCGATTTTAATTATTAGCCCTTCAATATAGGTGCTAAAATAAGGCTCGAAGAACGGAAAACTCCCTTATCTTTACAGTATCGAAATATACCGGTCGTCGTTGTATCTTTTCTTTCTCTCTCTCTCTTCAGTTAAGCCAGCACTATATGGGTCACAATGGGGATGGTGAATAATACTCTAGTATCGGCCTTAGAAGTGTTCTGTAAGCCACTTGCTTCGTGCCCGAACTGCATTTCCTTAATATTCCTCCAATGTACGTCAGCCCGGCCTCTACTTTTCCTGCAATTAGTTGTATGTGGTGATTCCAGTCTAGGTCACTCCGTAGTTAACGACAGATCTCTTATGGTTGTTACAGTTTATCGCCATTAACGTAAACGAGTAGAAAGGGTTTACAGTAGTACCGCAGCGATAAACTAGAGGAAGGAAACCCATTACGTACAGGTAAAAAGATGGGTAAATGCCGCTGGCATCGTTCGTTACTCAACCTACTATGGTATGAGGCGCATCCTAATTGCCACTTTATGTTTGCCCTCAGTATTTTCTTGCAACTCCTCTGTTAACATATAGTAAAATTATGTGCTGAAACATAGCTGTTTTTGTAAGCAGATTACTTTTGTAATTTTAATCTTAGTTTAGGTTAAGTGTCCTCATTATTTTTTTCCTTAAATGAAAGTAACTTTTTGAAGTTGTGTTTTAACAGAACAAGAACTTAAACATGCAGTTCAAGTTGCAATGCAAAATGCAGGTTTCTTAATTTCACATTTTCTATCTTACGAAATGCGTAAAAGAACACGAGAATGTTCCACGTACAATTTACTGTAACGTAATTCCCCCATACGAGTGCTTACTTTTAACTGGTGACACGTTTTCATACCGACACGTGTTACGTTAACGTATTTTTTTTTAATAATTTTCTTTGTTTTGCGATGAAAGAATTTCCTTTACACTCTGTCTATGTACTGGTCACTGATATGAGGGCCTTGACTAACGAACATGTCACGTGATTAACCCTTCGCCACCTTCCTTGCTTCCTCTGTAATTTTTTGCTTAGTTGTACGTTACATGCTTACCAGTGTTGACAAAATGAAACTTACAGGACTAGCTGTGGATCAATACTTAATGTTCCGGCGTATCGAAAAGCGCCGGCACTAAGGTGGAGAACGGAAGAGCAGAGAGGCTGTGAGACGACGTCAGCCAATAGCACGCTGACAAGGACGTTACCACGACAAGAGCGGCCTCTAGAAGAAGATAACATAGCTGCTGACAGCCATCAAACAGAGACATCTACACAACTTATAGTATACCTAAAATTCCAGAAATAATCCAAAAGAAGTCCATTAAATGTTTCCACCAGACCTCCGACTCCAACCACCTGCTCATCAGGAATTTCGGACAAAACCCCAGGACTAAATTCCCCATCATCACCAATACCAGGAACTTTAACGTACCATTATACCATAATACCCACACTCAAACACTAAATACATACACACAATCATAACATTCACATCCCATCATTTCGTTACCATCATCACCAAACAAAAGGCAGGGATCACATGAGATCCGATCCTTTGAACACAGGGGTTTAGTACCCATCAGACCACCTCCCACCTCGGCCGAACAGTAGAATACAGGCACTAGCATACCTGAACAGTAGAAGACGGACACTAGCAGAGAGGACAAAATAGCAGTGATATTGACGATAAAAAATGGTTCAAATGGCTCTAAGCACTATGGGACTTAACATGTGAGGTCATCAGTCCCCTAGAACTTAGAACTACTTAAACCTAACCAACCTAAGGACATCACACACATCCATGCCCGAGGCAGGATTCGAACCTGCGACCGTAGCAGCAGCGCGATTGGGACTGAAGCGCTTAGAGCCGCTCGGCGACAGCAGCCGGCTATTAACGATAGCAGCGATTTACGAAAGAGTGTGAATAGCTTGTATGGACACTGTATATAGTAAAGGACATTGATTGTTTGCATGTCACTAATCGCTTGCGACACGTTCTTGAAAAAAAGTTAAGTATTGTCAATTTACTTTATTGCAATAAAAACAATTAATGTGATTTGCTTGAATTGTTGTAAAGCTATCCGAGAAGGCAGCATCCTTTAGGCACCCTATAAGAGACGAGTGGGCACACTTAATGTTTTAATTTTATTTGTGGTACTATTGTCGGTATTCTATATATGTTATATGTAGGGGAATCAAGTCCCGCCACTTCCTCGCAGGGCAGGAAGCACATTGGAAACCACATCCTATTCGCGATGTTCGCTTCAATGTAACGGCATGTTACGTTGTTTAGTAGGTAACAACGAGTTAAAATTTCATAGAGTGGCTGAGATACTAGTTACAGCGCTCCTAGCGGCAACCAACGCTAACTCGGCCGCCATGTTCTCCTTAGTCAAAACATTAGGAAAGCGTTATTGTTGTTTGTGTTGGATGTGTGTCAGCTGTTGTGATATTACTGCAATATTTAACTTTTCTAGTTGACTTTTTTGTTACAAAATATAAAGTCAACATGCCTGCAGTGTGTTCAGCGTTCAACTGCACAAATCGCAGCGATAAAACAACAAATATTTCATATAATAAGTAAGTATATTAGTACCGAAATCGACACACGTTTTTTAATGTTTATTAAAGAGTCATTTGCATTGGAACTGTGATTATGCTTAAGACAAATGCAGGAAAGTAATTTATTTATCGTTGATTACAGATTTCCTTTAAAAGATAAGGAAATTACAAAAAGATGGGTTATAAATATGAAGCGAGAAAACTGGTTTCCTACTACAGCCAGTTACCTCTGTTCAGCTCATTTTGAAGAGAAATATATGTACCACACAAATGTCCAGAGGCGCCTTTTGTCAAAAGCAGTACCTACTATCTTTAACTTTCCACCACATTTACAAAAGCAAGATAAAGTATTACGACCACAACCCAGAAAGCGATCTTTCGACAATTTGCAAGATAGTGCTGTTACAGTGACATCATTAGCACAAAGTAAGTCAATAATGGTTCAAATGGTTCAAATGGCTCTGAGCACTATGGGACTCAACATCTATGGTCATCAGTCCCCTAGAACTTAGAACTACTTAAACCTAACTAACCTAAGGACAGCACACAACACCCAGCCATCACGAGGCAGAGAAAATCCCTGACCCCGCCGGGAATCGAACCCGGGAACCCGGGCGTGGGAAGTGTGAACGCTACCGCACGACCACGAGATGCGGGCAAGTCAATAATGTAATTTTACTCTGTGTTCTTATTACTTTGAATTACATACTTTCTATTATAATCTTATGGTGTAACTCTGTTATAAACTTATGATGTAACTGCATTCTTTCAGTGCCTGTCGGACCCATATCTGTTTCTGCTGACCACAATTACTGTCTCCCAAGCCCTAAGAAGTTGAAAACACAATATAACAGAGTACAAGCAGAGAATGTGCGACTAAAGAAGCAGATAAAGCAAATGAAGCAACTTAGTGTATGACACAAAAGAAGAACAGTGCAGTTAAGACTTTAGTTGCTGGTTTGAGAAGAAGGCTATGTAGTTCAGTTTCTTATATGTTAAACAGTGAACATGTAGTTGGTTTGTTGAAGGAGCTATTGGAACTTCAGTGCTGTGCTAAAGTATGCCATTATTCTCAGCAAATAAGGAAATTTGCCCTGACCCTACACTTTTATTCTGCCAAGGCATACAGCTACTTACGAAAATTTGTGAAATTACCCCACCCAAGAACGCTTCGCCGTTGGGCAATGTAACACATATTTCAAATAAATTCTCGTTCACAGTGTACTGGTTTTTGAGGCTTTGACTGTTTACTTTGAAATAGCGACAAATATGTCGCATTTCTGCGCCCGTTACTGTTTCTAATAGTTAACCACAGCATGTTTAGAAGTTTCACCGTAATATTCTGGTGGTACCTGCTCTCATTGCATTAATTTATGGGCAACAAGTAACGTTATAGTGGATGGACAGACTTATTTGAGTTGTCTTGTAGTGTTATCTACATCGAAAAGTTTAGCCATATTTCGACAAAAACATCCCTTTTTGCTGTCAGTGTACACTGCAATCACTGCTGTCTATTGCTTGTTTTAGAAAAAATAAAGCTAGTATGGGCTATTTCAAGTAAGTCAAACGCAGTTACAAGGGGGCGGGACACAGCAGACGAATGACTTGACTAAAGAAAACATGGCGGACAGAACTTCAATTTGCTTCAAACATGGCAGACCTATAGCCACTCTATGAAATTTTAACTCGTTGGTAGGTAACGTTGGCAATGAGCGAAAAATGACATCTCGGGCCGAAGACACCCTATTTCCGGCGATTTCTTCATTCCCAGAAAAATGCCAAATTATAATGTGTGTATGGCAGTAGTAATCACGAGGGAAACTCCCCATCGCATCCCCTCAGATTTAAAGGTAAGATGGCTCAGTGGACGGCCCGTCAGAAACTGAACACAGATCAGGAATGAAAACAGGAAGAAGGTGTACTGAACTGTGAAAAAAAAGCAAAATTGAAACACTGAACGGCCGAAAAACAGAAGTCCAATACACAGCAGCGTTACGCGACAACGGTGTCATGGCTAAGCGGCCACAGTGAAGGACTGCTACGCGGGCGAGTCGTGTTCACACCCCCCTCGTGCCCTTTACTTTATTCATTAATTTTCCATGAAATTATTAACTGTCCGTCCAGTCACTGAAATGCTTGTTCTCTTTCTGTAGTCTTGGCAGTTGTCGTACTATACACTGGTTATAGAATATGAGTCATGTGGTAAGAAGACATTGCCGTCGTAAGTAAACGTGATGAATAGTGAGAGCAAGCGAGATATCACGTAGACGTCTCACAGAAATGAAAACAACAAATAAATGGGTGTAAACTATGTCGCAACAAAGGAATTCAAAACTTCCAAAACGGACGCAACTTCAATAACGTTAAAACCATGTCTTTTGACAGAGCACAGAGAAACTGTGATTGTGAAACTATTACGTTTATTTGTTGCACGATATGCGACAAACTATTATGTTTTCATCATTCTCTTGTGGCTGATCACATTCACATTCATACGAACACCTAAATCGAACAATCAGGCATATCTCACTCACGTACCAGGCGTACAAATTAGGTTTATCGGTAAGAGATTCCTATCATGTGACAAACATACTGTTACTAATGCCGTGTATGACATACCAGACGTGTTTTCCGGTGGATGATTCGATTGACTTGTCATCTTGTCATCAAACGTTTGCGGTTCCCGTACGAAAGCTTCCTTTCGGCAGCTAATAGAGTAGTTGCGCAAAATCAACTGCCATTATAGGTCCCTTCCATACACCTCGCTGCCGCAAATGAATGTTACAACACGACACAGACACAAATTTGAATACAGCAAAGAAAGCAAAATTAGCACGAGGGAGGTTTGAACATGGCTCGTTCGCACGCAGTCCATCTCTGTGACCTCTTAACGACGACATCTTTGCTGTTTTACACTGCTCTATATTGCATTTCTTCTGTTTCGGCCGATCACTGTTTCCATTTTGCTTTTTTTTCTTTCACATATCAGTATACCTTCTTCCTGTTTTCATGCTTGCTCTGTGTTCAATTTCTGACGGCTATCCAATGGGCCATCTTATCACTAGATCTGAGGGGAGTGCGAAGGGAGTTTCCCTTGTTAGTGTTGCGACGACGTTAGTTCCCGCTACGGCCGCGTCCACAATTTGCTTCGACGAGAAACAGCTGGTCCGAAGTGAGCTATATAATGCGAACACGGCGTGACTCGGGGCCTAGCGAATATTCGAGTGATACAACGGAACCTGGTGTCGTCTGAGTCTGTATCTGCGCCGACAGCGCCACTGGCTGTTAATTGAAGGGGCTAGTTTCGATTCCTGGCCGGATCGGAGATTTTCTGCGTGACCTGGGTGTTGTCCGGTTCTTACGCTCGTTTCGTCATAAATGACATTACACTATTGAAGTGACTACATGGGCATGTCCAGAAGGCTAATTAAAACGAGGAAAAAATGTGATATGGTGCGATGCGGCTACTGTGTCTGCAGGTGTAGTGTAGCCGCAAGCTCCACCAGTAGCGCAGCACATTTATTATGCAAGGACGAAAGAGATTTCGAGACTCACGGCAGTTACCTAACTATTGATGAGAAACAGATTCGGATAAAAAAGCAGTAAATCTAGTTCCATGTATTATTGCTATAAATCTTTCTATTTGCTGGATTAGCCGCACGGAGTGGCCGCGTGGTCTATGGCGCCATGTCACGGATCGCGCAGCTCTCCCGCTGAAGGTACAAGTCCTCCCTCGGGCATGGGTGAGTGTGTTGTTCTTAGCATAAGTTAGTTTAAGTAGTGTGTAAGTCTAGGGACCGATGATCACAGCAGTTTGGTCCCTTAGGAATTCACACATATCTGAACATTTTTTTGCTGGATTATTATCCGTCACTAATGCAAATAATACATTTGTTTTGGAGAACATAAGCACCTATGGCAAACAGAAAAACACAGTTGTTTTTGTTGACCCCCCTTTCAATGTGTTTCAGAAATAGGGAGACTGAAACTACTCAAGGAAAATGTTTGCCACGCACCAGTATCAAGTATCCATGTGTTTTCGTAGGAGATGCAGCATATGCTATAAACGAATATTTAATGAGACCTTTTTCAGAGAGATCGGCGAATGTAGGTAACACTAAAGATGTGTATGACCATCGGTTATCTCGAGAAGCAATGGTAGTAGAATGTTTTTCTGGCTCTGTAACACATAAATATGTAAAATTAGAATGTAGAATGTAGAAAATGGAGTAAATATTTCGAAAGTTATAGCTTTATTACAAAACATCATTTACGATCTCGAACCAACAAATGAAGCTATGGCTGTATTTTTTCAGGATGTGTACTGAAAACTACCCAAAAAAACCACACGAACAAATTTACAAAAGAGGTTTAACGCCTCATCAAGAGCAGCTGTGTGGAGAAACTTTAAAGAGTATTTTGAGCAAAATTCTATAAAAGAATCTAAACTACACTGTTTAATAACTGTCTTATATGAGGTAATTTCTAGTAAAAATTGTTTTTCTATCATTGATGGTACGATATTAAACAATTATTGTAATTAAAGAGAGCTTTGGAGAAAGACGTCGAACTACTTGAAAATAAAGAGCTCAGATAAAAAACCAGCACTAAGAAAGGAAGGAAATGCTGAAAGATAGAAGTAATATACTGGTATACAACGGAGAGGAAGGGCAATATTATAGAAGGGGGGGGGGGGGGGGGAGAAATAGATGAACGTGAGACGGGGGACATGATACAGCAAGAAGAATTCACAGAGTACTGAAGGGCCTACGTCGAAACATGATCTCTGGAGTCTACCATATTTCCTCGGAACTACTGATACCTTAGGGAGGGACAGCCATGACAAAACGATTTCACCTGCTTTGAAAGATGTGTGACACACAGGCTGTAAGCTACCCTCATATTTCAAGAAAAATGTAATTCCAATTCGAAAGAAAGCATATACTGACAGGTTGCCAAATACTACCATGAATCAGTTACAGAAGAACGGAAAAACTGCTGGATGCTGAACTCACAGAAGATCACTTTGGATTCCGAAGAAATGTAGAAACCAGTGAGGCGGTACTGACGCTCTTATTTTCCTTAGCAGAGAAGTTAAAGAAAGGCATATCTGCGTTTGTGACATTTATAGACGCTGAGGCAGCTTTTGACAATGTTGATTAGAAAGCACTGTTTGGAATTCTGAAGGCAGCAGGGAAAAACCGGAAAGAGCGAAAGGTTACATATAACTTGTGCAGAAATCGGATGGCAGTTGTGAGAGTCGAAGGGCAATAAAGGGAAGCAGTGGTTGAGAGGAGAATGAGACATCCCCAAGTTATTCAGTTTTTACAGTGAGCAAGGAGTAAATAAAACAAAAACAAAAAAATATGTAAAAGGAATTACAGTTTAGGTAGAAGAAATAAAAACTTTGGAGTTTGTTGATGACACTATAATTCTGTCAGAGACATCCAAGGACTTGGAAGAGCAGTTGAGCGGGATCGACAGTGTCTTGAAAGGAGCAAAGAAGATGAACAGGAACAAAACGAAAACAACGGCAATGGAATGTGGTCGAATTAAATCTGGACATCCTGAGGGAATGAGGCGCTATAAGCTGTTTATGAGTTTTGGCATTTGGGCAATAAAGTAATTGATGATGGCCGAATTGGAAAAAATGTAGAATGGAAATGGCAAGGAACGCTTTTCTGGAGAGAAAAAAATTGTTATCATCGAGTACAAATTTAAGTGTTAGAAAGTCTTTCCTGAAGGTATTCGTTTGAAGTGCAGCCTTTTACGGAAGAAAATAAGGACGCAATGAAACAAATTCGGGGGAAAAGAAATATGTGGAACTACTTGAGTAATAGAAGGGACCAGTGGACAGGACACTTTCTCAGGAATAATGAAATCATCAGTTTAGCACTGGAGGAATGTGTGGTGGATAAAACTTGTAGAGACAGACCAAGAGACGAATACATCAAACAGGCTAACTGGAACGTAGGTTGCAGTAGTTACTCGGGTATAAAGAAGCTTGCACAGGATGGAGTAGTGTGGAGAGCTGCATCAAAGCAATCTTCGAACTGAAGTCCACAACACTCAACACAACACAGTTTCTATTTATCTTGTGTCACAAATCATAACATTTTTAAACACCAATGATCGAAATTTCGGAAATTGTAAGTTGAAACTTAAACCGAAAACCACGTCCACTTTTCATGAAAATATCAAACCAACTGAACACGTCCGCTTCTTCACATCGTTTGTGGCAAGGTGACCAGTGCGTGTGCATTCACACATGACAGTTCGACCACTGGCAAACGTTTCATATATTCGTGTGGTCGCCGCGCGGCGCAGCTTTCCCAACGGTTCGGTCACACAGGACGCCGGCTATCACCTCGTCCTACGTGAGCGGCCTCATGCGAAAGTGGGGCTGAAACGTGTGAGCAGGAGAGCCATCCAATATGAAGCGGTGTCACGCGGCTACTGTGTCGTACGTGTGGAGCCCAGACTACTTATTTCGGCTTTGCGCGTTTTCTACACTGTAGTATATATCCCATTCGGTTTTGAGGAAATTAATTTTCTCACAAAATGGATTTTTTCGTATCTTATAGTTTGACATCGCAGCTCCATGATTAAGTGTCTATTTTTTTGATATTTTTCGAAGTTATTGCGAAAGTTTGAAGGGTTTTGTAGTGTAACGACGTATAGATTCGTTTAAATGATTTTCTTTCAACATATGACCATGTGTAGACTTCGTCACCTACGTCAGTTACAACCCACTTCAAAAATTATTTATATTCTTTTTAAATTGTCTCAGAATGGTTCTTGAACGAAACTGTAAAACATCATTTGAGTCGTATGCAGAGAATTACGTCACTCGGGCCAATTGGTTTGCGTAAACTTTTTCAATTTTAGATGTCGTTTGTTTCTCCTCAGAAATTATATTGATACACGTTATCTGATGTAATCGATATTAGGACCACATTGAATAAACCTTTTGAGATTCGAAGTCACGATGAACGCTGTCAAAATTCAATCATCTTGTCAAATATATTATTAATTCATTCTCATAATTCTTCATAAATAAATCCTCGGAACACGTATTTCAACTTTAATAGCATCCACTAGTTTATTATCTTCCTACATACAGACGTGAACCTGAGCCTTGACAAGACAAAACTAACTGTATCAATAAGATTAAACTCTCTACGACGTCATTGTTGTACAAAACATTACAAATTATTCATTTTCAATTTTTAGAAGCACGACGCAACAAATCGGTTTCAGAATCTTCTGTCGCTCTTTGGCTGTCGACCCGCGACGTATAGTGGCCAGCAATTTTCTCTCCGGTCCCGGCAACGAAGATGCTGTCTCCGTTCGTTGCGCCGCCCTCTCCGTACATGAAACATAAAAAAAAATGCAAAACTTTAGACACTTCACAACCATTACAAATATTACAAAAATACATAAACAAAACTAAATTAAACTTATATTCACCTGCAAACTGGGCTGACACTGGTGGATGGGTGACGCTTCAATTTCGTCCCACTACAGTTTACAGTGAAAAATGTGATCGCTGGCTACGCTATATATGGTTTAGTTTAGGAGCCACACTGTTGTGTATGAAATGCAGCTAACATGTCGAAATTTTTAAAGCTGAAACCAAAGACATACGTCGGAGCAGTATGTAGAAAATAAAAGTTGAAGTATTTTATTTGAGTAGGCAGGCGCTGAGCGCACAGCCTGAGCAGGTCGTGGCAGTATTCCGTCATCGGCACACCTGCCCAGTTACCACAGTACGTCCGTTACGGGCAGATGAAAGACTTTTCTAATGGAAAACTGGTATCTTAATTTTCAAAATCGGGAGAAACATTATCAGCAACAAAGGAGTGAAATGAATATTGCATGTTTGAAATGGGATATTCAAGAAGAATTTCATCATTTGTATGAAGAATTGAAATGTTGACTTTTGTTTTTTAAAAAATACACTCGCTCTTTCTTCCAGAATTTGGAAAATGGCTACTTCCACAATCTTTTTTGAAGTTCGTAAATCTATATGGACAATACCGTTAACAAAACACAGGCCCGAGAGGACGTTAATAAACAACACTTTGAAGTATTACTGGGAAACACATTCGCATTTTAAAAACCGAGTAAATCAGGCTCCATGTATTATTTGTTATAAATCCTTCTTTTCTAATGGATTATCAGCTGGTACTGATGCAGATTATATTATTATGGTGAATGTAGGCTCCTATGACAAAGAGAACGACAACCCATTCTGACATACAACAACAATGGGAAGACTAGAAATGGACTAACCGAAGACGATTTTGTGCCAGGGGACGCAGCATTTCCGATAAAGGCATATTTAACGAGGCATTTTTCACAAAGTGTGGTGTCACCGCCAGACACCACACTTGCTAGGTGATAGCTTTTAAATCGGCCGCGGTCCATTAGTACATGTCGGACCCGCGTGTCGCCACTGTCAGTAATTGCAGACCGAGCGCCGCCACACGGCAGGTCTAGAGAGACTTACTAGCACTCGCCCCAGTTGTACAGCCGACGTTGCTAGGAAAGGTTCACTGAGAATTACGCTCTCATTTGCCGAGACGATAGTTAGCATAGCCTTCAGCTAAGTCAATTGCTACGACCTAGCAAGGCGCCATTTCTCCTTTGCTATGTATCTAATGAGGCATGTACAGTAACAAGACCAATGTTCACCAATTATGGATTAAAGTTAAGTATGCCAGAAGCTACGTACTTTTCTTTATAGCATTCATTACGTATCCTGTTTCAGACCTCACGCCAGCCTGCGTGAGTTTATAGCGTGCATTTCGGCTTCCTCAAACAACACGGTGTTGGCACTTCTGCCGACACTTCACAAAGACCATTAGCTGTATCAGGTAAGAATATTCATAGAATGTTCGTTTGGTTCTATAAGAGCCAAATTTAGAAATTTAGAAACTGTCGAAACTACTGTATTAATCGCACTATATATTGTGAAAGCTATAACTTTATTACACATCATCTATGGTCTCGAATCAATATATGAGGCTGAGTTTGCATTTTACCAGGATATGTACCGAAACATACCAAAAACAGCGTAAGACAATTTTCGAAAGATCTGTGCAGGGGAGAGGAAATTTAAAACTGTATTTTGAATGAAATCCTATACCAAGAACGTAAACGGCACTGTTTAATAAAAATGTTACATTTACTCATTCGTCGTATCCATATCTTGGAAAGTAAGAGAAAATTTAAAATTCCTTTTTTTAACAAAATCTTATGCAAATAATGTAAACTGTTATGCTTCATAAATGTTTTATATGTACTTGTTTGTAGCACCCGCTATTTTGGTAAGTAAGGGAAAATTTTAAATTGTATTTTGAACCAAATCCTATATAAAGAACACAAACAACACTGCTTAATTATTTCGGTAACTTGCTCCCATTCATAGGACGATATTAAACGGTTATCATAATTTATATTTCTCTTTTTCCATACCGCATAACAGTCCTGCACAGAACTGATCAAAATTTCTGCCATTGCAAGTTTAAATACAGACCGCAAAATGCGAATCCAATTCGCGCGAAAATATCAAACCAACTGATGGCGTTCGCTTCGCCGTATAGTGCGTCGCACGACAGATGCCCCGCGCATGCGCACTCACGTAGGGCATTTTGACTGTTGGCGACAGTTCGATATTTTCGCGCTGTCGCCGCGCGGAGCAGCGTTCGCAGCAGTTCGTTCACGTAGAACTGCGCGTATCAGCGACACACCGCGTGGCTACGAGCGCACGTGAGCGATTCTGGCCTCCCGCGCAGTCTCCGGGCCCGGGGACAGGGACACGGTGATGGCTGGTCCAGCAGGTGGCGCGGAAAGCCTTGTTTGTCCAACACATTACTCGGGGCAAGAATCCCGAGGCCGGACCTGTTAGCGCGGTGGGAGGGGGGGGGGGGGGGGAGGAGCGGCTAGGCCCGCCCGCCACAATTTATGAGCCGCGCCGAGGGACAATGGAGCCCGGCCTGGGGCCGCATAAATTACGCGACCGCACTTAATTATTTTCCTAATTTACAGCTCCCAGTTCCGCGTAATTCATATTAACATGGCCGCGACAGGCGCTAGCGCTGGCGCTCTCCACCCCGCTCCCTTCACCGCCTGCCGACACGCTTCCGTCTGCTGTTCGCAGTTAGGCGGTTCCCGTGTCTTACACGAACGGCGGGACCACGTCCGACTCAGTCGTCCATCCGTCTTTCCCATTAGAAGCCGCGAGGTGCCACCACAAGCCATTACGACTAGAAATTAGCATTATGTGCGAGTAAATGCGGAGAGCTACTGCAAACTGATGTAAATTATCTGCGTTTAGACTTTTCATTCCTTCTGGACGAGGATGGTTTGATAGGACTGGTAAAAAAGCAAAAAAAAAAAGAAGTATTTGTTTCGAAAGCAACCTACCTTACTTCTCCACATAGTCTCTTTTGAGCGATATACATTAGGCCACCGATCCTCCAGCTTTTCCAGCTCATCGGAAAAATATGAAAAATAGTCCTTGACTGAAATTTGGACTTCCTCATATGGTGAAAATTTCTTCCCAGAAAGCCAAAGTTTCAAGTTAGGGAACAGGGAGAAGTCACTCGAGACTCATTCTGGTGAATAAGGTGGATGAGGAACCAATTCAAAGCCCAATTTATGCGCCTTCGCCATTGTTGTCGGTGATGTGTGGGATGGTGAATTATCCTCGTGAAATGAGCTTTTGTACGTGCTAACATTGGTCTTTTCTCAGACAACGCAAGGTTCAAACATCCAGCAATAAAGCATAACGGGTCCAGTTATGGTTCTGCCTTTTTCCCTTTTTCCAACTAAATTATGTGGATTATTCCTTGAGAATCCCAAAAATAGAACACGCAATGATTGTCGGAAAGACTGACTCAGCATACAGGTAAGTCCAAACAACCTTCGCTGAAACTAAAAGCAAGAGCGGTAACGTTAAGAGTACAATGGGAATAACATTGTTAAATACAGAGGAGAGATCGGATAGGTGGAAAGAGTATACTAAAGGCCTCTATGAGGTAAAGGAGTTGTCTGATGACGTGATAGAAGAAGAAACAGGAGTCGATATAAAAAAGATAGGGGATCCAGTATCAGATCCAGAATTCAAAAGAGGCCTGGAAGACTTAAAATCAAATAAGGCAGAAGGAATAGATAACATGCCATCAAAATTTCTAAAGTCCTTGGGGAAATTGGCAACACGACTATTCACGTCGGTGTGTAGAATGTATGAGTCTGGCGAAATACCATCTACCTTTCGGAACATTATCATCCACACAATTCCAAAGACTGCAAAGGCCGACATGTGGAAGAATTACCGCACAGTCAGCTTGACAGCTCATTCATCCAAGTTGCTATCTAGAATAGTACACAGAAGAATGAAAAAGAGAATTGAGGACTCGTTACGAGTAGTTGAAGATCAGTCTGGCTTTAGAAAATGTAAAGGCGCCATAGAGGCTATTCTGACGCTGCGGTTGATAATGGAAGCAAGACAAGAAAAATCTAGACACCGTCATAGAATTTGTCAACCTGGAAAAAGAGTTTGACAACGTAAAATGGTGCAAGATGTTCGAAATTCTGAGAAAAATGGGGGTAAGCTGTAGTGAAGGAAGGGTAATATGTAACCAAGAGGGAATAATAAGAGTTGAAGACTAAGAGCGAAGTTCTCGGATTAAAAAGGGTGTAAGACAGGGATGTAGATCCGCCAGTACTGTTCAATATATTCATCGAAGAAGCAATGACATAAATAAAAGAAAAGTTCAACTGAGGAAATAAAATTCAAGGTCAAAGGGTATCAATGATAGGATTTGCTGATGACACTACTGTCCTGAGTGAAAGTGAAGAAGAAATACAGAATGTGCTGGATGGACTGAACAGTCTAATGAGTACAGAGTATGGACTCAGAGTAACTCGAACAAACGAAGAAAGAAAAGAGAATGACAAGTAACAGAAAAGGGAACCGTGAGAAACTAAACATCAGGATTGCTGATCACTAAGTAGATGAAGTTAAGGAATTCGGCTACCTAGGCAGCAAAATAACCCATGACGGACGGAGCAAGGAGGAGATCAAAAGCAAACTAGCACTGGCAAAACAGGCATTCCTAGCCAACAGAAGTTTACTAGTATCAAACACTGACCTTAATTTTAGGAAGAAATTTCTGAGAATGTACATTTAAGGCAGAGTATTGTGTGGTAGTGAAAAACGGACTATGGGAATGCCGTAAAAGAGGAGCCTCCAAGTATTTCAGATATGGTGCTAAGGAAGAATGTGAAAAGTTAGGTGGACAGATAAAATTAGGAATGAGGAGATGCACCGCAGAATCGGTGAGAAAAGGAATATATGGGAAACACCGACAAGAAGAAGGGACAGGATGGCAGGACATCTGTTAGGACATAACTGTATAACTTCCATGGTACTACAGCGAGCTGTAGAGGGTAAAAATTGTAGAGGGAGTCAGAGAGTGGAATACATCCACAAATTATAATTGAGGACAAGGGTTGTAAGTGCTACTCCGAGATGAAAAGTTTGACACAGGAGACGGATTCGTGGCGGGTCGCATCAAACCAGTCAAGAGACTGATGACTCAGCAAAAAAAAAAAATAAAAAATAAAAAAAATAAAAAAAAATAAAAAAACGTCGGTCATCAATTTGTCAGTTGACAATATGGACTTTACCTTTTTCGGTGCGCTTTCACCAGCCTGTGTAATCGACTGCCGTTTTGACGCTGGTGCATACTGATAGATCCAGGTTTCATCAACCATCACAAATCGACCCAAAAAGTCTTGTGGCTTCAGATTAAACATCGCCAGACATTGTGTTGAAGTGTTGTGTCGGATGCGGTTTTGGTTGACTGTGGGCAATCCGTCTCGCACATAACTTCTTCATAGCCAATTCTCGGTGCTGGATATTCTAAGCTTGCCGAGTTGAGATGTCTACAGACTCAGCAATCTCACGGCTTTTCATTCGGCTCTCTTGCATTACCATATCGTATGTTTTCTCTATGGTTTCCTTTGTGGTGGCGACAATTAGGCGACCGGAGCGCGCTTCGTATTGGGTGCTTTTCCGTCCACGTTTAATTTCATTAATCAAGAAGTAAATGGTATGCAATGATGGAGCAGACTCCGCGTAAACTTCATTCAGTTCTGTTTTGACTTGTGCGACAGTCGACACACTGGACAAATCAAACGGCTGTCTGCCATCAGTTGTAAGCTGTACATTGCAGAAATTCTTCATACGATCCTTGGATAATGAAGCTTACCAACCAAAAAGGCGGAACAAAAATGTCCCATTTTTTCATGGAAATTTACCAGACTTATCAAACCATCCTCGTAAGTAAACTTTCTGTGTGGGGTCTTCTAAATGTTAATTCCATGTTCCTAGAGGCTTTATATCTCGAGGTAGTATGACGGAACTGCTATTGTTCACTTTCTTCTTTCTTTCTTTTTTTCCTTTGCTTTTAACCGTTTCACTATAGGGCGGTGTCGATCGGCATGGGGTTGAGGTTGGACAGAAATTAGTCTCTCTGTCTCTAGTAAAGATGGCGAAGGTGAAAGAAATGGGCATTGCGACGGTGAAAGCGAAACGTCATTAGTTGATGACTTCTTGTATCGCCAGTTTTGGATGGTTTCAATTTTTCGCTCTGTAGCAAACACAAAATAAAGGGCTTATTATTATCCCAAATGTATAGCATTTCAATAAAGCTATAGGCATATCACTCAAGTTTTCCTTCTCTTCCATGGAACATTGTGGATGTCTTATTCTTATACGATGCAGCAAGTTTGTTGTTTCTCCGCGAGTTTTTAATTATTTGAAGCAACTACAGCATTGTACATGAATGTAAACGCACTTCATAATATACTTCCAAATAGGCATGGTGCCATTCTTTAATGAAACCGATGTCCGAGGATGACAGCGAGAAACTATTGTACAGACCACGTGGGACCAAGTCTTGTACACTGCACATACAGATATACTGTCTGATAGGTCACTCCACACAACACGTGCGTCATCGCCTCTGCAATGCTATTTCATTCCTAATGCCATGTCTTTGTTGCTAGTTCCTAGTGTTGTCGTTATTATTACAATTATCACCTTTCCAAATATTTCAAAGTACTGAAAATTTTAGCAATAAACATTACTCGTTTTAAAAAAAGTTTTATTTAAAACCAAAAATTTCAGCACTGCTGCTGTGGGAAACTGATATGCCAGTTTTTACCCAGGTGTTAGTAGAAAACGAAAAAAAGAAAAAAACTGTTACAACTGAGATCAAATAAATACCGAACAGTTATTCAAAACTAAAATACCGATATCTGTTTTAATCGATCGGCTTTTCCCATCACTTCTTTGAAATGCATACTTTAAGAAATACGAGGGGCGTTCAATAAGTAACGCAACGCATTTGTTTTCTCAGCCAGTTACGGTTGGAAAGAAAATGATGAATTTGTTGTGGGACGTAATGGAAAACTGCCGCTTCAGCCTCTATAGTTTCTTGAAGCTCCGATACGTGGCGCCGGCACGCGTAGTCTTCCAAATGGGGTCTGTAACGGGGATGCATTCCAAGTAGAGAGCTGTCATTGAGTTTGTTTTGGAGGTAAACCAGAGTACCGGAAATATCTATAGGCGCTTGCAAAATGTCTTCGGAGACCTGATAGTGAACAAAACTACAGTGAGTCGCTGGGCGAGGCGTCTGTCATCATTGCAACAAGGTCACGCAAACTTGTCCGGTCTCCAGCCCGTCGGCTGACCTCGTAAAGTCCGCCCCCGGTAGCTCAGTGGTCAGCGCGACTCCTAAGGGCCCGGGTTCGATTCCCGGCTGCGTTGGAGATTTTCTCCGCTCAGGGTCAGGGTGTTGTGTTGTCCTAATCGTCATCATTTCATCCCCATCGACCCGCAAGTCACCGACGTGGCGTCAAATCGAAAGACTTGTACCAGGCGAGCGGTCTACCCGACTGGAGGCCCTCGTCACACGCCATTATTATTATACAGCTGTGACTCTTGCAATGTTGGAACGTGTGGACAAAGTGATCGACGGATCACAAACATCCTGCTGCTCAACTGGACGGATCTGTTCGTAGTGCTGACGCACTCACCCACCGGTTTAAGTACTCAAAGGTGTCTCTTGCTGAGTTCCTCGGCTTCCAACTTCCATCTACTTGCCTCAATGAGGGATGCAGTCGGCGGGAAGGAGCACGAGGATGATGGGAAGGTTCTGGCTGCAGCGGGACGTTGGCTCCGACGCCGACCAGTAGAGTGGTACCATACGGGCATGTAGGCCCTCCCAACAAGATGGCGTAAGGCCATCTCATTGAACGGAGATTATGTTGAAAAACAGGATTTTGTAACCAAAAGACTGGGAAACAACACCATGTTTTCGAATTCTGAGTAAATCCAACCTGCTTTCAGAAAAAAATGTGTTGTATTACTTCTTGAACGCCTATCGTACGAACATTTGTTTATCTTCGTTACTGTGAGACACATCTCCTTTGCTGAAAGCTCTATGATTTCCATAATAGGGATGTGGTTGTATGGACCAAACCAAGAAGAAAATTTCCAGCAAACATAGGCTCTAAGGTACTTGCCTTAAGAGCTATGAGCACTTACTTGTTCATCTTCGCTAATGTGAAACATTTCTCTTCTACTGAGCAGGTATTCATACTTCTTAAGGTATGTATTTTAGAGTCCATGTTTTGTTACTAGAATTTTTTTCTTCTTTAGGTCCATACTACCACGTCAGAAAATTAGTCCTTTATATCGCTTTGGCAATGATAACAGCATTCTGTGGCTGGATACGCTACCCAATGCCAGCACTCCGCCCTCAGCAAGGAACGTTACTCCACCTGTCGGCGTCTAGATCTCATGTTGAAATGCGATGAGTCTGTTTGAGTGTTTGTGTAGGGTTTGTCTTAGGCGAGCGTAATTATCACCACGTTGTTTGTATTGTATGTTAACCGCGGGGCCTAGAAACGACGGAGAGGCTCCATCCCCGCCGCAGCCGCAGTGGTCCACAACCCCACGACGACTACCGCAGTCCACTTCACCCCTCCGCCGCCCCACACCGAACCCAGACGAGTGTAGCCCCTACGTTTGCGTGGTAGAGTAATGGTGGTGTTGAAAGGTGGCTACACTGAGTCACAGCGCCAGAGATTGCGCCACAGATTATTATTCCGTCGCCTTTACTGGCGCAGTAGAAGTTCAGAGGTTGCCGTAGGCAGTAGTTGTTGAGAGGATGTCGAAACATGTACTAGTTCAGAGGATGTGGAGTGCAGTTGTTGTTCTGTTGGGCGAGAGAGTAGATGCTGTTCGGTTGGTGTAATGGAAGATGTTGCAATGATCACAGTGTATTTTTCGTCAGTATATATTGAGGTAAAAAAAAATTATTTCACATTTCTTTAATGACAATGCCTCTTGGTCACAGATTCAGTCAACAAAGCATATGGCTCGTGTTCATGTATTAGACTTTTAATTTTGGTTTCTATGTGCAATTATAGTATTTCTGGTTTTTCAGTTAGTTCATTGTAAATGGTGTTTAAAATATCTTGACGTATTGAGGAAGAACAGTGGCAGATACATGTACGTTGAGTCACACTACCACACACAGAACACTTACACTTGTGCTTTGTTGTTTCGTAGCTTTTATAGCTGCAGGGGACTTAATTAATCAATTGTGTTAACGGAAATTTCTTGTCATCCTTTATTGTTATTTTATGCAGTCAGATTGCGTACTAATACTACTCAGGGCCAACCGGTTACGAGACTTCGTAACCGGACAACAGCTACTAAAGTTGCTGCGTTATTGCATTTATTTCTTTTTAATTAAGCCAACATGCACGTGGCGACCGCTGCTTCGGATCGTCCCTTCGAATTCTTTTGAGAGTAAAAATAGCAGACAGTAGTATTGTTGTAGTAATTTGTAGTTTAGTAATTGAAGTCTATATTGCACGTATAGATTTTGTAATTGAATATTTGTAGTTGTCTTGTCATTCTTCTGATGGTATTTTTGTAGAATTTAATTTTTGATGAGTCGTGTACGGGTTTGACAATTTTGTGCAATTGTGAAGGTTTTAATTGTTCGTTAATCGTGATTGTCGGAAAGCATTTCGGGTGGATGGTATTGTTGGTGATAAATTGTTATATTGTGTATAATTTTCGTATAGTGACGAGTTTTGTATGTTTTGTAAATGATTACGCGATCGGTGAAGAAGGCAAAAATGATGGATAGTCAGAATGACGACATTGTTAACATGGCGAACTCGCCAACACAGGAGAACAGTATGATGAATAATGAAGTAGAAAACAATTTAATAATCCGGGAAAATCGTCCGGAACCAGCTCAAAATTTTTCACGATCAAAAATTTTCCGAATACGAGATTAACGACATAAGATTCAGGAATAGTATCGAACACAGATAGCTTTACAGCTATGACGAATGAAGTTAGTTTTACAGGAAATGTTAGGGGCGAAAAGAATTTCGAACCCGTTAATATGGAGCAGTTGACGAGTGCATTATTAAATTTTGGATCACGGTTAGAATCTGATACGGGAACATTGGCAACACGGATAGACTCACAAATAGGAAAAATTAAAACTGATATGGGAACAATGGAAACACAGTTAGACTCACGAATAGGGACATGTTCTAAAAACATGAAAGATGAATTAAAGAAAGAAATTAGAGAAGAAGTACAACCGATTTTGAGCGTTCACAATAATAGATTAATTTCAATAGAAATTAGACAAAATGAACAGGATAGAGAATAGGAAGAAAGAGATCACGTGATAGTACAAAAATTTTCAGAGTTAAATTTACAACGTGCACACGATAAGGAAGAAATATTTGAAAGAATCGAGGAATCCGTACCAAATGACAGAATAAATAACCTAACACAACAATATGAACAGTTAACTACTAAATGTGTCAATACTGAAACCCGAGTCGCGACACTTACGGAAGACATAAATAATCAGAAAGAACAAATAGGTGACTTATCGGAAAAAGTTGAGGAGATTTCAGGTAAATTGACAAGTCTTAGTTTAAATGGGGACAGAGATTCAGATGATACAGCTCCATTGCCATTTGCAGAAACACAAGAGTACCAGAATATAAATAAACATGTTGAAAATCAAGGAAAATTTAATGAACGCGTTAAAAAGGATTTCGAGTCGTTACGCAAGCAAGTTAAACAAATTGAAAGCCAAATCGTAGGAAAAGACAGTAGAATAAATTTAGAATCACCGATAGCAGCGGGTTTTGAAGAAAATAATTTATTTCAATTACGAGATGCAACAAGAGAGCGCCAGGCGCGCGAACTTGACAATAATCGACATTCGGACTGGGACAGACGCGGTAGGTCTTTGTCGCCACGAGGCGAAAACTTTGTAAGCACTTTTTAAGTGTTCGGAAATTTAAGATCTTCCGCAATTCTAATAATGACATACATCCATGTTCATGGTTAGATCAATTTATGTACGCACTTCCGCCAAATTAACCACTAAGTCACAAACTGGAATTTATGTGTGGCTATTTAGGTCCTCAGGGGATTCACTACACTAAGTGAATATGTGCCGTAGCGTGCACAGGGCCCCGAGCTGTAGTGGTGCTATTTCCCTTTTAGTATTCTGCATTGCTGCCTACTCTTTTACTATTGTTTGTATCTATCAAAACAACTCTTCAACTATCGACCTATCTAGAAAAGGAGTCGGTAAAGAATAACCGGATATGACTATTTTATCCAAAAGTGTTTTCCGAAATTACCGTTTGGACTTACTGTATCTTCAGCAGCATTCATTCGTGGTTTAAACGGAATTTTACCTGTTTATCTTCGTGACAATATTACTTCATATGTTGACGATATTCTTATTGCTAAACGTCCTTGGAGTGAGCATAACAAAATTTTGGATTCATTATTACGTAATTTGCAAGTGTTGGCATTACAGTGAACTTGGAAAAATCTGAATTTGGTCGTTCTCAGGTGAAATTTCTTGGTCATATTATTTCTACAGAAGGTATTCTTCCTGATCCGGAGAAACTAGACGCTATTCGTAATTATGCTGTTCCTACTACAAAACGTGATGTTCGTAGTTTCCTTGGTGCCTGTAATTTTCTTAGACGCTTTATTAGACTGGACAATTTGGCCACACCTCGTTTGTGTGAACTTTCTGGAAAGAATTCAAATTGGTGTTGGGATGAGGAAGCTAAATTAGAATTTGAACAACTTCGTGATGCTTTAGTTGCTGCTCCACTTCTTTCACATCCGTATTTATCTAAAGATTTTTGTTTGGCGACGGACTCATCATAACAAAGGCCTAGGTGGACACTTATTTCAAGAGATAGAAGAAAACGGCGTTGTAGTACAGAAAACTATTGCATTTGGAAGTCGTGTTCTCTCTAAATAAGAAAAGAATTATTTGATTACGGAACCTGGAGCTTTGGCTTTTGTTTGGGCTTTCACAAAATTTCGCATCTTTTTGTATGGCAGACATACTAAGGTTTACACCGATCATCGAGCTCTGGAATTTCTTATGTCAACAAAATTAACACATGGAAGATTGTCACAATGGGCGCTGTATCTACAGGAATTTGATTTTAGTATTGTTTACATACAGGGTTCTTCAAATATTATTGCTGATGCTTTATCACGTGCACCTATGGGTTTGAAACAAAGTGCTGAGGAGGACTGCAAAGAAAACAATTATTGTTTGATGTAATTCAAGGTGTTGCGTTTGAAAATTTTATTTCGTCTTCGCTCCGGTACATCGCGAAGGAGCAAAACAAGGATCCAATCTGGAAGGACATTAAGGAGAAGTGGAGGAGAAAGGAAAGCGTAGCGATTAGACAGTATTATTTAGTTCGCAATGATATTCCTTTTAAACGAAAATCGGTTGGCAACTCTGTTTGGTTAGTTTGCATTCCTGATGAGTGGGTTAATAAATTGATTTGGTATACACATTTCAGTTATGCACACTTAGGTCCCAGAAAATGCTTTCATAAATAACGAGAAAATGCTACTTCAGTAATATGCAAAAACGTATTCGATTTGTTCTTTCCAAATGCAAATCATGTCAAAAGGCTAAGCCGCCAACTATTTCTCACAGAGCACCGTTGTTTCCTATCACTCCAGAGAAATTAAAGGAGATGGCTGCAGTCGATTTGTTCGGTCCAGTGGTTCGTTCTATTAATGGTTTTGCGTACATTTTGGTAGCAGTGGAATTGACATCAAAATAAGTGTGTTTTACACCTTTACGTAAAGCAACAGCTCGTTCAGTATCTAATGCTTTCATCAAACATTTTCTTAAAGAACTGTGTCATGTTGATAATGTTATATCAGATAATGGATGATCCATTATCTGTGGATCACAGTTTCGCTCTAAAATTTGGCTTCGAACTTTACCAATTTACATTTCACTTTTTCACCCTCAATCTAACGCTTCAGAGAGATGGATGAAGGAAATCAATAAATTGTGTCGTCTTTATTGTCATCATAATCACAGAACGTGGGATCAGTATCTTCATATTTTTCAAAACATTCTGAATGAACTCCCTAATGATTCAACTTCTTTACCGCCTATATTGATATTAAAAAATAAAGCACCGACAAATCGCATTTCTGAAATCGTTCCTTTTCCGCCTACAAGGAAACTGCGGCATTCTGAAGTTGTCAACCTGGCTCTACAAAATATTGCATCTGCGGCTGCTAGAAGAGAGAAATCAGCTAAACGTCCTGGTCGTTTAAAAACTTTGTCAGTTGGTCAAAAGGTGTTAAATAAGTCTCATCGTTTGTCTCACAAAGGAAAAGGCTTGTGTCGCAAGTTTTTTCTGCTTTATAACGGTCCATATAGAGTTTGCGAAATTATTCAAGATAACACTGTTGATGTAGAAACTCTTAAATCACGACGCTCTAAAGGAATACATCATATATCGAACGTTAAAATTTTTGTGGAATGACATGCTTTTGAGATATTAACAGTTGCGCGTGGACACGCAGAGAATACAAGGATACCGCGCCGTGTTTTGGCGGCGGCACATACACAAAGCAACAGTCAGTCTGCGCGCCGCACAAGGTAGTCGTTGACCACAAACAATTACTTCCTACGTCACGCGTACGTACAGCTGATCGTGCTCTCAGTGCGAATGCACAGACAGCCGTAGACTAATACACAGTCTAATTTCTCCGATTAAATTCAGTATAAAGCTATAGTGACTTGATAACTTATGTTATTAACGTTCAGTTTTTTTTTTCAGGATACAGTTGTATAAAATATTTAAGAACTTCAGGGAAATTCTGTGTGTGTCCGACTATAAGAGGACTTGATGTCGAGAAAATTTCAGGAAGAATGTAATTTCGAAGAAGAAAGTAATAAACTAAAAAGGTAACTATTAATTGAGTTTAATTTTCAGGTAACATATTTCTACTTAGGTATGTACTTTAAACGTAATTTGCTGTTCGCAATTACGTGATTTATACTTTGTGATAACTGATTTTACAATGATTAATGAACAGGGTTGTTACTTATGTATATTATGCATCGCTTGGCTGCTCTGCTTTTTCACTGATGTCATATTTTTTTATTATGCGCCTGCTGTGCCTATTTATTTAAATTATAATTGTCACCTGATTAGTTGTGCTGATATGGTTATGTATGTAAGTTTTACTTTGTGATTTATCTGCTTGCGCCTTCATGTTTACTTATTGAGATTACATATGAACATTTATTTGCTTATGCTGATATGATGCTAATAACCTATTTATTATGTAAGATATATATTTGCTACTTTGTGTATTGATTGCATATTTACACATTTCTGTTTTGTTGTCATAACTACTCCTTAATTTGGTATATAGAAATACTTATATACTGTGTACGAACATGGAGCTTAGGTTACACTATGGTATTAATTATAGATTGTTCGGTTGGCAGAGCCTCGTTGTAGGGATTGTGCTACATCCACTTGTTAACATTCTGTTCTCTACTGGTATATTTACTCGCTGTTGCATGTTTTTCTTAGCTCAGTGCTTCGTATTTTAAGATAAGAAAATGAACTGCTATAATTCTACGAACTACATTGGTACAAGAAACTTCATTGAAGTCACATGAACTGGAGATTGTATGGAAGCTGTATAAATTTATGCTAACAGAAAGGAAGCTAACTACATGAAATACCAACACTAGCTTTAGACCATTGACAGTTATTACACTGCATTCTTCGTGAGCAATTGAAATAGCAAGTGACACTTCACACAAAGAAATACTCCACATGTTTGCTTCGGTTTTACCATGATGCTTGAAGTGGTGTACACACAGTGAGATATTACGATTTATTTATTCAACGTCTTATGTGATCATTCATACTACGTACTCGCACCTACTTACTGAAAGTTATTCAAACTGAAGGCTGTTAGAGGTCATGTATGCATTTCTTTTATTTTATGATGGACAAGGTAACCAAAATGTATTTTATAATTCATATTGGATAGAAGATTGGCTCAGGTGGATTACACAGAGGTTGTGTGTGGATACTGTGTCTTCAGATTGTATGGGATGATGAACTGAAGTTTGCACTAGGATTTTATCTGTACTTGTTCGAGGAGACTGGCTAGAGGAAAAAGTTGTTATGGAAGTGAAATGATATTGGTATATGTATCGGCGTATTGAAGAGGTATTATTGAAGTATTGAGATTATGTGATGCTGATGATTATTGGAGTTTTGGTGGATAAGAGGTAAAGTAAGTGAGAGCATATACACTCCTGGAAATGGAAAAAAGAACACATTGACACCGGTGTGTCAGACCCACCATACTTGCTCCGGACACTGCGAGAGGGCTGTACAAGCAATGATCACACGCACGGCACAGCGGACACACCAGGAACCGCGGTGTTGGCCGTCGAATGGCGCTAGCTGCGCAGCATTTGTGCACCGCCGCCGTCAGTGTCAGCCAGTTTGCCGTGGCATACGGAGCTCCATCGCAGTCTTTAACACTGGTAGCATGCCGCGACAGCGTGGACGTGAACCGTATGTGCAGTTGACGGACTTTGAGCGAGGGCGTATAGTGGGCATGCGGGAGGCCGGGTGGACGTACCGCCGAATTGCTCAACACGTGGGGCGTGAGGTCTCCACAGTACATCGATGTTGTCGCCAGTGGTCGGCGGAAGGTGCACGTGCCCGTCGACCTGGGACCGGACCGCAGCGACGCACGGATGCACGCCAAGACCGTAGGATCCTACGCAGTGCCGTAGGGGACCGCACCGCCACTTCCCAGCAAATTAGGGACACTGTTGCTCCTGGGGTATCGGCGAGGACCATTCGCAACCGTCTCCATGAAGCTGGGCTACGGTCCCGCACACCGTTAGGCCGTCTTCCGCTCACGCCCCAACATCGTGCAGCCCGCCTCCAGTGGTGTCGCGACAGGCGTGAATGGAGGGACGAATGGAGACGTGTCGTCTTCAGCGATGAGAGTCGCTTCTGCTTTGGTGCCAATGATGGTCGTATGCGTGTTTGGCGCCGTGCAGGTGAGCGCCACAATCAGGACTGCATACGACCGAGGCACACAGGGCCAACACCCGGCATCATGGTGTGGGGAGCGATCTCCTACACTGGCCGTACACCACTGGTGATGGTCGAGGGGACACTGAATAGTGCACGGTACATCCAAACCGTCATCGAACCCATCGTTCTACCATTCCTAGACCGGCAAGGGAACTTGCTGTTCCAACAGGACAATGCACGTCCGCATGTATCCCGTGCCACCCAACGTGCTCTAGAAGGTGTACGTCAACTACCCTGGCCAGCAAGATCTCCGGATCTGTCCCCCATTGAGCATGTTTGGGACTGGATGAAGCGTCGTCTCACGCGGTCTGCACGTCCAGCACGAACGCTGATGCAACTGAGGCGCCAGGTGGAAATGGCATGGCAAGCCGTTCCACAGGACTACATCCAGCATCTCTACGATCGTCTCCATGGGAGAATAGCAGCCTGCATTGCTGCGAAAGGTGGATATACACTGTACTAGTGCCGACATTGTGCATGCTCTGTTGCCTGTGTCTATGTGCCTGTGGTTCTGTCAGTGTGATCATGTGATGTATCTGACCCCAGGAATGTGTCAATAAAGTTTCCCCTTCCTGGGACAATGAATTCACGGTGTTCTTATTTCAATTTCCAGGAGTGTATATATGTATTGAAAGGGTACAGTACCGCCCAACATTGAAAATAGGTACGAAATTCTTGTCAGAACAACACATTTTGTGTGTAAAAGTAACTCAATTTCAATTAATACAGCGAAGCCGGATACCAGTGTGGGAAAGAATGACAATTTATTTATTTAATTGATCACATGTGCACTACCTCAAAATAAATCCCTACATCCAGTTTGGTGAGATCTGTGAAATGAATGAATGTATGGTCGTCTGCTAACCACAGATAGTGAATGGGAATATATGATCATCTTTGAGTCGATCCTTTGGCTACCTTTGGTGAGATCAAAGAGATGGAAGTTACCAGAGCTTTTGAGCGTCTGAAATGTGGCTGACCAATAAGGTAGCAAGGTGCTTCTCCCACTTCGACAGAGGTGCGAGAGAACCGGAATACGGCCATGTTTCGGCACTCTGGCGCTGAACCTTCTGCTGCAAAGACCTGTTTTTTGTTGTGCTCCGTAATGAAAGTGTGGAGGCATGGTATGGATGTGGAATATTTAAGAGTAGTTAGAACTAATCATTTCTCTTTCCTAGGAACTTTTGTGGGGAAAATTACAAAGTGAGGCAGGTAATTTTAAGGGAATTGTAGTAAACCAACGGTCACAATGAGACCACGTGTAGTTATAAGTTGAGATACTAGCGTGTGTACAATAAGCTGAAATATTTAAGAATTAATAGCGTGTGTACAATAAGCTGAAATATTTAAGAAATAGCGTGTGTATCATAAGTTGAAGTATTTAAGAAATATCATTCCGTGTGACACTAAATTTAAACTCTGAGAGAGAATCAAGGTGAGTCGGCCGTTTTTCCAGCAACGCCACTTGGCTTGCATTGCACAGGAAGACGTGCGTTTATCTCCAGAGTTCACAGTAGGAAAGTAAAATTACAAAGTGGGGCAGTGTCGTGTGAAACTGGGATAGATATTGATTGAAGTGGGAAAGCGGAAAGTGATGAAGTTGTAACCGTTCGTTGTGTAATATTTCATATTGTTGTGATGTGTATGTCTTGTAATTTGGGTATGTGTGTTTTGCATGGGAGTAGCAAGGTAGTTTCGAAAGATTTGTGGGTTATGCTTGTTCCTTCTGTATCGCTCGATCTGGAGGAAAGTTTCGTGAGGATGAATGTGAGAGACGAAGTGTGAGGTATAATAAAAGATCCACCATCCGATCCAGGGAGTGCACTGTTGGGGCAAATAGATTACGAGACCATAGTATAGAGATTCACTAACGTAAAGCCATGCCCACTGGGCGGAATTTCTCTTGTGATTTTGTTCTAGGTTGTAGAATTTGTGTGTTTAGGAATAAATCAAATAGTGAATAGAAAGAGATTGGTGGCCTTTTTCATTAAATTGTATGTTATCATAATGTCCCGAATTTATATAAAAGCCGTTAAATCAAAGACAAAAAGTAAGTGTGGTATTGCCAGTGCGTAGTGTGCAGTCAGAGTTCTATAAATCACTGATAGTCAGATGCGTGTTTCCGTTGCGTATTATTCTTGCAGGAGGATAATTTGTAACTAAATAGTAAGATACGAGAATTCATGTTGCTCAATAAATTAAGGAAGAATCCACTCGCTTGGCAAACCACCCATCTTGCAGGCCTGACTGCTTGATGCCACAGTATGAGAAAGGCAAGTGGGTGCCTCTCATAATTTCGACCCTGCCAGGATTATTGCTGTTAAGATTTTTTTTATTTTTTTGATGGAATATATTGTGATAGCGCTAAGAAGTAAAATTTTTTTTGTTTGCAATTTCTTTCTGGATTGGTGAGGATCTTTTATTATTTTTTTTTTTTAATTGCTAGATCGTACAAGGCTGAAAGATCGTGGTATAATTTTTTTTGCGTAATGTCCGTAGTAACTAGATCGCAGGCTAAAAGTATAGTCACCATGGAGAATAACGATTCTGGCGTGAACGTAGCAGTGCAGCGGGAAGTAGCTGTAGATGGGTTAATGAGCGGGGACGGCAGGCACTCAGAAGAGGCTGTATTGTTCAGTGGACCGCTGCAAGGGGATCCTTTGTGCGGCGGGCTTTGTCCACAAACACGGGCCTTCCCAGACGCCGCGGGCGAGCCGAGACTAGGCCAGGTGTACGGTGAAAGTGCAGCTACCCTTAGCGAAGCTACGGTTTCGCAGGCGAACGAGGTGAGTGCGTCGACGGTAGCAAATGACAGTGGGCTACTGCAGTTTTTACAGAGGATGGATGAAAGATTACAAGCGATGAATGAGAAGAATGAGGAGAGAGATAGGAAGAATGAGGAGAGAGATAGGGAGAATAAGGAAAGATTGGAAGCAATGAGTAGGGAGACTAAAGCGATAAATGAAAAATTGGAAGCAAATAACGAAAGATTAGAAGCAATCAATAGAGATAATAAGGAGAGAGATAGGGAAAATAAGGAAAGATTGGAGGTAATGGATAAGGGAAATAAAGAGGCAATGAGGAAGCTCCACACAGTTATCGATGAGCGTCTGTCCGCAGTTAATAATCGGTTAGATGAGGGGGAGAAGAATCTGGGTGCGGTAAAGCAAGTATGTGATGCTGTGAAAGAAAAAACCAATAATTTGGAGGTACGAGTAAATGCAATAGAGAGTGATATTACCGAACGTGGGGACGTGTTGCCGGATGAGCGAATCAAAGAGATAGTAGAGGACTTACTTGCAGATAAACAAGGGGCATTAGACAGCGTAGAAGCTCAAGTCACACGGCAGGAAATGGCGGTAAATAAACACAGGGATGAAGTTGCGGTGGTAGTGGCCAGAATGAATACGATTAGCGCAGATGTAGAAAAGATCAGTATGAGAGGCGAAACAGGCTCTGACAGTACGCAGCGAGAGGTTTATGCCGACCAAGAGGAGATACAATCACTATTGCAGTTTAAAGAGGCACAATCAGAAACAAATAGGAAACATAGGGAAGAACTAGCACAGTTGCAATTAGCGTGCAGAAGCGAAGGTGAAACACCACCAGGTAGACTGCAGAGGGAGAGTGACATAAATTCAAAAAACGAAAATAGGCAGAAAGAGGAAGACGAACTCAGAGAGTTAGAAGAACGGTTGTGTCGGATAAAACAGGTGGCAAACCCAACTGGGTATAGCCCAAGGTCGGAAAACATAGATGCGGAAGAAGAATGTAGGAGGCACTTCGTGTCGGTACAAACGTACACTTGCTTTCCGGATCCTGATAATTACCAACATCCATGCCTGTGGCTGTCTCAATTCCAAGATTCATTACCTTCATCGTGGGGACCGCTCCTCAAAATGAAGTTTGTGTGTAACCATTTGAGGGACGAGGCTAGAGCAAAAATGCAGGGCGTGCCGTTCGAGAAGTACATAGGGACGGTACTCACAAATATCGCGAAAGAGCAGGATAAAGACGCGTCATGGAGAATGGTGAAGGACAGAGTTAGAGCGAACTTAGACGCCAATATAGCACGTTTTTATACAATTCAGAATGGGGTCCTTTTCTACCGTAGAAATCCGAACACACAAGACTGGGTGTTGTGTATACCAAATGAAATAGTCAACAAGTTGATCTGGTACACGCACCTAAGTTACGGGCATTACGGAGCAAGGAAATGCTGTAAGAAGTTAAGGGAATCAGTTTATTTCATTAGTATGGAGAGGAGGATCAAGAACGTGCTTGGTAGTTGCAAATTGTGCCAGAAGGCAAAATCGTTAACTATCTCGTGCAAAGCACCGCTTTTTCCGATAGTGCCAGGTAGACTGAGGGAATTCGGAGCAACAGATTTGTTTGGCCCGCTACCTAGGTCAGTGCAGGGATATAGATATGTTTTAGTAGCAGTGGAATTGGTGTCAAAGTATGTGACTTTTACCGCATTGAAACGTGCGACGGGAAGGACAGTAGCAGCAGCGATCGTTAAAAACTTTTTGCGAGAAGTAGGGACTGTAGAAAAGTTCATTGCTGACAATGGACCGCAATATAGATCCAGACAATGGCTAACCACACTGAAGAGAAGAAGGATAAAACCGGTGTTCATATCCCGATACCATGCTGCAAGTAACCCCAATGAAAGAATTGTAAAAGAACTGGGAAAGTTGTGTAAGATCTATTGCCATAGGCAACACAGAAGTTGGAGTATTTTTCTCAAAGATTTTCAGGACATCCTCAATGAGCTACCACATGGAGCAACTGGTTTATCACCAATTACGGTGCTAAAGAATGAACCACCACCAGATCGAGTCAGGGAGCTAGTAGATTTTCCGCGATCAGGAAAGCAGAGGCACACAGAAATTGTTAAGGTTGCGATAGAGCGAATTAAGAAAGCAGCTAAGGATAGGCAGGAGAAGCAGAAAGGAAAGATCCGTAAGATCGAATTGGCAGTAGGAGACAAGGTTCTAATAAAAACTCATCGATTATCAAAGAAGCACAGATTTCTAACTAGCAAGTTCTTTACTGTGTATAGTGGACCATTCAGAGTGAGGCGGATTGTACATGAAAATGCTGTACTAATTAAGACGATCAAGGGAAAACAATCTCGGGGGCTTCATCACATTTCTAACATCAAATTATGGAAAAGTTAAGGATAGATCTAAGGTAGGCAATTTATGGTAGATAGTCAGTGTATTTAATTGTGGTGTGTAACGTTGTGCAGGGTCAAATCGAACATAAGAATTTTCAGGCGGGATGTCAGGAAGTATGACAGAACAGACTGGTCGAATGAGTCATGAACAGGAGTCGACAGAGTGGTGTATGTACGTATTTTTGTCGTATGAATAAGGATCAAGCAGAAACGACGTGATGATTAATGAGTGAATAAAGATAGTAGATAGAGAAGCGACGTGATAAATAGTAGTGGATAAAGGTGGTATATGAGGAGAAGCGACGTGAAGCAAGGGGATTAATAAAGAGAGATTCGACGTGATGAAACAGTGGTAAATAAAGGTGAGTAGAATTGAATAATGTGGAGATGTCTTAGATGTATGTTACAGAGAGGCCTGTGTATGCTGCAATAGAGATTGATGCCAATGATGAAGGAAGACCAGGAAATGATGGAGTAATGGACGGACGGAGAGCCGAAATACGAATGAAGAGATGAGGACAACTGCACAATGTGAAAGGACGTAAAGGGAGTATGAGACCCAGATGGTGAACGTTGTGAAATACTGACGTAAGATGTAATATAAGTGTAGATCTAATTCTTACCATAAAATATGCTATTTGGCAAAAATAATATTTTTTGTTGTTGTTGAAGCCTGGTACCAGTATAACTAATCAAAACGGTACCAATAATGTGTACAGTTATTTTGCAAGTTGATTAATTTGTGTATTTTTGTTCTTAGATGAAATGTCGCGATTCTAAGTTGATATTTAGCATGAAGTGAATGCAGAGATAAGCCGATGGAGAGAGGTGCCAGAGTGAAAGGACGAATTCGGAGACTGGAAAGCTATCTCCGAAGCAGCTTCATGTGTTATGTGGTTGAGTATAAGGGAGCAAAGGTATGGTATGTTGTAGTGAGTGAGGTGGTGTTAAGGATAGCTGACTTCTAGACCTATTCTGTTAGTGTATCAATGGATTGAATGAGAGGGAAAATGTGATGTCTGGTGAGTGAGAGTCGTAGAGTAGTGTGATCAATGCACACACTCCTGTAAAGGGGATGCTACCGATCCATAACTAAAACATTATTGTGTTTTATTGTTTGTTGGGATGAACCTCGATGTCAGGTCAGGATCTGTCATATGTGTCCTAGAAACGTTGCTATATATAATGAAATGTAAAATATGTGAAGAGATACTGATTTCAGTCTGTCACAAGCACAAGGGTGCATTATATGTTGTAGATTTAGAGTCACCAGTTCCTAAAATGTTTATTGTGTTAGGATGTTAAAGTAGTTTAATATTTAATAACCTGTGGTAGGTAATTGAGAGTTGTGTAGATTATTTTCTCATTTTTTTGTTAGAACACTTTCAAGGGGTTTCAATTTCAGTCTGTCACAAGCACAAAGGTTCATTGTATATTGTAGCTTGAGAATCAACAGTTTCTAATATTTTCACTGTGATAGGATGTTAGAGTAGTTTACTATTTTGTATTGTAATTATGAGTTGTATAGATTGTTTCTTATTCATTTTGTTCTTTATTTTTTACACTTTCATGTTTTGTATGAGGGACGACAGGTACAATGAATAGCACGAGTGTGGGCTGTCTATAGAAAAGAGATAAATGTTGATGTTGTATGTGTAGAAAACTAGGGTGTATAATTTTAATGTAAGAATTTCCTTTTGTCTGTAATGTTGCGAGATGCACGGAAGATCTGGCTAATTGGGTGTCGTAACGCCCATACCGCTAACGGGCCGAGCTGACGTCGCCATGGCGACAGGCGACACAGCTGCGGCACTCCCCACTCCATTGTCGGACGAGGTACACTCCACGCGCCCGCTACAGCAGGTCAACGGCCTGGGGCGACACGCACGTATCACTGGCCATTCATGAGTTCCGCCACCCTTACGACTGGGGAAGGTATCCCGCGGAGGCAACAGCGGGTGGTTTCTTCTGCTCAACGGCGCGCGCAGCGACGCCACGGCAGAATGGACGGAGCGCAGCAGAGTCCGGCGAGCATTTTTTACCAGCAGCTATTAACTTGTACTGGACTGTGGAGCAGTGAAACAAAATGACTGCGACTTTACATAATGTGGAAAGTGAAGGACTGGTGTTTCCACGTTGTGAGTGGTGGGAAAGATTTTGCCTTTAGCAGACAGGACGATTGTTTTGTTTTGTCTTGACCACTGAATGGTGGGATCCATAAATTTTTGACAGTGACTTGTTAAGTGTGCTTTGTGAATTGCATGTGGGACGCTTGGTATACTTAAAGAGGACAGTTGTCGTTTGGTGAACAATTATTGTATGAAGGCAAGAAACTAGAGTGGGACATTGACATTTGCGTCTGTAGTAGGAGACATTTCTTGAATTGGCGCGGGAATAAGTGCTGTTTGTTGAAACTTACGACTTTTAATTACACCATGAACTGAAAGGACAGAACCGTGGGTAATAGTGGTTGTAGGGCCATTTTTTGGACGAACAGATTCGTGTGGATGGTACTCTGAGAGTGACTATGATATTTGTGTTTAATGGGAGATACAGTTTACTGTTCAGTGCGTGTTCAAAATGCCGAATTGAGTGACTCAAAGACTTTCGTCCGGGTAACCATGGGAGAGCTTTGACACCGAGACAGTGGTTCTAGGAAAACTATCAGCAACTTTTTGACCCCAAGAAAATCACCAAATGAAATGTTTCCGTGTGACTCGCAAGATAGGGAATAATGTATTTGTAATTGTGTAAATGTTTTTTTTTATATGTTTCATTCCTGAAGGGACAGCAAGCGTAATTGTATTTTGTTAATATTTGTGTTTAGAATAGTTAGTGTTTGTTTTTTGTCTGTTCTGGGTTATCAAGTTCACGTAGCATGTTTATTAGAATATTTGGTACAATGATGCTCTAATTATAAGCCAGTGGCGTAATACCAACGTAGCGGTTCATGTAGCATTGATCAGTAAGATTGTCACAGGGGGCAAGAGTTTGCATTGCACAACAAATATCGGAATTAACTGATGTATTTTGATGTCGTGCATAGTAATAATCTTGTTGGTGTTTTGACTGAAGCCACTTATTTTTATTATCACAGTGGTGATATTTCACATTAAAGTGTAACGAAGGCTAGTCGAAATGCAAGTTCTTGTCGTCTATATGTGTGACAACAGAGAAATGAACAGTAGAGTAAGATAAGAGAGCTACTGGTGGATTCAAGCACTTATTGCTAAACTATTTACTGCGTGTATTGATCAAAGTTGATGAAATGACTAGCTCAGCAGCAGGTATTTGTACTGATGGACAAAGATAAGGCTAAACTCACTGTCGAGTAGTTGTGGCAATTGCTTAGGTGATGATAGTTAATGAGGTATGACATGATGTCTTAGACGAACTATATTACGTAACCAGTATGTAACTTGTGGTATATTTCATTGTTTTCTTCTCAGTTTTTATTTCTCTGTAGGTTTGAGGTATATTTTAGAGTAATGGTATGGAGCCTGACATTCTATGTGTAACTAGTGTACGAATTTTTTTCTTTTGTTGATTTTGTTTTGTATTTAGACTTTGCTGTGTAAGGGTTTTTACAGCGCAATTTATGAATGTCAGATTACTTGCTCTGTGTTTGGACGGTGAGCTGTTTAAAATTTCATGAGTACAATTAGTATTTTTTTTATTTGTTGTAGAATTATTGAAATTTGCATTACTCATAAAAATAACGAAGATCCCAGTAACTAAAGCAAATTTTTATCTCAATATTATTTTTTCATTTCTATGGTGTGATGTTTTATTTGTCATGTGGATTGTTATATATTTGTATGTGTACGTTACTCCGGATTGTGGAGAGTACAATAATGCAACAACTGCCAATAATTTGTTCGTCTATTTGAGGTCACCAGGGGGCTAAGGTCTCCTCCTGGTTATTTTGATGAATTGCTACGTTTGTTTTAATACAGTTTTCTTAAAAAAATGTTCGGAACTACCCTCGCATTGCAAGGATAGTACCGTGCCATTTTTTTCTGCATGGGTAGCCGGTGGTGAAAGGGTACAGTACCGCCCAACATTGAAAATAGGTACGAAATTCTTGTCAGAACAACACATTTTGTGTGTAAAAGTAACTCAATTTCAATTAATACAGCGAAGCCGGATACCAGTGTGGGAAAGAATGACAATTTATTTATTTAATTGATCACATGTGCACTACCTCAAAATAAATCCCTACATCCAGTTTGGTGAGATCTGTGAAATGAATGAATGTATGGTCGTCTGCTAACCACAGATAGTGAATGGGAATATATGATCATCTTTGAGTCGATCCTTTGGCTACCTTTGGTGAGATCAAAGAGATGGAAGTTACCAGAGCTTTTGAGCGTCTGAAATGTGGCTGACCAATAAGGTAGCAAGGTGCTTCTCCCACTTCGACAGAGGTGCGAGAGAACCGGAATACGGCCATGTTTCGGCACTCTGGCGCTGAACCTTCTGCTGCAAAGACCTGTTTTTTGTTGTGCTCCGTAATGAAAGTGTGGAGGCGTGGTATGGATGTGGAATATTTAAGAGTAGTTAGAACTAATCATTTCTCTTTCCTAGGAACTTTTGTGGGGAAAATTACAAAGTGAGGCAGGTAATTTTAAGGGAATTGTAGTAAACCAACGGTCACAATGAGACCACGTGTAGTTATAAGTTGAGATACTAGCGTGTGTACAATAAGCTGAAATATTTAAGAATTAATAGCGTGTGTACAATAAGCTGAAATATTTAAGAAATAGCGTGTGTATCATAAGTTGAAGTATTTAAGAAATATCATTCCGTGTGACACTAAATTTAAACTCTGAGAGAGAATCAAGGTGAGTCGGCCGTTTTTCCAGCAACGCCACTTGGCTTGCATTGCACAGGAAGACGTGCGTTTATCTCCAGAGTTCACAGTAGGAAAGTAAAATTACAAAGTGGGGCAGTGTCGTGTGAAACTGGGATAGATATTGATTGAAGTGGGAAAGCGGAAAGTGATGAAGTTGTAACCGTTCGTTGTGTAATATTTCATATTGTTGTGATGTGTATGTCTTGTAATTTGGGTATGTGTGTTTTGCATGGGAGTAGCAAGGTAGTTTCGAAAGATTTGTGGGTTATGCTTGTTCCTTCTGTATCGCTCGATCTGGAGGAAAGTTTCGTGAGGATGAATGTGAGAGACGAAGTGTGAGGTATAATAAAAGATCCACCATCCGATCCAGGGAGTGCACTGTTGGGGCAAATAGATTACGAGACCATAGTATAGAGATTCACTAACGTAAAGCCATGCCCACTGGGCGGAATTTCTCTTGTGATTTTGTTCTAGGTTGTAGAATTTGTGTGTTTAGGAATAAATCAAATAGTGAATAGAAAGAGATTGGTGGCCTTTTTCATTAAATTGTATGTTATCATAATGTCCCGAATTTATATAAAAGCCGTTAAATCAAAGACAAAAAGTAAGTGTGGTATTGCCAGTGCGTAGTGTGCAGTCAGAGTTCTATAAATCACTGATAGTCAGATGCGTGTTTCCGTTGCGTATTATTCATGCAGGAGGATAATTTGTAACTAAATAGTAAGATACGAGAATTCATGTTGCTCAATAAATTAAGGAAGAATCCACTCGCTTGGCAAACCACCCATCTTGCAGGCCTGACTGCTTGATGCCACAGTATGAGAAAGGCAAGTGGGTGCCTCTCAGTATATATATATATTTTGTTGGTTTCTATGGAACAAGAAGGATGAAGATGGCAGACTAGAACACTCCAGTCGAAGGAAGATTGTCTACACACACACTTTGTTAAATCAATAAGCAGTATATACTTTTTTTGAAGAGAGGAAGTATTTGCATATCTTGGCACACTGACAGTTGTTCAGCAACCGTACATTTTGATTTGGCTTGGCAAACATTGGTCTTGACATGATGACTATGACGTTGAGTAACTATTATTGACTATTATACACTGCTGCCACTACTTTTTGACACACATGTTGAACATCAAATTTTGACAGAATTGCATTTACACAGTTAACACTATTGAATTACACAATAGTACTTAATATGTGGATGAAAGATGAGTGAGTGTGTTTTGTGTGTTTTCCTTTCCTAATCCCAAATAATTGGTACCGACCTACTTCCTAAATATTATTTTACTTGTTTGTTGTGGCTTGCTCTGACACCCATAGATATTATAGGTTTACTGATATTTGTGTATTTGTTATAGTTAATATAACAATTATCTGATATCATTTGTGTGTTTATTATAATTTGTATGTTTAGTGTAAGAGAATTGATAATAATTTTGTAAAAGCAATTGTGTGTGCATTCAAACTGTTGTTCGTGCTTACACCTATTAACATTGGTGGGTGCCAGTTGGAAATGTTTAATTTCTGCTGAGGAACTCTGATGAACTGTGTAATTATTGCTGGTGAATATTATGGACTGTTACCTGCACTTGTTCAACATTAATAGGTGCCACTGATGGAACTGCTGCTACTGAGATAATGTCACTTGTTGCTGTCTACACCTGTTCAACATTACTGGGCGCCACTGATGGAACTGCTTCTACTGAAATGATGTCACTTGTTGCTGTCTGCGCCTGTTCAACATTGCTGGGTGCCACTTTTGGAACTGCTCAACCATTGATGATGTCACTTGTTGCTGTATGCACCTGTTCAACATTTCTGGGTGCCACTGATGGAACTGCTTCTGCCGAAAAGATGTCACGTGTTGCTGTCTGCACCTGTTCTAACATTACTGGGTGCCACTGATGGAACTGCTTCTACTGAAATTATGTCACTTGTTGCTGTTTGCACCTGTTGACCATTGCTGGGTGCCACTATTGGAGGTGTTCAAATACTGCAGATGAAATGTTATGGGACTGCTATTTGCACCTGTAGAACATTGCTGGATGCTACTGTTGGAACTGTCAACTACCCTGAGGAGTGCTACTTGTTCATTGAACTATTGAAAAGATTTTACGTGAATATTTGTGTAAACTGATTTATTGTGTATTTACTGTTTATGAAATGTTATGGGACTGCTATTTGCACCTGTTGACCATTGCTGGGTGCTACTGTTGGAACTGTCAACTACTCTTAGGAGTGCTACTTGTTTATTGAACTATTGAAAAGATTTTATGTGAATATTTGTATAAGCTGATTTTTTCTGTATTTACTGTTTATGGAATGTTATGAGACTCTTACCTTCCTATTCGTCATTGCTGGTGCCATTGATTGAACTGTTTAACTACTCTAACAAGTGATACTTGTGTAAACTATTATGTAGAATCACATGTATGCAAGCATTTGTATTCCTTACTGTATTTTATATATTAGGTTATTGAAGGGTCAGTGCAAAGCCAAAATTTATTTAGTTATGTAATATTTAATTATTAATATCATCTTTTATTTTTGTCTGTGTTTTTTGGACGAATTTGGTGGTATTTTCATCACCAATGCTGGCAAAAATACCATCAAATTCTAGCCCGTGGAGGAGGGGCATATGAAAGGTGGCTACACTGAGTCACAGCGCCAGAGATTGCGCCAAAGATTATTATTCCGCCGCCTCCACTGGCGCAGTAATAGTTCAGAGGTTGCCGTGGGCAGTAGTTGTTGAGAGGATGCCGAAAGCAGTACTAGTTCAGAGGATGTGGAGTGCAGTTGTTGTTCTGTTGGGCGAGAGAGTAGATGCTGTTCGGTTGGTGTAATGGAAGATGTTGCAATGATCACAGTGTATTTTTCGTCAGTATATATTGAGGTAAAAAAAAATTATTTCACATTTCTTTAATGACAATGCCTCTTGGTCACAGGTTCAGCCAACAAAGCATATGGCTCGTGTTCATGTATTAGACTTTTAATTTTGGTTTCTATGTGCAATTATAGTATTTCTGGTTTTTCTATTAGTTCATTGTAAATGGTGTTCAAAATATCTTGTCGTATTGAGGAAGAACCGTGCCAGATACATGTACGTTGAGTCACACTACCACACACAGAACAGTTACACTTGTGCTTTGTCGTTTCGTAGCTTTTATAGCTGCAGGGGACTTAATTAATCAATTGTGTTAACGGAAATTTCTTGTAATTCTTTATTGTTATTTTATGCAGTCAGATTGCGTACTAGTACTACTCAGGGCCAACCGGTTACGAGACTTCGTAACCGGCAAACAGCTACTAAAATTATTGCATTTTAATTAAGCCCCCATGCAGTGTACGCGTATGTGGAAAATGTGTTTGCGCAGAAATCGCCGAAATAGTGTAACTGAGGTGGAATAAGGGGAACCAGCCTGCATTCGCCGAGGTAGATGGAAAACCGGCTAAAAGCCATCCACAGACTGGCCGGTTCACCGGACCTCGACACAATCTGCCGAGCACCAGGCGCTCCTTCCCGCCCGAAAAGCAGTGCGTTAGACCTCACGGCGAACCGGGCGGGCATCTCGTTGTTTACTTACTTGTATGTGGAAAACTGTCTAAAAGCCACATCTACACTGGGCAGCTCATCAACTCTCGTTGTTACACAGCAAGGCGTATTCGGTTCGGGGCTAGCTGGCCTTACCGTGTTCCAGAAGAGTGACCGTTCTCGTTCTCGGCTTTCTGTTCACTACTGCTTCTGTACTACTAAACTAACCGCCTGCCTAATAATCATACAACAGTCCATGAACGTCAGCAAACTGAATTTGAAGCTAAAGCATACCGATGAATTTTACTAGGAAATAATTTACATAGGAGAAATCACATTACAAAAAACTTGTCATTTTTATAATTTCAATCGTTCCTCAGTAGCTTTTCTGTATTGGGTTGGTGCTTAAGTTGGTGACGTTTTTCCATAAGTTTAATAAACAAAACAGAAACACGCAACATTATATATTCTTCTTTACTATTACCAACAGTCTGCCGATGCTAGAGTAACTTTCGGATTTCACGACGTGGTTATGAGGCGGAGTCATATTCGGAGCACATTTTCATCAGTAAAAGGCACTTCTTGGAAGCTTGTTCGCCAGAGAGCGGAAAAGGTGAAAATCGGAGGGTCCAGGATTGGGTGAGGAAGGTGGGTGTGAAAATGAGTTCCCCACCCAACTCCCATATAGCGTTTTTGTCAGTTTAGCATTATCGTGGAGAAGCATCAATTCACGCAGTCTGCTTCGTCGCTGTTCTCGGATAGCGTCTGCAAGACGTCTCAGTTGTTGACAATAAATGTCAGCAGAGATGGTTACACCTCGGAGGGAAGGAATTCGTTGTGCACCACACCGTCGTTGTTGCACTAAATATATAACTTTATCTTTTGTCCACGCGCGCAGGTTGCTGATTTGTTTGGGCTCAACTATTGCTTAATTTTCCTTATGTTAGCATAATGACTCCATTTCTCGTCACCAGTAACGATAGACGATAAGAATGAGCCAATTGATGACGAGCAAGCAGAGATGTACATATGACCATCTGCAGATTTTTGTTGTTTAAGCTCAAACCTTTCTCATTGGATGCAAATGTCGCACGATGGTGAAATGATCACAGCTCATGACATTTGCCAGTTCTCTAGTGCACTGACGTAGGTCAATGGCGTTAATGCAATTTAAACGCTCTTCATCAACTCCGAAGGTCTTCTTGAACGTGGAGAGTCACTAACGTTAAAAAATTCCCCCTTAAAACGAAAAAACCATTCTCTTGGCGTGTTCTTTCCAGTGGCATCATTTTCAAACACTTCGCATGTTTCTGGTTTCTGTCACCACTCTCTTGACTTAAAAAAAAAAAAAGAAAAGCAACGAACTCATGCACCAAACTAATACTTTGAGATTTGGCTCGTCTAATGTAACAGAATGAAAGGCTGTTTGTACTGTGCCATACGTGCCTCGCTTGTTTTTATTTGTGAAACATTTTCAAAAACATGTTCAAATGTGTGTGAAATCTTATGGAACTTCACTGCTAAGGCCATCAGCCCCTAAACTTACACACAACTTAACCTAAATTATCCTAAGGACAAACACTCACACCCATGCCCGACGGAGGACTCGAACCTCCACCGGGACCAGCCCACAGTCCATGACTGCGGCGCCTCAGACCGTTCGGCTAATCCCGCGCGGAGAAACATCATCACTGGCATGTGACACGTGTTTGTTACTGTACATATTCATTCCGTTACGTAATAATTATAGATTGTTATTGCATTACAATTGTCTTTCTCTTGTTATTCTGTGAGAAATAACAGAGCACAACTTTCATGGCATCAAATTACTATATGTTTCAACTTACGTTTTGTGGTCTTATTAGTACATACGTGCCGTCCTGGAGTAATACTTTTTTGATAAGCGTTTTCAAGTTATACAGTGTTCCGATGGGCATAAAATGTATATTTTTTAAACTATGTTCAAAAAATTCGATTCTTTTATTGCATAAATCGTTAGCTTAACTATCCAAGAATACGCTGTCAAAATTTCAAAACTAAATTCGCATTCGTTTACATTTTAAGAGCATCGAACCGAGTGCACATCGGGTACAGGCTCGAGCGCAGATAGGGCGGAGCATTACCTCAGGCATGCTTAGCCGGGTCAACCTCACAGTCTCTTTGTATACCAACGTAGCCTTCAAAAGGAACCACGCCTTTGTATCTTTCTTTTCAAATAACGGCACAGAAGGTGGTGGTGGTTAGTGTTTTAACGTCCCGTCGACAACGAGGTCATTAGAGACGGAGCGCAAGCTCGGGTTAGGGAAGGATTGGGAAGGAAATCGGCCGTGCCCTTTCAAAGGAACCATCCCGGCATTTGCCTGAGACGATTTAGGGAAATCACGGAAAACTTAAATCAGGATGGCCGGAGACGGGATTGAACCGTCGTCCTCCCGAATGCGAGTCCAGTGTGCTAAGGCACAGAAGGTACTAGCAGCATCAACACAAGAGATTATTTCGTTTATACGAATATTCGGTTAGAGCGTCGGTGTACCTTACTTGCAGTCACTTCTGACTGAGCCTTCTACAGGCGTGTTTGTAATTGAGACGGAGAAATTTCTTCGCATCCGAAAGGCGACCATGAGTCTAAAGAACTCTGCAGTGGGCCGCGTGAAAGAAAGCGAAAGCTCCACAGGAACCAGCACGACGATAAACAGAGTGATAACAACGAAGCTCGAAGTGCTAGTGCCAAAAAGCTCTACATTTCTACGAGTCAATCGCAGATTAATCGGCAAGCATTTTACATTTGAATTTCAAGTTTCCGACAATTTATTTTTCCAATGCGTTTACCTCGAAATGATTGTGTTCACAATTTCGCGCAGTCTAACTCAAAAAGTATAGAACCGATCAGTATGAAAATTGATAGTGTGATTCCTTATAAAATTACGAATAATATGAACCAACTTGTGAGATGATATAACGATTTTAAGGGGATTTTTCTTTGCATAATTACAAAAACCAAATCGTGAAAATCGAAGTAAATTGTGCCAACGCCTGCAAAATTTTTAATTCTCATTATTTTCACCTGCATTGAGGTTCCTGTTCTTAGAAAATAAGTTACTAATGTAAAATCAAAACATTTTTGATTTCAGATGAAAATAGACATGGCTTCACTGCACGCAATTGGAGAACGATACTCACAACCTTCAGCGGACATCACAGCGGTACTTTGTTATTTTTGGCTGAATTTATCCAGAATAATTCACAAAAACTGTTCGAAATATGATAGAGATTAAATTCTAATTAATTCTTCCCACAAAAAAATCCCAAAAATCTGTGTTAAACAGTATCATAATGTGCTTTCCCCCTTAAACCATTTGACAAATTTTTCTCTCATATACAAAGTACGCCAGAAAAATATATACACACCTTAAGGAATGAAAAGTATTACTTATGTGTTTATTTTACAGTTAATAATTGATCCCACGTGTTGTACAACCTTCAGTTTAGCACATGGTTACTTTGAATGTTGAAAATGTTCACCGTTGGCGGCTATACATTTACAGAACGACGAGCGGTCGCCAGAACTACGTCAGTCAATGTTACAATGGAGATCGCTGCACACGTCGCTGTAATCTCCTGGCGAAGTTCCTTCAGCGTGCGTGGCTTATTTCGATAGACGTTATCTTTCACAGTTCCCCATAAGTAAAAGTCCATAGGTATTAGATCTGGCGACCGTGGAGAGAACTCAATGGTCCCTTTTCGTCCAATTAAGTGCCCCGGTAAATTGTTACCCAGGATAGCTCGTACGCCTAGTTGGTAGTGTGGTGGCACCCCGTCCTGTTGGTAGAAGACCTCTTCATCAACTCCATACAGCGCACGTTGTGTTGTTGTTGTTGTGGTCTTCAGTCCTGAGACTGGTTTGATGCAGCTCTCTATGCTACTCTATCCTGTGCAAGCTCCTTCATCTCCCAGTACCTACTGCAACCTACATCCTCTACGATTTTTACCCTCCACGCTGCCCTCCAATACTAAATTGGTGATCACTTGATGCCTCAGAACATGTCCTACCAACCGATCCCTTCTTCTTGTCAAGTTGTGCCACAAACTTCTCCTCTCCCCAATCCTATTTAATACCTCCTCATTAGTGATGTGATCTACCCATCTAATATTCAGCATTCTTCTGTAGCACCACATTTCGAAAGCTTCTATTCTCTTCTTGTCTAAACAATTTATCGTCCATGTTTCACTTCCATACATGGCTACACTCCATACAAATACTTTCAGAAACGACTACCTGACACTTAAATCTATGCTCGATGTTAACAATTTTTTCTTCTTCAGAAACGCTTCCCTTGCCATTGCCAGTCTACATTTTATATCCTCTCTACTTCGACCATCATTAGTTATTTTGCTCCCCAAATAGAAAAACTCATCTACTACTTTAAGTGTCTGATTTCCTAATCTAATTCCCTCAGCATCACCCGACTTAATTCCATTATCCTCGTTTTGCTTTTGTTGATGTTCATCTTATATCCTCCCTTCAAGACACTGTCCATTCCGTTCAACTGCTCTTCAAAGTCCCTTGCTGTCTCTGACAGAATTATAATGTCATCGGCGAACCTCAAAGTTTTTATTTTTTCTCCATGGATTTTAATACCTACTCCGAACTTTTCTTTTGTTTCCTTTATTGCTTGCTCAATATACAGACTGAATAACATCGGAGAGAGGCTACAACCCTGTCTCACTCCTTTCCCAACCACTGCTTCCCTTTCATGTCCCTCGACTCTTATAACTGACATATGGTTTCTGTACAAATTGTAAATAGCCTATCGCACCCTGTATTTTACCCCTGCCACCTTCAGAATTTGAAAGAGAATATTCCAGTCAACATTGTCAAAAGCTTTCTCTAAGTCTACAAATGCTAGAAACGTAGGTTTGCCTTTCCTTAATCTTTCTTCTAAGATAAGTCGTAGGGTCAGTATTGCCTCACGTGTTCCAATATTTTTACGGAATCCAAACTGATCTTTCCCAAGGTCGGCTTCTATCAGTGTTTCCATTCGTCTGTAAAGAATTCGCGTTAGTATTTTGCAGCAGTGACTTATTAAACTGATAGTTCGGTAATTTTCACATCTGTCAACACCTGCTTTCTTTGGAATTGGAATTATTACATTCTTCTTGAAGTCTGAGGGCATTTCACCTGTCTCATACATCTTGCTCACCAGATGGTAGAGTTTTGTCAGGACTTGCTCTCCCAAGGCTGTCAGTAGTTCTAATGGAATGTTGTCTATTCCCGGGGCCTTGTTTCGACTCAGGTCTTTCAGTGCTCTGTCAAACTCTTCACGCAGAATCATATCTCCCATTTCATCTTCATCTACATCCTCTTCCATTTCCATAATATTGTTCTCAAGTACATCGCCCTTGTATACACCCTCTATATACTCCTTCCACCTTTCTGCTTTCCCCTCTTTGCTTAGAACTGGGTTTCCATCTGAGCTCTTGATATTCATACAAGTGGTTCTCTTCTCTCCAAAGGTCTCTTTAATTTTCCTGTAGGCAGTATCTATGTTACCCCTAGTGAGATAAGCCTCTACATCCTTACATGTATCCTCTAGCCATCCCTGCTTAGCCATTTTGCACTTCCTGTCAGTCTCATTTTTGAGACGTTTGTATTCCTTTTTGCCTGCTTCATTTACTGCATTTTTATATTTTCTCCTTTCATCAGTTAAATTCAACATTTCTTCTGTTACCCAAGGATTTCTACCAGCGCTCGTCTTTTTACCTACTTGATCCTCTGCTGCCTTCACTACTTCATCCCTCAGATCTACCCATTCTTCTTCTACTGTATTTCTTTCCCCCATTCCTGCCATTTGTTCCCTTATGCTCTCCCTGAAACTCTGTACAACCTCTGGCTTAGTCAGTTTATCCAGGTCCCATCTCCTTAAATTCCCACCTTTTTGCAGTTTCTTCAGTTTTAATCTACAGTTCATAACCAATAGATTGTGGTCAGAGTGCACATCTGCCCCTGGAAATGTCTTACAATTTAAAACCTGGTTCCTAAATCTCTGTCTTACCATTATATAATCTATCTGAAACCTGTCAGTATCTCCAGGCTTCTTCCATGTATACAACCTTCTTTTATGATTCTTGAACCAAGTGTTAGCTCTGATTAAGTTGTGCTCTGTGGAAAATTCTACCAGGCGGCTTCCTCTTTCACTTCTTATCCCCAATCCATTGTCACCTACTACGTTTCCTTCTCTCCCTTGTCCTACTACCGAATTCCAGTCACCCATGACTATTAAATTTTCGTCTCCCTTCACTATCTGAATAATTTCTTTTATTTCATCATACACTTCTTCAATTTCTTCGTCATCGGCAGAACTAGTTGGCATATAAACTTGTACTACTGTAGTAGGCGTGGGCTTCGTGGCTATCTTGGCCACAATAATGCATTCACTATGCTGTTTGTAGTAACTTACCCGCACTCCTATTTTTTAATTCATTATTAAACCAACTCCAGCATTACCTCTATTTGATTTTGTATTTATAACACTGTATTCACCTGACCAAAAGTCTTGTTCCTCCCGCCACCGAACTTCACTAATTCCCATTATATCTAACTTTAACGTATCCATTTCCCTTTTTAAATTTTCTAACCTACCTGCCCGATTAAGGGATCTGACATTCCACGCTCCGATCCGTAGAACGCCAGTTTTCTTTCTCCTGATAACGACGTCCTCTTGAGTAGACCCCGCCCGGAGATCCGAATGGGGGACTATTTTATCTCCGGAATATTTTACCCAAGAGGACGTATACCTGGGAAAATTGATGTGCGTAACATTTCCAGGTACGCTTATCCACTGAGAGTAGCCTCAAAGAAAAAGGGTCCTACTAAGCCCCTAGATGATAGTCCACAGCACACATGAACCGCTGGTAGATTGACCGCTTTATCCACATAAACATGTGGGTTTTTCGGTGTCCAGTGCACACTAATGCCGACTCACGGTTCCATTAAGTTTAAATTGTGCCTCATCACCCCAGACAACCTTCTTCACAAATTGTTCGTCATCAGCTACCCTTTGCTGATACCATTCGCAAAATTGCGTTCGGCGATAAGGGTCGTCATCATTAATCGCGTGGAGTAATCGTGGAATGTAAACTTTCCACTTCGCAGCTTTCAGAATTCTTCTTAGACTCGTACTGCTAACCCCTACTTCATGTGCACATTGCGTAGCAGATTTCTGTGGAGAATTAACAAACGTTTCCAACACGAGAGCTGACATCAGGACTTGTATCTGTAACTGTGTTACTGATCTGCCGTTGTGAATATCACAAATCGTTCTATACAATTCAAACTTGTCAGTGATGCGTTTATTGTTAGGAGGGTTGGCGGTTCTGTTTCAAACTCCCGCCTCCACTGACGCACTTCAACAGCATTACCAAACTTGAAAAACCACTTCACAATAGATTTTCGTTGCTCGAATGTCAAGCGTGCTCCAGTCGTCTTGTTTTCTCAGTACCGAGATGAAAGTACTAACAACTGTTGATTCAAACACCATGCTACAACACACCTGTAACTCAAATCTAACAACAATATCGATATCTCGATAGAGCCTGACAAAGAGAGTATACATTTTTCTGGCGTACTCTGTATGTTCTTGAAGTGTTGGCAGAAGAGCCAACACCGTGTTGCTAGAGGAGGCCGAAATGCACGCGTTTAATTACACGCAGACTTGCGTGAGGTCTGGAACAGGACAATGTCTTGAGAATTGCAAATAAAGTACGTAGATGATGTGGTGTCACCGCTAGACACCACACTTGCTAGATGGTAACTTAAATCGGCCGCGGTCCCGTAGTACATGTCGGACCCGCGTGTCGCCACTGTGGGATCGCAAACCTAGCGCCACCACAAGGCAGGTCTCGAGAGACTGAGGAGACCTCAGCCCCAGTTGTACGGACAACATAGCTAGCGATTGGACGTGCTAAGCCTTGCTCTCAATTGCCGAGAGATAGACAGTAGAATAGCCCTCTGCTAAGTTAAATGGCGACCATCTAGCAAGGCGCCATTTGTATCAGTGCCTATAGCTTACTAATATTCAAGAGAGATGTATTCCAAGGACTAATTAAAAGTTAAGTAACAAGCATCTACGTACTTTTCTTCTTATTCATTTATAAGTTCTCATGTTCCAGACTTCACGCCCGTCTGCGTTAGCCTTGCGTGCCCTATCGGCTACAGCATTGTGTCTAGGCTGTATGGTCTAGACACAACAGATGATGTAATACTTAACTTTAATCCATAATTGGTGTACATCGCTCTTGACGGTACAGGTTTTATAATAAGCTCAATATAACTGGTAATGGCGCCTTTCTAGGTCGAAGCAAATGACGTAGCTGAAGGCTATGCTAACTATCGTCTCGGCAAATGAGAGCGTATTTGTCAGTGAAGCTTTGCTATGAACGTCGGCTGTACAACTGGGGCGAGTGCCAGGACGTCTCTCTAGACCTGCCGTGTGGTGGCGCTCGGTCTGCGATCACTGACAGTGGCGACACGCGGGTCCGACATATACTAGCGGACCGCGGCCGATTTAAAGGCTACCACCTAGCAAGTGTGGTGTCTGGCTGTGACACCACAGTTCTTTCTCACGACATAAAGTTTTAAACATAAATTGTGCACGCAACAATGTGCTGTTTTGTTTTCTTCCACAAATAATGGGGAAGCTGTACTTGTGTCTTATCGGCTTATGTTTAGAGTGGTAATACAGAATCTCAACTTGCAGTAACAATACACAAGGCTCAAGTTTAGAGAGTAGAGAGGTGGGACGGAAGAGGATATGGACAGGTGGGAGGAAATTGACACAGAGAGCGGAAAGGAGGAGATGGGCACAGGGGACCAGAAGGAGATGGAGAGAGAGGGGGCAGGAGAAGATGCACATAGAGAGGGAGAAGGAGAAGGGGATGGATAAAGAGAGGGGGAAGGATGAAGAGATGGGTAAAGAGAGGTGAAGAAGGGGATGGACAGCGCCAGGGAGAGAAGGAGATTAGGACGTATATCCAGTTCTCAGAGCGTATGCTTTCTATTTACTTTCTTTTCCGTTTAATCAGCCTGAGCCACACACCGCCACACACTGTTGGGTGGCTTGCGGAGTATAAATGTAGATGTAGATGTAGAAGAGATCAAAGATGAAGTTGAAATGTGGTACCGACAACAGGTGGCAACCTTCTATGACTATGGGATACAAAAGCTTGTGGACCGATTTAACAAATGTTTGGATAACAGGGGTGATTATGTCGAAAAATAACAAATAATCCAGTTAATAAGATGTAACTGACGTTTTCTAAATAAATGTTCTATTTAAGGACTGCAAGCCATTGTATCTTTACTTTTCGAAATGCCCTCGTATATTAGTTGTTAGCTCCATCGTAATATCTGTCAGTCTGGACCAATTTTTGAACACCCTGTGTATTATCTCGCTCACTTCGGAATATAATCGTAGAAAGCGAAGAGTAGGTTAACTTTTGTCGATGTCGTTGTCCTTACAGGTGACACACCGGCTTAGCAGGATGAGGATTGGGGAAGGAAACAGCCATGGATTTTCTGTGGAACCAGCCGAGCATTCATTTGAAGTGATTAATAAGCAAATAAGGAAAGGGTATATCCGGATTGTAGAGAGTGACAAGAATCCTGCGTGTTTTGATTACAAATCTAGAGTCTTAATCACTGTCAGACGTGATTAGTGCGTTTGATGAAGTCGTATCCTGAGTTCAAGACGAATCTTTTATAAACTGCAACAGTGTTTCGAACGGTTGAACGGTTGTAAGGTAGTAGCTTAAAATTTCTGTGTGATCTGTGCTGCAATTAATTTCAATCGCGGCAAGGGCGTGGATATATCAGGAAGCGCCGGTTGCCTTTGTCTTTTTCACCTCAGATATCCCGCATAGCGCAGGGGACGGGTGGGGCCTATAATTCACGGAATATTACAGTAATCTCTTACAGCAGCTCGAGCAGCTCCGATAATGACGAAAAAGAAGAGAGAATAAAGGGTACCGGGCAGGCCCCATGAATATAAACCAGGCGGTCCGCGATGCCTATCGCGCGGAGTTTGTTTTCCCGGTGGTCCGGGCGGCGGGGTGCCGTTTCGCGGCGTGGGACACCCCCGCGGCTGTGGAGGTGGTCGAGCCGTCATCACAGGGCGGCCGCTATCCAAGGCGCCATCGCCGCCCCCGGCGGAGGCCGGCGCCGCCTCCGTGGACACTGGCCGAGCCGCCACCGCGCCCACAGTAGCTGTGCAGCACGGCGCCTCCTGTCCCGAGGACCACCTCCACAACTTTCCTCCCTCTTATGACGAACGTCGTTACACGCTAATTTCCGCAAAAATTGTGGCAGCCAAACGGTGCAGTCTGTGTGAATGGAAATTCGAAGGATTTGGAGAACCGCGTCCCATAAATAAACAAATAAGCTTCTGCAGAGAGGGATTTACAACGGAGTATAGCATGCTCTTACAGCACTATACATGCGTAAAAATATATAGTATAAAAATAAAGTAATTGTAAGTAGGCTGTTTATGTGTTAGAAGCGCTATGTAGTGCTCTGCATTAATAACTCTGATTGCGCTCTGCGCACTCTGTAGGAGACTCTCTGTGGCTGGTCGGACTAGCAGTTGGAGGTGAACAGCGAGCAGTGGAAGTTGGGTGTGAGTAGTCAGCAGTGATGGAGGTTAGAGGTCAATAATTAGCAGTGTTGGAGGTTTGCAGTATTAGCGCGAGCGTACGATCTGGACGGTCCGACTTGGAGATTGAATATTATTCATCTTTATATAATTTTTGGAACTGGATGTCACATTATTAAGGTAAAAAACACATTGTTTGCTTTTCAACCAAATCTTTCCTTTGCTAACCTTATGCCTATTAGTAGTTAGAGCCTACAGTAATTACAATATTTTATTTAGCTGGCTGTATTGGCGTTTGCTGAATTGCAGTAGTTCGGGTAATGAAGATTTTTGTGATGTAAGCGACTTATGTAATGTATAGGTTATTGTAAGGATTTTATTCAGTGCCAGTCTTTTGTATTAATTCAAAAATGGTTCAAATGGCTCTGAGCACTATGGGACTTAACAGCTGTGGTCATCAGTCCCCTAGAACTTAGAACTACTTAAACCTAACTAACCTAAGGACATCACACACATCCATGCCCGAGGCAGGATTCGAACCTGCGACCGTAGCAGTCGCGCGGCTCCGGACTGCACGCCTAGAACCGCGAGACCACCGCGGCCGGCTTTGTATTAATTATTTGAGGTCAGGTTATCATTTTTCAGCTATCAGATTGCGTTGCGCTAGAATATTGTGGGTCAGTTTTGAGGTGATAACAATAAGTAAAGAGAAAGTAGGGTCAGTACGTTCAATTTCACTCAGCAGTTTCAGAATTAAATTTAGAAGTTTCACCTTCTCAATTATTTAAATTTGAGTAAAAAACTATTAAGTCTCATAACACAAAAAACAAACACTGTAAATTTTATAGTTGAATAGCTAAGTCTCTAAACCAGCCCACAGATCTTGGTGTCACCAGATGCAGTTCAATGAAACCACTAACAAATTTTTCTAATATACAATTTTCATTCAGGAGCACCACACTTTCTATGCCCTGTACGGAGTCGATTCAGAATTGTTCGTAGTTTCCTTCGAAGATCATATCCATTTGCACGTTTTGTAGGATCAACAATAAGAATTTGCTGGAGAAGACTTCTCCCACAGTTATCTCCATTCTTGATAACCTCATACATATAACACGTTCATTTGGAGTTGGCCAGCGTGGTTTTGTGGATTTAAGTCTGCTGGCAGGTATATTCTGTAGCTCGCTATAGCCCGCCGCGGTGGCCGAGCGGTTCTAGGCGCTTCAGTCTGGAACCGCGCGACTGTTACGTTCGCAGGTTCGAATCCTGCCTCGGGCATGGATGTGTGTGATGTCCTTAGATTAGTTAGGTTTAAGTAGTTCTAAGTTAAAGGGGACTGATGACCTCTGATGTTAAGTCCAATAGTGCTCAGAGCCATTTGACCACTTTTGTAGCTCGCTATACAGAAGTGAGTCGCGCACGTTTGGAAACCTTTAAGAGCTGCAGCTTCCCGTCTGATTTGGTGGTGTTGCAATACTCCATAATACAGGCAGCCATGGAAATGGTAATGATTTTGTAGTGCCACTTATTGCATAGCATTAGAAAATTCTCCCACAAGAGCGTGCTAAACATAATATTCACATTCGTGTGTCCCCTTGGCAGGAGGGAATCACTGACTAATCCTTGCAACTGGTGCTGCAACGCAGAAGACATGGTCACTGCAATATAATTATGTGTTATGGAAAGATCAGGTCTTACGACAATCCTTTACTTATAAAAGTTTGAAAGGTGTTTCCTAGAAACGGTTGGTCAGATAGTCATTACTGTCTATTGGAATTACAATTGTTTCTTATCACTACGCACAGAGAATTGTGAGGTACAGTAGAGACCCTTTCCACTGCTGAACTGTTCACTGAGGTGACAGTCATGGGATAGCTCCTAATATCATGTCGGACCACCTTTTGCCCGCTTAGTGCAGCAACAGAACGTGACATGGACTCAACAAGTCGCTGAAAGTTGCCTGTAGAAATACGGAGCCATGCTACCTCTAAAGCCGTCCAGAATTGCGGAAGTGTCGCCGGTGCAGGATTTTGTGCCCGAACTGACCTCTGTGGCCCATAAGCGTTCGGTGGAAATCATGGCGGGCGGTATAAGTGCCCAAATCATTCACCCAAATTGTCCAGAATGTTCTTCAAAGTAATCCCGAACAATTTTGGCCCGGTGACATGGTGCACTGTCATCCGTAAAAATCCCATCATTGTTTGGGAACATGAAGTCCATGAATGGCTCCAAGAGGACTCCAAGTAGCCGAACCTAACCAGTGCCAGTAACGGTTTGATCAATGGGACCAGAGGACCCAGCCCATTCCGTGTAAACACGCCCACGCCGTTATGGAGCCCCAGTTTGCACAGTGCCTGGTTGAGAACTTTGGTCAACGACATCATGGGGTCTGCGCCAAATTCGAACAATATCGTCAGCTGCTGCCAACTAAAATCGGGACTCCCCTTACCAAGGTTACGAGTTTAAGGTCCAACCAATATGGTCACGAACCCAGGAGAGGCTCTGCAAGCGATGTTGTGCTGTTAGGAAACGCACTCACGTCGGTCTTCTGCTGCCAAAGCATATTAACGACAGATTCCGCCGTAATGTCCTAAAGCAGGGCTTCACAACATACGTGCTCGCGGAGCAAGCTGTGAGCAGCAAGGCGCGAGCACGGAGCAGCGCGAGCACGCTACCCCGACTACCAGACCAGAGCGGAGAGTGGGGAAAGTCACGTGGGGCTCACAACAGCTGCCGCCAGTCAATGTAAATCCGCGGCCACCTGCAGGGATATCACTCGCGAATTATTACTGCGACAAATGAAACAAATAAAAGAGAATGTACACACGCCACATAATTTTATTAGCTTAGTGTATGCCTCTACATTCGCATTAATTTGTGAACTGTTACACAATAAAAGGTGTCACTGAAGTGTGGGATTCTCGGTTAGCTTGTACTTTTTGCCCTTTACAATTGCGTCTATGTTCGGAGTAATTGTTCTTGTGCATTTTAGGCGCAGCGTGCAGTTTAAATTTCGATCAGACAATGCGTTTCTCAGGCGCGTCTTGTTACATTTCATTGCAGAGAACAGTTGTTCACAAACATACCTGGAACCGAACATTGATATTATTGTAGCCGCCAGTTTGTGCAAATGAGGAAATCTATCCTGAGGGAAGTGTCTGTAGAATTCCTAAATGTTTTTCTTGTTCTGAAATTTGTCTCTGTATTCTCTGTCACACTGCAGGTCAATAATTTCTTGCTGCAGCTCAGGACGAATCTCTTAAATATTCGCTGAATATGGAGAGAACAGATCAAAATCACTGTCTAGTGCTGTCAGATCTTGAAAGCACTGATCAACTAAACTATGTGAATAACGTTCACAGTCTTTGTAAACATCTTGCATGGATGAAAATTTAGGAAAATGAGCTAGGTTTCCTGTTTCCAGCTGACTCACCCAAAGTGTCAATTTCATTTTAAAAGCTCGTATTCGATCTATGAAATGAGTAATTAGCAGATCTTTACCTTGTAGTGAAATGTTCACAGCATTCAGATGACTAGTTAAATCTGCTAAGAACGCGAGATCACATTCAAACGTGCGCGCGCATTTCCCCTCCCTCCCTTCTCCGCGACCTTGCACCTGCTCGCGAGCACATGCCTGAGCAGACGCGAGTACTCGCGCTCAAATCCGGCCAGTTGTTAAGCCCTTTCCTAAAGGGTACGTTCGTCGTGCGTCCCGCATTGATTTCTGCGGTTATTTCATGTACTGCTGCTTGTCTGTCAGCACTGACAACTCTCAACTCTACGCGAACGCCGCTGCTCTTCGTCGCTAAGTGAAGGCCGTCGGCTCCTGTGTTGTCCGTAGTGTGAAGTAATGCCTGAAATCTGGTATTCTCAGTACATTCTTGACACTTTAGATCTCGAAATACTCACTCGCTAACGATTTCCGAAAGGGAACGTCCCATGTGTCTAGCTCCAACTAACATTTCGCATTCGAAATCTGTTAATTTCCGTCAAACGGCCATAAAACACATCAGAAATCTTTTTACATATATCACCTGAATACGAACGACAGCTACCCCAATGCATCGCCTTTTCACACCTTGTGTTCGCGATACTACCGCCATCTGTCTCATGAATTTTGTGCTCTCAGTGTATAGAACAGAAGTGCGCAAGTTTGTTGGACCGAATGCTGAGATGCGTAAACAGGAAGTTACCATTGGTCTGTTAAATTTCATTTGCACAGGCTATAACAATTGGGTATTGTCTAAAATATGGCCTGTACATGTGGCTCGACAACGTTGCCTGTCATACGATTTGCAGCCACAATTTGTTGCGAGACAGTGCCGACCACTATTGCCGGCAGCGTGTGCGGTAACACACTACCGAGTCAGAAGTGCTTGTAGGAGCAGTACTACCACCGCGAAATTGACGAAATGGAACTGGTAGAGATGAGTGCGGTACTCTTACTTTCGCCATAGATAAGGATAAAGTTAGCAAGGAAAAGAGAAACTGAGCTTGGCAGACGCTTAATTTTGGAATCAAGCGAATTGCTGACGAAACTTTAACTCGAGACGTGATGCTGAATATGTATCTTTTTCAGAAATCCAGCTGAGTAACGAAGCATATAAAGATACAGTAAGAGCTATTAACCCGTGATTTTGAAAGACCAGTACCAATATGAGAGAGTGTGAACCAGTTTATAACCTGATTAGCTGTCACTCTTCGGTTTTTTAACAATGCTTTCTTAGAAAAACGGAAGGAATTCATTATGCTAAGTTTAAAACAGCAGTCAAATACTTTTGTTAATATTTTATTGTTGTTCAACAGTGCAGTGAAAGAACTACGGATTTGATAAATGCAGTACACCCGTGACTAGAGTTAGGGGAAGCAGAATGTAGTCTACACATAGGCAATGATCAAGAAAACAGACGATTGGCACGTAGCTGGCCATAACCACGGAGTCACCTCAGCTGAAGATCAGAAGAAGGTTAGAAGCCTTAGAACCTTTATAGAGTACAATATTATGACCCATAGCTGCAGATCCATATTATTAAACGGAAAACACGGTACATGGTTCACGGTACAAAGCTTCAGTTGCAGGTTGCCCGTCTAACTGCTTACAGGGGCAACAAAAATTTGGTTTCCAGTTTTATACAATTATTCACAGATTAAAAAATTTAAAACTCAGTCATAATCTACTCATTAAGAGGTATAATCTTATGTTAAAGTTAAAGACAATAGCACAACTATTACAGTTAGAAACCGTGAATATGTCTCCAGGCACTGTAACTCACGGCTCGCCAATTACCCACACTATATTCATCCAGTATTTGAGAATGAGAGTACTTACCGATTTCCAAAGAACTTTACACGTAATTTCAAACCTTTAGAAACTTTTTCTCGCTGGCACTTCCAGAAAAATGAAGAATGGAGAAAATTTAACGTGTACTACATTCTCGCTGTTCATGCAACATAACTTCAACATCCAGCATGATGTTTTAATTTATTACTTCTTTATTATTTACTATGTCGGCCACAAATTTTTTCAGACAGTATCCACACATACCACTGCATGTACTTGTAAAATTATATTAGTATACGACACATAGTTCGGGAGATATGGGGTCAGAAAGGAGACACGTGTGAAAAAGTAGTTTTTGCTTGAAACTGAGTACAAATTACCTAGTTGTTTGATGATAAAAGCATTTAGTGATTATTATGACTGTGTATTCTTCTTCACGTACTTGTGTCTGAATGCAGTATGAGTGTGGTGTTATGTTTCTGTGAGTGAATTTTTCTTTTTATTCACTCCTTTCCCGATGATATGATTAGTTGTACTGTGTGATGCGACTGCGTTTCTGTTGAGTATCCTATTACAGTGCTCAGTGATATACTATTTGTGTTGATTATGTTTCATTATGTACCAAGTGGTTTTTGAGTGTTCCTAAATTCAACTAAAAGTATTTTATAGATGAATTATTCCATGTTTCGTTCAGTTACGCAAGGGCCTCCATAGGAAACAGTCAGTAATTCTGTTTAAAAGACGGTTCACTTCAAAACTGTTTCCAAAAGAAGAGTGGTGTGGTAAGGAGGAGGGAGGATAATCAAACGTATAAGATTTAAGAATGGAAGCAAGATCGAAGTAGGCTGTAATCTGCTTATTATCTGGGCAGTTATCCAATTTCAACCATGGTTCATTTTCAAGCATCTGTAATACATTCATAAAATGGTGACGCTGTTTTATACATTAAACGTACACAATCTTTCGCGTTTACATATACTTCGTAGCCCAAGTTAGTTGATTTCTAAGCTTCTGCTTCATTTCACATTTTACTACATCGGTCGTATGTGTTGACAGCTATTGTATTTCTGTATGTATGTGGCACAAAAACAATATAACAGTCACGGTGTACATAATTACATCTATTATCCAGCACGTGCAGAAAGCTGCCATTTGTAGTACAGTCATAGCTGTAATGATAGACTAACGCTGCTTAGAATCCTATCAATGTATTATCGATAACATTAGGTAAGCTAATATTTCAGTACTCACTGGCATATTACACCGAATGAATCACGCAATACTTGCACCGCAGGCATTGCGGAAATGGAAAGTGCTGTTGATTTACGGTTTTCACAGGCTTGATTGGTAGTCAGGGGCTTGTATTGTTAGGCAATCATGATATTGTTATAATATTTAGAAACTGTATTTTTTGTGCAAACATACACGATTTAAATGGAACAATGCTTATTGACATTAACAAACTAACAAGGGGAGGCCGCCAATTGTGAAATTCAGATTCGATTCATACTGTGCATAATAAAAGCTCATGGCCAGAGGTGTAATGTGGCAAAGCACCAAGATGCACTTCTCAGCCGTTGTCGAGAAAATCGACAGTTAAAAGAAACCGTTGCGGTGAAATACTCTCTACGCTTAGTAATTTTTTACAGCGTCGTGGCGCAGCGGTAAGCGCTCGGGTTCGTAATCCGAAGGTCGCCTGATCGAATCTCGCGCCATGCAACTTTTTTTATTATTTGTTTTTTGTAATTCAAATATATATATATATATATATATATATATATATATATATATATATATATATAAATCCAATCCATCGTCCACCACCAACTGTCTTCTCCGATTTTTGCCGGTATGATACGATACGCGTGGTATGCATCAAACCTGACGAACGATAGAACAATTTTTCAGAATGTCAATCAGGTGTGTTTCCCAACAGATAATTTAAAAAACAATTGTTCTTGTAAAATCGCATCGTTTATCAGATGTGCTCGATGTCGTGCTGTTTTCTGCTTTCCATGTTTCTTTGATAACTATCACTCTGGTTCGTGCTATACTCCAGCTACTTCTGGTCACTAAATTTTAATTATGTGCGAGTGTATACCGAACTTATCAATAAATTGTTTCCACTTGAATATTATTTGTGATATTGTGTTTTATTTCAAGTTTTATTTTTCCACGACAAACGACTTTCAACAACTTATTATATGCATAATTGCTGCAACTGATTGCCGGGAATTTTATATATATATATATATATATATATATATATATATATATATATATATATATATATATATATATATATATGTGTGTGTGTGTGTGTGTGTGTGTGTGTGTGTATACATTTGAATTACAAAAGAACAAATAATAAAAAAAAGTTGCATGGCGCGAGATTCGATCCGGCGACCTTCGGATTATGAACCCAAGCGCTTACCGCTGCGCCACGACGCTGTAGAAAACTGTTAATCGTAGAGAGTATTTCACGGCAACGGTTTCTTATAACAGTCGATTTTCTCGACAACGGCTGAGAAGTGCATCTTGGTGCTTTGCCACATTACACCTCTGGCCATGAGCTTTTATTATGCGCAGTATGAATCGAATCTGAATTTCACAATTGGCGGCCTCCCCTTGTAAGAGTAAATTAGAATGGCAGTGGTGTTTGTTGCAGGATCCTAGTGCGATCTTTTACGAGTTATCGTATTTTGAAAACTTCTCACACCGACACTTGTACAATACCAGTGTCATCACGCACTAAAGAACAAGTGCATTCGTGGAGGTATGTTCCGTCTATGTAACTAATTGAAGGCAGTTTGTTTATTGAAATACACGTTTCGCTTCTTTTATTTGTGAAGCATCTTCAGTGCGCTGTAGCACAAGTTTCTTTTTATACATATAATAACGTATTATGTGGTAGTTACAATATGTTGCTATGTAACATTTTGTATTGTTTCGATCTTGTTTTTTAGGTTAGAATGAAATTTTGCAGCACAAATTTCGAGATGTGAAATTCTCGTTCGGTGTTAGTTACGATTTCCAGTGCTGTTAACTCATGCGTGTGGTCCTGGAGATGTATTCGCTAGTTTTCATGCACCAGTTGGTCGATTTTCGGCGTTCTTTCACCCACATTGGCCGACTGCAGCACGGAAAATAATTATTACATCTCCACGGCCACACGCATGAGTTAATAGCGCTGGATATCGTAAGTAACACCGAACGACAATTTCCCATCACGAAGTTTGTGCTACAAAAGTAGATTCTAGCCTAAAAAACAATATCCAAACAATATAAAATGTTACATACACTATGTGACAAAAGTATCCGGACACCAGGGTGAAATGACGAGGCGCCCTCCGTCAGTAACGCTGGAATTCAGTATTGTGTTGGTCCACCCGTAGCCTTTATGACAGCTTCCAGTCTCGCAGGCATACGTCCAATCAGGTGCTCAAAAGTTTCTTGGAGAATGGCAGCCCATTCTTCTCGGAATGCTGCACTGAGGAGATGTATCGATGTCGGTCGGTGAGACCTGGCATGAAGTCGACTTTCCAAAATACCGCAAAGGTTTGCTATAGGATTCAGGTGAGGACTCTGTGCAAGCCAGTCCATTACAGGGATGTTATTGTCGTGTAATTACTCCGCCAAAGGCCGTGCATTATGAACAGATGCTCGGTCGTGTTGAAAGATGCAATCGCCATCCGCGATTTGCTCTTCAACAGTGGGAAGCAAGAAGGTGCTTAAAACATCAATGTAGGCCTGTGCCGTGATAGTGCCACGAAAAACAACAAGAGGTGCAACCACGCCATGATACCAATGTGTCCGAATTTTACTGTTGGCACTTCACACACTGGCAGATGACGTCCACCGGGCATCCGCCATACCCACACCTTGCCGTCGGATCGCCACGCTGTATACCGTTATTCCTCACTCCACACAACTTTGTTCCACTGTTCAATCGTCCAATGTTTACCCTCCTTACACCAAGTGAGGCGTCGTTTGCCATCTATCGGTGTGATGTGTGACGTATGAGTAGCTGCTCGACCATGAAATTCAAGTTTTCTCCCTTCAGGCTTAACTGTCATAGTACTAGCAGGGGATCGTAATGCAGTTTGGAATTTCTGTGTGATGGTCTGGATAGATGTCTGCCTATTACACATCGCGATCCTATTCAACTCTCGGCGGTCTCTGTCAGTCAACATGCGACGTCGATCTGTACGCTTTTGCGCTGTACGCGTCCCTTCACGTTTCCACTTCACTATCACATCGGAAACAGTGGACCCAGGGATGTTTAGGAGTTTACAGACGTATGACACAAGTGACACCCAATCACCCAGCCATGTTCGAAGTCCGTGAGTTCCGCGGAGCGCCCCATTCTGCTCTCTCACGATATCTAATGACTATGATGTGGAGTACCTGGCAGTAGATGGCAGCAAAATGCACCTAATATGAGAAACGTATGTTTTTGGGGGTGTCCGGATACTTTTGATCACATAGTGTAGCAACATATTGTAACTACCACATAATACGTTTATTATATGTATTATAGGCCACTGAAGATGCTTCACAAATAAAAGAAGCGAAACGCGTATGGCAATAAAAAAAACTGCCTCCAATTAGTTGCGTAGACGGAACATACCTCCACGAATTGTAAAGCAACCAAGAAAATACGAAAAACCGAAAAAATGACGACAAGTGCATTCACTAGTTATGTATATTCCGACCAGCTACGAGGCAGTGATGACAGGTTGCGTTCAAAATAACCACCTGCAGAGGCAACGTACGTTTTCAGTCTGGTGTGGAATGATTGTTACACATGTGCTAGCATTTCATCGGAGATGTCCGAGCAGGCTGCAGTAATATGTCATTGCACATTATCGGCTGTACCTGGTATGTCCTTGTAGACAGTGTCTTTCAGCTTCCCTCACAGAAAAATGTCTACAGGCGTCAGATATGTGAAACGGACCGGCCGAGGTGCAGGTCCTCAACGTCCAATCCAACGACTTGGAAACAATTCGTGAAGACATGCTGTAGTACTTCGTGCAGTATGAGCTGGACAGCCCTCAGGTTGGTACCACAGGTTTCTCTAGTCTGCAGAGCAATGTCTTCAAGCATCCATGGAAGGTAGTCTGCGATACTTGTGCGCTTTCAGTGTTGCGTCTATGAAAAACGAGCATATGAGCTGACGATCCAGTATCCGACACCACACGTTTACACTTCATGGACACTGACTTTCTGCTTGACGAAACCAACGGAGATTATCAACAGGCCAATAGTACATGTTCGGCGGTTCACCTGGCTACGATTGGTAAATGTAACGTCATCACTAAACAAGGTACATGACTCGTCAGGAATATCCTGTCTTAATGACCACGTACAGAAGTTAGCACGATTCTTCTATTCGTTTTCATGTAGCTCTTGATGGAGAGAGATGTGATGGGGGTGGAACCTATATCGATGGAGAATTCGTAGGACACTTACTTGACTTATGTCATTTCCTCGAGCGGCTGCGTGGGAGCTAACGTGAGGATCAACTTCAACAGCAGCATGAAAATTAACTTCCCCCTCTTCTTTCGTCACTTCTTTCCTTCTGTTGCATTGTCTAGGTGCTACACTACCACATTCACGTAACTGATTGATGAGGCTGATAAGTAATTTGCAGAGACGGTTGACGTCTATTGAGATGTATTGCGCATACACCTTATAAAACGAACTGCATTCTTCCTGTACTCTCCACACACCATGAGCATGTCGACCTCTTCTGCATTGCTAAATCCCACCGTCGACTCTGCTTAGACTGTCACACACTGACTAGCAAGTCGCAATGCACTCAAGGAACATACAAGCACACTGTAAGGGACGGTGTGGCAATTTTCGAAGTACGATATCTCGTAACCAACTCGCACCAAAATCCTGCAAGAAACACCACTTATATTCTAATTTGTCCTACTTTCAGTTTGTTAATGACAATAGTCTTTGTTCCATTTAAAAAGTGTATGTCTGCACAAAAAATAAACTTTCTAAGTATTAATACAATCTATTTATTGGCTAATAATACGAGGACATGCAGCTTTACTGTATGATTAAATGATGATGGCGTCCTATTGGGTAAAATATTCCGGAGGTAAAATAGTCCCCCATTCGGATCTCCGGGCGGGGACTACTCAAGAGGACGTCGTTATCAGGAGAAAGAAAACTGGCATTTTACGGATCGGAGCGTGGAATGTCAGATCCCTTAATCGGGCAGGTAGGTTAGAAAATTTAAAAAGGGAAATGGATAGGTTAAAGTTAGATATAGTTGGAATTAGTGAAGTTCGGTGGCAGGAGGAACAAGACTTTTGGTCAGGTGATTACAGGGTTATAAATACAAAATCAAATAGGGGTAATGCAGGAGTAGGTTTAATAATGAATAAAAAAAATAGGAGTGCGGGTTAGCTACTACAAACAGCATAGTGAACGCATTATTGTGGCCAAGACAGACACAAAGCCCATGCCTACTACAGTAGTACAAGTTTATATGCCAACTAGCTCTGCAGATGATGAAGAAATTGATGAAATGTATGACGAGATAAAAGAAATTATTCAGGTAGTGAAGGGAGACGAAAATTTAATAGTCATGGGTGACTGGAATTCGTCAGTAGGAAAAGGGAGAGAAGGAAACATAGTAGGTGAATATGGATTGGGGGAAGAAATGAAAGAGGAAGCCGCCTTGTACAATTTTGCACAGAGCATAACTTAATCATAGCTAACACTTGGTTCAAGAATCATAAAAGAAGGTTGTATACCTGGAAGAATCCTGGAGATACTAATAGGTATCAGATAGATTTAGGAACCAGGTTTTAAATTGTAAGACATTTCCAGGGGCAGATGTGGATTCTGACCACAATCTATTGGTTATGAACTGCAGATTGAAACTGAAGAAACTGCAAAAAGGTGGGAATTTAAGGAGATGGGACCTGGATAAACTGAAAGAACCAGAGGTTGTAGAGAGTTTCAGGGAGAGCATAACGGAACAATTGACAGGAATGGGGGAAAGAAATACAGTAGAAGAAGAATGGGTAGCTCTGAGAGATGAAGTAGTGAAGGCAGCAGAGGATCAAGTAGGTAAAAAGACGAGGGCTAATAGAAATCCTTGGGTAACAGAAGAAATATTGAATTTAATTGATGAAAGGAGAAAATATAAAAATGCAGTAAATGAAGCAGGCAAAAAGGAATACAAACGTCTCAAAAATGAGATCGACAGAAAGTGCAAAATGGCTAAGCAGGGATGGCTAGAGGACAAATGTGAGGATGTAGAGGCTTGTCTCACTAGGGGTAAGATAGATACTGCCTACAGGAAAATTAAAGAGACCTTTGGAGAGAAGAAAACCACTTGTATGAATATCAAGAGCTCAGATGGCAACCCAGTTCTAAACAAAGAAGGGAAGGCAGAAAGGTGGAAGGAGTATATAGAGGGTTTATACAAGGGCGAAATACTTGAGGACAATATTATGGAAATGGAAGAGGATGTAGATGAAGAAATGGGAGATAAGATACTGCGTGAAGAGTTTGGGCCCGCATCTCGTGGTCGTGCGGTAGCGTTCTCGCTTCCCACGCCCGGGTTCCCGGGTTCGATTCCCGGCGGGGTCAGGGATTTTCTCTGCCTCGTGATGGCTGGGTGTTGTGTGATGTCCTTAGGTTAGTTAGGTTTAAGTAGTTCTAAGTTCTAGGGGACTGATGACCATAGATGTTAAGTCCCATAGTGCTCAGAGCCATTTGAAGAGTTTGACAGAGCACTGAAAGACCTGAGTCGAAACAAGGCTCCGGGAGTAGACAACATTCCATTAGAACTACTGATGGCCTTGGGAGAGCCAGTCATGACAAAACTCTACCATCTGGTGAGCAAGATGTATGAGACAGGCGAAATACCCACAGACTTCAAGAAGAATATAATAATTCCAATTCCAAAGAAAGCAGGTGTTGACAGATGTGAAAATTACCGAACTATCAGTTTAATAAGTCACTGCTGCAAAATACTAACGCGAATTCTTAACAGACGAATGGAAACACTGATAGAAGCCGACCTTGGGAAAGATCAGTTTGGATTCCGTAAAAATATTGGAACACGTGAGGCAATACTGACCCTACGACTTACCTTAGAAGCTAGATTAAGGAAAGGCAAACCTACGTTTCTAGCATTTGTAGACTTAGAGAAAGCTTTTGACAATGTTGACTGGAATATTCTCTTTCAAATTCTGAAGGTGGCAGGGGTAAAATACAGGGAGCGATAGGCTATTTACAAATTGTACAGAAACCAGGTGGCAGTTATAAGAGTCGAGGGACATGAAAGGGAAGCAGTGGTTGGGAAGGGAGTGAGACAGGGTTGTAGCCTCTCCACGATGTTATTCAATCTGTATATTGAGCAAGCAGTGAAGGAAACAAAAGAAAAGTTTGGAATAGGTATTAAAATCCATGGAGAAAAAATAAAAACTTTGAGGTTCGCCGATGACATTATAATTCTGTCAGAGACAGCAAGGGACTTTGAAGAGCAGTTGAACGGAATGGACAGTGTCTTGAAGGGAGGATATAAGATGAACATCAACAAAAGCAAAACGAGAATAATGGAATATAGTCGAATTAAATCAGGTGGTGCTGAGGGAATTAGATTAGGAAATGAGACACTTAAAGTAGTAAAGGCGTTTTGCTATTTAGGGAGTAAAATAACTGATGATGGTCGAAGTAGAGAGGATATAAAATGTAGACGCAATGGCAAGGAAATCGTTTCTGAAGAAGAGAAATTTGTTAACATCGAGTATAGATTTAAGTGTCAGGAAGTCGTTTCTGAAAGTATTTGTATGGAGTGTAGCCATGTATGGAAGTGAAACGTGGACGATAAATACTTTGGACAAGAAGAGAATGGAAGCTTTCGAAATGTGGTGCTGCAGAAGAATGATGAAGATTAGATGGGTAGATCACGTAACTAATGAGGAGGTATTGAATAGGATTGGGGAGAAGAGAAGTTTGTGGCACAACTTGACTAGAAGAAGGGATCGGTTGGTAGGACATGTTTTGAGGCATCAAGGGATCACAAATTTAGCATTGGAGGGCAGCGTGGAGGGTAAAAATCGTAGAGGGAGACCAAGAGATCAATACACTAAGCAGATTCAGAAGGATGTAGGTTGCAGTAAGTACTGGGAGATGAAGAAGCTTGCACAGGATAGAGTAACATGGAGAGCTGCATCAAACCAGTCTCAGGACTGAAGACCACAACAACAACAACAATACGAGCCCCTGCCTACCAATCCATTCAGTGAAAACCACACATCATTAGCACTTTCCATTCCCGCAGAATCTGCGGTGCAAGTTTTAGGTGATTCTCGCTGTGTGTAAGATTTGCTGTTGTCATGGTATTAGATAGTGAAAATGAAAGAGCGCCTCTAAAGTTCCACTATTGTTTCAAAAAACCGTAGCTTTCAGACTGTGATTAGTTGTAAAACGTTTATTAACTCTGAAAATGTTTTCTTTCGTCCTTTGTTGCAGATATGACAGGGAAGCATTACACTAGCGAAGGAACAGCAGGAGACGCATTGTGTCACTTGGTATACAGAAACTGTGACAACGGTAGTGTGGAACTGTTTACGTCAGTGTGGAAAGTCACCACCATTAAAAATAAGCGTACTGATGGGGTTCAAAAACCTTACAGACAGACCGTCTCAAATAACTTACTCCAAGTGGACGTCCCCCTGTGTCTCTAACACGTGTCGACAGAGTGCAAACTGCATTTTAAAGCAGGCCCCAGAAGCTAATTTGTCGTGCATCAGGCGGATTGCAGGAAGCTTCATATGGACGTGTGCTCTATTCCGAATGATTTCCGAGATAGAACACATTTAGTATCACTTTCGTACGTTTTTCTTGAATAAACCTCCAGCAAAAACGTGTCATAATATTAAACTATATTAAATTTCCTACAAAAAAGGTCCTATTCATTTTTGTCTCTAGAACTAATGGTTTGCGCGAAGACAGCGCGAGAATGTTGAAAAACTCTCTCGACACGCACGCGAAGTATCTTATGTAGTTTTTTGTAGGCCATTTCGAGGTAGTTTCCCGACTTGATAGACCACAAGTGTCCCGTATCAAACTGTTCGTCTCAACTTGCTACCTCAACATGCTACCTCAGATTGGCCTACAAAAACTACGTAAGCTACAGCGCATGCGAATCGAGCGAATTTTTCAACATTCTCGTGCTCTCTTCGCACAAACCATTAGTTCTAGAGGAAAAAAATGAATAGGACTTTTTAATAGGAAATTTAATATAGTTTAATTTTGTACGGCGACACGTTTTCGCTGGATGGTGCGGTTATCGAGTTATCCAAGAAAAACGTACAAAAGTGGTACCTTTCCTCTTAACTCTGTCGCCAAACGTGTTCTTCTTTTGGATTTTTAAAACGGGTTAGAAGAGCGACACAAAAATTTGACATGGAACGGTAGTAAGGATCGAAATAGAGTCAAAGGCTGAGCAGTCTCATGCGCTATCTTTAACGCTATGAGAACAACCGACACTAACAGCATTTGGGGGGCCACTTGTATTTGCGCGAGCAACGGCCTGTTCGGCTAACTTCAGTGGCAGTTAACTCGGAAACGGTGCAACGCATCGCATTTTTTTGTTGGCAATTATTTCTCAGCGCAACCTACCCTGCAACACCTTTACTAGCTTTGAAGACTGTTTTTGACCGCCCTATATACGAGGGCAGTTCAATAAGTAATGCAACACATATTTTTCCTCGGCCAATTTTGGTTGAAAAACCCGGAAATTTCTTGTGGAATATTTTCAAACATTCCCGCTTCGTCTCGTATAGTTTCATTGACTTCCGACAGGTGGCAGCGCTGTACGGAGCTGTTAAAATGGCGTCTGTAACGGATGTGCGTTGCAAACAACGGGCAGTGATCGAGTTTCTTTTGGCGGAAAACCAGGGCATCTCAGATATTCATAGGCGCTTGCAGAATGTCTACGGTGATCTGGCAGTGGACAAAAGCACGGTGAGACGTTGGGCAAAGCGTGTGTCATCATCGCCGCAAGGTCAAGCAAGACTGTCTGATCTCCCGCGTGCGGGCCGGCCGTGCACAGCTGTGACTCCTGCAATGGCGGAGCGTGCGAACACACTCGTTCGAGATGATCGACGGATCACCATCAAACAACTCAGTGCTCAACTTGACATCTGTGTTGGTAGTGCTGTCACAATTGTTCACCAGGTTCAAAGGTTTGTTCCCGCTGGGTCCCTCGTTGTCTAACCGAACACCATAAAGAGCAAAGGAGAACCATCTGTGCGGAATTGCTTGCTCGTCATGTGGCTGAGGGTGACAATTTCTTGTCAAAGATTGTTACAGGCGATGAAACATGGGTTCATCACTTCGAACCTGAAACAAAACGGCAATCATTGGAGTGGCGCCACACCCACTCCCCTACCAAGAAAAAGTTTAAAGCCATACCCTCAGCCGGTAAACTCATGGTTACAGTCTTCTGGGACGCTGAAGGGGTTATTCTGTTCGATGTCCTTCCCCATGGTCAAACGATCAACTCTGAAGTGTATTGTGCTACTCTTCAGAAATTGAAGAAACGACTTCAGCGTGTTCGTAGGCACAAAAATCAGAACGAACTTCTCCTTCTTCATGACAACGCAAGACCTCACACAAGTCTTCGCACCCGAGAGGAGCTCACAAAACTTCAGTGGACTGTTCTTCCTCATGCACCCTACAGCCCCGATCTCGCACCGTCGGATTTCCGTATGTCTGGCCCAATGAAGGACGCAATCCGTGGGACGCACTACGCGGATGATGAAGAAGTTATTGATGCAGTACGATGTTGGCTCTGACATCGACCAGTGGAATAGTACCGTGCAGGCATACAGGCCCTCATTTCAAGGTGGCGTAAGGCCGTAGCATTGAATGGAGATTACGTTGAAAAATAGTGTTGTGTAGCTAAAAGATTGGGGAATAACCTGGTGTATTTAAATGCTGAATAAAACAACCCCTGTTTCAGAAAAAAAAGTGTTGCATTACTTATTGAACTGCCCTCGTATATACTCCACTGCGACCCTTAAGAACGGGATAGATAAAGTAACATAACCTGTTAGCTACTCGGTGGAAATGAAAAAAGTGCGAGAATTTGTCGCCGGAGATCTCCAAGTCGTGCACAGAAAGTTGGTCGTCTTATGGCGTGAAGTCAGGGTGGCTATAGCGACAAATGGAGCTGGACTCTCAACATGAGGCATTTGAAGGAACGGAAAAATGCGGTTAGTGTCAATCAGCGAGCTGTTTCAGTGCACTGGTGGTTTTCTTCGCTACAAAATGGCCCGGATACAAAATACGATTGACATCACAGGAGAAGAATCATCAGTAAACTGGAAGAAGGGCGAAGTGCTAAGGAGTTTGGTACTGCTCGCAGCATTGTTCCACGAGCGTGGGGAGCGTTCCGAACCACAGGCACTGCTGCCGGAAAGAGAGGAAGTGGTCGACCACCCTCAACTACCGCAGCTGATGACGGCTGCATTGTGCAGTAGGCAAGAAGGGTCCCATGTCGGATAGTGGCGACAACTGCAACACATTTAATAGGACCGCAAGGCGCACAGTTTAAAACACGTATGTATTCAGTAGCAGCGATGGCGAGGCATGACAGAATCTCTGACCAGAGAGTTATTTATCGTTGCTAGTCTGCGCTTGACCGCGCGAGAGTTCAGTTGGGAGTTGCGAGGCAGTTGTTGTACGTAGCGAGTCGCGAGAGCATGTAGTTCGTTCGTGCCAGTAGCGCGCGAGAGACAGTCGGAGTTGTGTGAGAGGAGTCGGCGGGCGTCGACATGGGTCTCTGGTCAAGATTCGGGACGAGGTATATTTTTAAATAAGGTAATGAAACAGCATTGCGCATATGTGATAATGTAATGTATATTAACTGTAATTAATTTGTTCAAGAATTGCCCCAATAATAATTTTGTTCTAAAAGCAATTTTTTAAGAAAATAATCATTACAATTGAAACAATATTTCCTTTGCTTTTCCTCCCAGAATCAATTTATCAGGTTGATCTTAACGTTAATTTTGTGGGGACTTAATATTTTTGCACATTGTTATTATCATTGAGTTTTACTAGTGTGGGAAGCTAACATTATCAGCCAAGTGTAACCTCCCCGCAAAAATGTAAATGAACATATTTTAGATGACAATGGACATAGAGCCATGTGTAACCTCCCATAAAAATATGAAAATGAAAAGAATTGAATAAGAATTGCAAATAGAGCCAAATGTTAGCTTCCCACAGTAATAAAACTCAATGATAATAACAATGTGCAAAAATGTTAAGTCCCCACAAAATTAACGTTAAGATCAACCTGATAAATTGATTCTGGGAGGAAAAGCAAAGGAAATATTGTTTCAATTATAATGATTATTTTTCTTAAGAAGATTGCTTTCAGAACAAAATTATTATTGGGGCAATTCTTGAACAAATTAATTACAGTTAATATACATTACATTATCACATGTGCGCAATGCTGTTTCATTACCTTATTTAAAAATATACCTCGTCCCGAATCTTGACCAGAGACCCATGTCGACGCCCGCCGACTCCTCTCACACAACTCCGACTGTCTCTCGCGCGCTACTGGCACGAACGAACTACATGCTCTCGCGACTCGCTACGTACAACAACTGCCTCGCAACTCCCAACTGAACTCTCGCGCGGTCAAGCGCAGACTAGCAACGATAAATAACTCTCTGGTCAGAGATTCTGTCATGCCTCGCCATCGCTGCTACTGAATACATACGTGTTTCAAGTTTCACGCTCCACAGTACCATAACGACTGTATGGGGGTGGTCTCTTTTATCAGACGATTAGTGCCCCGTGTTCCGCTGATATCCGAACATCGGCGGTAGCGTTTGCGTATGTGCTAAGAGAATATCGATGGACAAACGAGGACAGGGTCGCGTGCTCTTCTCCGATGAGAGAAGATCCAGTCTGATTCTGAACTTATGCGAGAGGTGGGAACACATAATGCACCGAGATGGATTACTGAACATGATCGTTTTTGTTCAAATGTGTGTGAATTCCTAAAGGACCAAACTGCTGAGGTCATCGGTCCCTAGATTTACACACTACTTATACTAACTTAAACTAAATTATGCTAAGAACAAAACAACCGTGCCCGAGGGAGGACTCGAACCTCCAGCGGGAGGGGCCGGACAATCTGCGACATGGCGCCCTAGACCACGTGGGCACTCCGAGAGGCATCGCTTTTGTGTTGTAGGTGTTATGGTGTGGGGAGGCATTATGTTGCGTAGGCGTACTGACCTCCAAATATTTGAACACGGCATACTCGCTGGTCAGCATTAGTGTGACAACGGTTGTCCTTTCCCATGTGCGTCTCGTCTGTGCTTCATTTGGCCCTAGTTTAATTTTTATGGATGACAATGCGCGCAAATCGAACAGCGTAGGTGGAGGGCGTTTTGGAACGAGAGGATATTCGGCACATGGACCGGACTGCGCGTTCCCCCGACTTAAATTCTGTTGAGCACATTTAGTACATGTTGGGGATATATACTGCAATACGTCTAGAGGCACCAGCGACCATCCAGTAGTGGGCAACGGCTGTGGAGGAGGAGTGGAACGACTTCCCGCAAGAAGTCCTTCCTAACCTTGTGGCAAGCACAGGAGCACGTTGCAGTGCCTGCACTGCCGACCATGATGATCATTATCTCTTAAGAACCACGTCCCGGCTTTCGTAATGTCCAAGGGACCATCATGAATCGCGGCATCGTTCCTGTTCGTCTAATAGCGTAATTCCTCCCGTTATCTTACGTACTTTACTGGAGATATTCTTTCTATGTATGGTCAAAATTTCATTGAGCTTTGTTTCCTGAGAAAGACACATCGTGCGAAATTTACCTTCGTCCTTAAGTTTTGCATACAAGTGTACATGTCTGGGGAAAAACACCTTCACGGTAACCTGAGACAAGGGCAGGTGTGGAACTGAGCAGAATTTTCCAAGTAACCAGGGGTTGGCAATTCACCTCTGTGAAAACGTCATCCTATCAGCGATGAGCGCAAGGGAGTTTGATTGGTAAGCGAACGTAATTGGTTGTGTCTATTAGTGACGGCTCGTCTGAGAGGTCAGGCCAGTCGTTTGTTCGATTATGCCAACTTTGTTTAGTGGTGTTGGGGGCAGGTAGTTTGAGCATTTTCTAAAGAAAAAAGATCTTAAAGTATAAATTTTAAAATATAATCTTTTTCTGTTTGCCTGTGTGTGTGTGTGTGTGTGTGTGTGTGTGTGTTTATTTGTATGTTTATGTGTGCATGTGAGCGTGTGTGTGTGTGTGTGTGTGTGTGTGTGTGTGTGTGTGTGTGTGTGTGAATGGTGGGTGGTTGGGTGCAAGCGTAGGTACGTGTTCGTTCAACTTTGATCAGGGAAGTATCGGCACACAAGCTGAGGCGCCGTGGGCATCCATCACGGCGCCGGCCTTTGGTAATTTCCGCGGAGTGTGACGCGGAACGAGCTGACAGCGCCGGCGGAATCCATTCCGACAACAATCTGTTAGGCGCGCCGTGACAGCCACAGGTAGCTCAGCTCGGCTTACCGCCGCCGCCGCCGCCGCCTCCGGTGACGGGCTGATTGCCTCTGCGGAGGCGATCCGTTTTACAAACGACCGAGGCGGCGCGCAAAGTTTGACCATTTAGCGGGCCCGCTAATGTTGACTGTTCCCAGCAGGCTGCCATCTGCCTCTGCTGACAAATAATAATCGGACTCAAAAGAAGCCGGAAAGAATCCCTAATCGCGTTTGATAGCTTTTTCCCTCGGCCGGCCCTCCCTTCGCCCCGCTGCGCTGGCCTCCAGCCCTCCCCAATCTCCATTCTTGTCTCCAATCTCATTTCCAATTACAAATTCGGATTGCCCCAAGTTGCTGCGGGAGCTGCCGGCTTCCGCAGATGTCAGCGGTATTTTTCATAGGGCGGGCCACCCCGGCCTCCGTCCCGGCGGCTCCTTTGAAGGGCTCAGCGGCGCGAGGGGCGGTCCGCCCCACAGACGTCGCTAATTCTGCGCCGGGGACTCCATTTGCATAAACAAATACGCGTTATCCGTATGTTGCCCATCAGCCCGCTGCCTGTGTGCGGAAACGGGGACAGCTGTTTGTGTCTTTCTACGGCGGCTGTTTTTTTAATCCAGGTCCAAACCATCACACTGCCCTTCCTCTTCCGCCGTATTTTTTTGCGGAGCTTTGCTATAACACGTTTCAAAGTATAGTTAAATGATTGAACATTTAAACGACACGAGGAAAAGTCTACAGTCGCTGTAGGTAGATGACGACTCCTGCAGTACTATAACGAGTTCCCAGTTTGCTTAGTATCAACGGTTTTTGTTCTGATACCAAAAGGTAATCACTATCTGTGGTCTTTTAACTTCATTTTTATCGATCGGTAACAGTTAATACTGCTGTCATGCACCATTTCTTTCCTTCTTCTCTATGCTGAAGTATCTAATTTGCAATTATAATAAAACAATTGCCCTAATCTTAAATCATGTACAGCCGGCCGGGATGGCCGAGCGGTTCTAGGCGCTACAGTCTGGAACCACGCGACCGCTACAGTCGCAGGTTCGAATCCTGCCTCGGGCATGGATGTTTGTGACGTCGTGAGGTTAGTTAGGTTTAAGTAGTTCTATGTTCTAGGGGACTGATGACCTCAGAAGTTAAGTCCCATAGTGCTCAGAGCCATTTGAACATTTTTTTAAAATCATGTAGAGCATCGATGTCTTTTCTAATAGTTTTCATTTCACTTTCCCACTAGTCTTACTGTGATTTCCTTAGGATGTTTCCTCACTTTACTTTCATTTCATCTTTTCATAAATATATTGTACAACTACAACTTAAAATTCCTCTTCAACATGAGTAATCTTGCGTTGCCACTAAAGATATTACTCTATCACATTGCTTGGCACACATACTACCCTAAAATTATAATATCAACTGAGAGTATGGCCCTACTTTATACTTTAACCTATCAATCTTAAGAGACTATGATCCCGAATTATAATACTCTGAAACATTACACTTCTATATACAACTTTACACACACATGAATGAACCCAATCCGACTATCTTTCTCAAATTCGTTGTGGCCATAGGTTTCTCGTAGACTAATGGAATGATTAAAGGGAGGTTTCTTCGAATTTGGACCAAGACAAAAGTGAAACCATATTCCTTGGGACAGATCTTATGCTGTGATGCAAATTTGTTTGCACTTTCTGACCTGCAACAACTGATAAATGGAAAAGATCTGACCTAGGTGTGATTTTAGAATTATATCTCGGAGTGTCAGTCTCCATAAACTTGTGTCTTGGAGCTGCACAGCATCACGAACTTAACGGCATAATATAAAATGTCATTAAAATAAACATACCATCATTGTTGAAGGCAGTTTATTCCTATTCGTCTTTAAATGTAGTTAAGGCGGACGTAGCACTTTGGAGAAGGTAGTTCTTAAGTGAACAGATGAAGAAATACGGAACGGCTGAAAGGTTAACGTGAAGGAAGATCAGCTGAGAGAAATATTAATTCGTAAGAATCTCAAATTGTATGTGGGCTAGGTATTCACCTAAAAACTGTTTAGAAACTGAGTACAAAATCTCATCTCCCAGATACAAATCCCATTCAACGTAAAACATGTCTGTTCATGACCATTGATGTATATATAACAGATACAGAAAATCATCATATATTAGCGTTAACACCCGAAATATTATTTTATGAGTGGAAAAGCAACGAGATAAACGACTTGAAAGCTCGGATGACTGAATAAAATTTGGAGAATGATTCCCATATGTTCCAATGAAGCTGTGACCGCGGACAAACCAAATATCTAACGTTTCCCACTATAAAAACGACTTCAGACCATGTCGCGGAAAGAAATCTGTTATTCAACAACATCAGAGGCAAGTAATGTACACTAACGTAAATGCGTGCAAGAAACCAAGCAGCCACCAACCATTTCAGCATAATACAGGACGAAGTCATTTCAGTTTGCCAATTTCACAAGACAAAACATTTCTATTGAACAGTTCATCACGTGCCCACAGCAGCAAGCGGAAGAACAGAGGGTCCACTATCAAGTGACACTTTTTCTGCTAACCATGCCGTCCCGATAAACGATGCCGTTCGCCAAGCTTTTCTGTTTGGTGGGTCACGCCAAAGTTCAGATGACTTGCCGAGATCTGTCTTACAGTTGCTACCCAAAGATATCCCAACAGAGAGCTAGAAGACTACAGGTTATATGAGACAGCCAGGTGGCTACCCATGCCCTCATGAATATATTGCATGAAATGTGTCTGACGGCAGACGACTTCCACAATTTTCACCCCAATAACTCATCCAAAAGAAATGTTTTCCCATTAGTAATCATACAGAGGGGTTCAAAAAAATGTATCCACTGTTTAAAAGTCCATAACTGGCAAACAAATTGACGGAGTTGTCTCATCTTTGGTAGTTTAATAGTTTGTAGTTCCGGCAATCGCCACACTTGCGTCGTACTGTGTTGTTTAGTTTTGTCAGATGACAGTCGCCAGATAGTGTTTGTTCCAAGTTTCACCTAGTTACTCGAGTAAACATGCCTGGCGCAAGGCTTACATTCGATGAAAGAAGTCAGTTTTGAAGGACTACTTTAAGTACGAAAACATTAATGAGGTTCAACGTCAATGGCAAAATGAGTATCAAACAGAGCCACCGACACGTTTAACGATTCGTCGCATTCTAGACAAATCTGCAGCCGAAGACTGTGTTATAGATTACACAAACAACGATCTGGACGATCTGTAACGGTAAGAAGTCCAGCTAACTCCCGTCGTGTGTTACAATTCACTCGCTCACCACAGAAATCAGTGAGATAGTGTGCCCGTGAAACTGGAGTGAGTCGCTCAAGTGTTCGGCGAATTTTGAAGACATCAAAGTGGAAGTGCTACATCCCACGATTGCTACACGCAATGAACGAGGACGACCCAGATCGTAGAATGGATTACTGCGAGTGGTTTACTAACATGGTGCGCAACGATGAAGAGTTTGCAGAGATGATTGTGTGGTCTGATGAGGCACAGTTCAAACTCAATGGTACAGTAAATCGCCACAATTGCATCTACTGGGCCGCCGAAAATCCGCTTGTAGACAAAGCCGTGAATTTGCCAGGAGTAAATGTGTGGTGTGGTGTGGGTTGTCTTACCGGGGCTTGATTGGGCCATTCTTCCTTGACGGCACAGTGTACCTTCAGAAGCTTCAGACATCCATTTTACCTGCCATCCGAGACTTGTATGGAGACGGAAGAGTTTACTTTCAACAAGATGGTGCCACAGCCCACTACCAAAATCGTGTTAGGGCGTATCTCGACGAAAATCTACCAAGAAGATGGATAGACCGTAGAGGTGCTGTGGAGTATCTACTACGTTCCCCAGGCCTAACTCCTCAGGACTTTTACCTATGGGGAACACTAAAGGACATCGTTTATCGACAAAAGCCACGCACATTAGATGAACTTCGAGAATCCATCGTACATTTATGTGCAAATATCCAATTGAACACGTTGCAGTCAGTAGTTCGTGCTGCAGTTCGGCGTCATCGTTTGTGTGTGGATGTTAATGGCGACCATTTCGAACACCTACAGTGATATCTTTAAGCTGGACTTTAAGCTACACTTTCATCAAAAATGAGATAACTCCATCAATTAGTTTGCAGGTTATGGACTTTTAAACAGTGGATACATTTTTTTGGACCCCTCTGTATTTTTATATATATCTTTCTTACATATTTATTCCACCGCTTTATCTACTGGTATTCCTCCATTTCTTTGACGCTATGTGACATGCACTTGTTCTGCTCCCAAATCGTTACTGGTCAGTCCTTTCATTATTCTAAATAATCCCTATCTTTTCTTGTAATGAAAGGTGAGAGCGTACCTAAGCCTCCTATTCACCATGTTTGTCTTATGACGTTAGTGTCACTCAGATGCTTAAGTGGTTTAGATAAGCACTCTAAAAGAGCAAACACTAACGTCTCAAGAGCGAAGATGTATCTAGACGTGATCTACGTAAGTATTTATGGAGATCAGTAAATTCAATAATAAGCAGGCTTCTTCGTGTGCTTTATATTTAACTTATCTTCAGAGCACTACGTTATCTCTGGAACAGACTTCTGAATTTACAAGCCGTGCATTGAAGACGTAAATATATGTGAAACTGAAATCATAACCTCCTAGTTTTTATTCTGTAGCTAGGTTCCGCTGTTAAAATGCAAAATTAGTAAGTCATTAGTAGATAATTTGCTATCTAGTTGGTCTAAGGAAAAACTCGGTGACAGAATATGATCAGTTTAGGGAAATGGAATATGGTGAGGCGAAATTGAAGCATTCCCTGAAACATGCTTAATTAATTCTTTACTTGCCGAACGAGCCACAATTTTCCTTAGAGACGACCGGTTTCGACAGTCTCAAACTGCCATCTTCAGATTCAGATGGCGTGGAGGAGGCACATGCGTTGTCACTCATCTGGGAAGAAAGTCGCGATTGTGTCGAAAAATAAAGGAAACAAATGTCGTAACAGTTACCGTCGTCTCCCTGCGATATACAAAAATATTGCAAACTTTGTAACACGTGTGATTCCTGAGTTTCTCCCGGCGTATTTGATAATCAGAATATCCACGGGTGTGCTGCCGGTCTATAGTGTCCAACGGGCACAATATTTCGGCGATCATACATGTCGCCATCATCAGGTGAACTGACGGACTGAGCTCCTGTGAACGTGCCGGCACGGAGATCCGTACGCTATGGCTGCTCAGGAGATACTGGGACAGCGTTGTTAGAGAGGCCATCGAAATTCGCACCAATGACGACCTCATAAACCGTGACTGTGTCTATAATCTTAGCAAGGCTTGGGAACCAGCGATTGGGTTAATCAAGAGTAAATCGAGCAAACGTATAGTTGTGACGACCACGGCGGACAGAGCCGTCACACCGACGTCATCTCAGACGCCGTCGCAATCTGTTCCACCGCGCGACCGTGGCGCGGGGCGCGGACGGCGGAGGGAGCGCGCCGCGGGCGGAGGGTATTTAAATCGGCCGCCGCCGCGACCGAACCCAGTTCCCTCTGAGCAGCCATAGCGTACGGATCTCCGTGCCGGCACGTTCACAGGAGCTCAGTCCGTCAGTTCACTTGATGATGGCGACATGTATGATCGCCGAAATATTGTGCCCGTTGGACACTATAGACCGGCAGCACACCCGTGGATATTTTGATTTGTAACACGTGTTTACATTGCTAGGTTGGAGGATCACTACGAGCAAAACGTATAAACACGATTCCTGATCAATCATTTGCTACGATGGTTCGATTTACTGTCATCTCCTGGAGGCAACAAGCTATTCCCTGATCCACTTGCAATACCTATATTTACTGGCGAATGTGGAGCTTGGAGTCATTATCAGTGCTGTTATTCGCATCTCTGCTTGTTTGTGACGCTGTCGTGAATCTACGTCTACGAGGGCAATCCCAAAAGTAAGGCCTCCTATTTTTTTTTAAAAGTACAGATTTCTGTTTGTGTGGCAGTTGGCCACACTGTTATGAAGAGTGCTTCACGCGCTGTGTATAAACATGCGTAGCCGCGCTGAGGCGCTCAGTCTTGGATTGGCAGCCGTTGAGAATGGAGCACCCGTTGGATGTTACCGCCAAGTGCGAATTGCGCGCAGTTATTCGGTTTTTCAACGCAAAGGGCACTGCGCCGATTGAAATCCATCGCCAATTGACGGAAGTGTATGGTGAGTTGTGCATGGATGTCAAAAATGTTCATTAAGTGGTGTAGAGAGTTTTCAGCTGGTCGGACCGCAGTTCACGACTAACAAAGGAGCAGGAGACCGTCGGTTTGTGAGGAGACAGTGTTGAGGGTTGAGCAAAGCATGCGTGAAGATCGGCGGATCACCCTGGATGATCTCTGCACGTTGTTTCCTGAGGTTTCCCGAAGTACCGCTCACAGAATTTTAACGGAAACATTGAACTACCGGAAGATGTGTTCAAGATGGGTGCCACACATGTTGACTGAGGACCAACTGCGGCAACGAGTTGATGCTTCCCGCGCATTTCTTCACCGCCTTGCAACCGAACAGGACAACTTTCTGGACTCAAGTGTCACGGGTGACGAAACCTGGGCATAGCACTTTACACCTGAGACCAAGCAACAATCACGCCAGTGGCGGCATCCTTCTTCGCCAAAGCCGCGAAAATTCAAACACAGTCTGCCGGTAAAGTCATGACAACCGTTTTTTGAGATCGCAAAGGGGTATTGTTGGTCGACTTTATGCCCCTGGGACCACAATTAGCGCTGAAAGGTACTGTGAGACTCTGAAAAAACTCAAACGGGCAATTCAGAACCGGAGAAGAGGAATGTTGAGCAAGGGCGTACACATTATCCATGATAACGCTCGCCCACAGATCGCTCAGCAAACCGTCGCTCTCCTGCAACAGTTTCGGTGGAACGTAATCACCAACCCACCCTATAGTCCTGACTTGGCACCCAGTGAGTATCACTTGTTCCCTAGGTTAAAAGAACATTTGGCTGGAAAGCGATTCAGCTCCGACGATGAGGTGAAAAAGGAGAGGTTCATAGCTTTCTGAACAGCATGGCGGCGAGCTGGTATGACATGGGCATACAAAAACTGCCACAGCGTCTACAAAAATGTATCGACAGAAATTGTGATTATGTCGAAAAATAGCTAAATGTTCAAGCTGTAAACGGATGTAACCCATTGTAGAAATGAACTGGTCTATGTACTTATAAAAGAAGTAGGAGACCTTACTTTTGGGATTACCCTCGTACATGACTATTCTGAAATTCACACTTAAGTGCATGGCACAGTGTTCATCCAACCGGTGCCTGAGTTAGCACCTGCGCTGCCGTCCATGAAGGCTTCTCCGCGTACTAATATGGGAGTTTCAGCATGGGTCGGTACCTAGTACAACAGAGTCGCTTTTGCTAATGATATGCACTGTTCCACTATTGAGTGAATTAGAAACCTCTGAAACTGTGTACTAATTTTTTTAGCAGCTTTGTTGATTAGGAACAGCCGAGGGCCTATGACACTTCACTGGGGAACGCCAGGTACCACTTCGGGTTTTACTCGATGACTTTGTCTCAGTTACTGCAAACTGTGCCCTTTCTGACAGGAAATCACGAATCCAGTAGCACAACTGACACGATACTCTATAAACACGCAATATGATTAGATGTCGTTTGTGGTGGTGGTGGTGGTTAGTGTTTTACGTCCCGTCGACAACGAGGTCATTAGAGACGGAGCGCAAGCTCGGGTTAGGGAAGGATTGGGAAGGAAATCGGCCGTGCCCTTTCAAAGGAACCATCCCGGCATTTGCCTGAAACGATTTAGGGAAATCATGGAAAACCTAAATCAGGATGGCTGGAGACGGGATTGAACCGTCGTCCTCCCGAATGCGAGTCCAGTGTGCTACCACTACGCCACCTCGCTCGGTGTGTCGTTTCTGAGGAAAGGTGTCAAACGTCTTGTTGAATCTAGAAATATGCAATCAATTTGCGATTTCCTGTCTACAGCACTCATTACTTAACGAGAATAAGGAGCTAGCTGTGTTACAAAAGAATGATTTTTCTGAATCAGTGCTGACTACGTCTGAATAGAGTTTTCTTCGAGTTAACCGATAGTATTCGAATTCAGTGTATGTTCTAAAATTCTACTGCAAATTGATGTTGGTGTAATTCAGTACTTGAGTACTCGTGTGACATATGCAACCCACAGTCTTTAGGTACGGATCTTTCATCGAGCGAGAGGTTGCTTCATATGGCGCTATTATATCAGCATATTCTGAAAGGAATCTCATTGGCATACAACCTGGACAAGAAGGGCAGTCAAATGAAAACGAAACAGATGGAAAAAAGTAAACTGTTGTTTAGAACGGGCGATCAAAAAGTTTCCGTTCCAAGGTACAACAACCCCTTGCATACATGGCGGTGCTTACATACCCGGATATGAGTCGCGGTGGGATGGGTATACGCTGCAGCAACGCTCTCAAACAGAAACTTCTTGATCGTGCCTTATATTTCAAAAACAATCGCAATAACTCGTAATACACTGTGAGGCAAACGGTCAATGGCTTCGTGGAAATTTTTTGCGGTTGCGTACGGAACCACGAATGACCAACGGCCGCGAATGTCTTTCTTCAGTGCTCCATAAATGTGGAAATTTCATGGGGGAGGATGTGGACAGGCTGCAAAACTTGAAGCTCACCATGAAGTCAAAACGCCCAGATATGTTGACGGACGGCGTCATTCTGTTACAGGAAAATCCCTGCAGACATGTTTCCAAGGTTGTTTCCAATAGACTGCAGAAGTCATCCCACAGATATTCATTTTTTTGAACCCCCTGAAGAAAGACATTCGTCGCCGTCGATTTGATTCAGCCGAAGAGGTGTACACCTGGACACCATCATGTCTCTGTACGCAAACTTAAACATTTTTCCATGAAGACACAGACCTTTTCTTCTCACAGTGGAAAAAATTTATTCTGTTGTGAATTGGCAGGAGCCAATTCACGGGGTTTGGAGGAAGCCGAAAGGCACGCGTTTAAACTCACGCAGGCTGGCGTGAGGTCTGGAACAGGTCAGAGAAATAAGACTAGCAAAACAGGAGGTAACTGGTAGAATACTTAACTTTAATCCACAATTGGTGAACATCTCTGTTGACTGTACATGCTTCACAAGATAAATATCAATTGAATACGGCGCCTTGCTAGGTCGTAGCAAATGACGTAGCTGAAGGCTATGCTAGCTATCGTCTCGGCAAATGAGAGCGTAATTTGTCAGTGAACCACTGCTATGAACGTCGGCTGTACAACTGGGGCGAGTGCTAGGACGTCGCTCTAGACCTGCCGTGTGGTGGCGCTCGGTCTGCAATCACTGACAGTGGCGACACGCGGGTCCGACGTATACTAACGGACCGCGGCCGATTTAAAGGCTACCACCTAGCAAGTGTGGTGTCTGGCGGTGACACCACATTAACAGCTATGGCGATTACTATTGAAATAATGAACAGTTTATCTACTGTTTTTCCATCTATCTCGTTTCCATTTGAATATACTCCCAAGTTACTCTTGCTAGCAGCAGTTCCTTATTGGAATTCGGGAATATTTACTTCGTCTTCTTTGGTGAAGGTCTGTATTCAACATCTAACCATTATACGGTACATACAAAGAATTTGCGTTATGTTTTATAAAATCAAAATCTCAAGGATTACGCTCATTCTAATTATTCGCACGTATGTGATGCGCAGGTGCTATTACAACCAGTATATATCCTAGAGGAGCGAGAACTTTTTAATATCCTACAACTAGCCCGAACGATGTGACTTTCTCTATTCTTCACCTTGAATTTAAGTACATTTTACGTCTAGTATGCCCATACGTCGCCACTTACAAGAATTTATTTGGTAAGACTTGTTTTAATTTTGTGCTTCTAACCAGGGGAAAGTGTTGTACTACAGAACAGTTTTCAGACTTCCTTTCTAACCAGCCATCTAATAGAAGTTTGTATTTTCTAATATATAAAAAAGTATCAGCCTCGATTGCGGTAATGAAACCAACCTTTACCTAGGTTTCAGCCTAAATAATTGAGCCTTCTTCAGAAGATATACCTGAATCTATAATTGGTCTAAGAGTGCATGGTCTAGAAATAAAACTAAAACAGGCTGAATAGGCTAGACAATGTCCTCTTAGACAAATTGTAGATTCAGCTATATCTTCTGAAGAAGGATCAATTATTTGGTTGAAACCTAGGTAAAGGTTGGTTTCATTACCGCAATCGAGGCTGATACTTTCTTATATATTAGATTACCACGATTGCTGACTGTGCTGCAATGTTGAAAGTACAAAAGTTTGTATTTTCACTATCGTTTTTTAAATAAAACCATTCTTTTTTGTGTGCGATAACTTTTTATTGAAATTAAAAAAATTGCTCCGGAAAAGTAAGTTTTTCCAAAAGGTGTAACGTGATACTGTTCGCACGAAAGAAATATTCTATTGAAATTTGGAAGTGTTCAGGTTGAGAAGATCTTGTTATTTCTGTATTTAATAGTCGACCTCTAAAATCATTAATGTATTACATACAAATAATCATTGAATAAAATCAGATAAAGTAGAGGTATTATCAAAAACCAGATACAATTTCAACACGTTTTGAAGTAGAAGCTATTGGAAACTAATGTAAACTTCCGTTTTCAAGATATGTAATATTGTTAACACATTTAAAAAATTCAGTTCATTCGCAAATAGCATATGTTACATGATAGAAATTATCTTATGTTGCAAGATACCGTAAAAGACGCTGCACTACCGACGTAGTGTTGTACAACTAGTTTTAA